>NW_006399820.1:8140662-8233972 GCF_000299155.1 Elephantulus edwardii | reverse complement strand
GTAAATGTTTATGAAAATTAATAAAATATAATTATAGAAAAAAAAGAAGAAGTAGAAGAATGAGAATCCCAGAACACCTAATTGTGTTCATGCAAAACCTATACTAGGACCAGGAGGCAGACATCAGAAGAGAGCAAGGAAAGACAGCATAGTTCAAAATCCAGAAAGATGTATGCCAGAAATGTATGCATGCTGTTTCTATACCTTTTTAGTCTATATGTGGAACAGATCATTCAGGAGGCTGGTCTTTATGAGGAGGAATGTGCCATCAGGATTGAAGGAAAACTCATCAACAACCTGCATTATGCAGATGACACAACCTTACCTGGTGAAACTGAGGAGAAGACCTGAGCCATTTGCTACAAAAGGTCAAGGACTGCAGCCTTCAATATGGATTGAAGCTCAACATTAAGAAAACAAAGATTCTTACCATTGGGTCAACTGGTAGCATCATGATAGATGGTAAAGACATTGAGATTGTTAACAACTTAAGGTTGTTTGGCTCCAATTCTTGGTACCAACAGCCAGGAAATCAATAGATTAATTAGATTAGGAAAGTGTGTTGTCAGGGACCTCTCCAGAGTATTGAAGAGCAATGATGTCAGTCTGGAAACTAAGGTGCACTTCATTCAGGCCATGGTCTTTGCAGTTACTTGCTATGCATCACAGAGCTGGACAATGACTAAGGATGATAGGAGATGAATGAAATGTCTTTGAGTTGTGGTGCTGGAGAAGAGTATTGAATATAGCATAGACTGCTAAGGGAATAAACAGATCAGTCCTGGAGAGGATGAAACTAGGCTGCTCCTTGGAAGCAAGGATTTTGAAGTTCCGTCTCACATACTTTGGACAGGTTGCAAGAAGTGACCAGTCCTTGAGGGTGACATCATGCTTGGGAATGTGGAGGGATGATGTAAGAGAGGAAGACCCTGGATGAATTGGATTGACTCAGTTACTGGGGCAATGCAAGTTGGTGTGGCAGAGACAATGAAGTTGGCTCAGGTTAGAGGAGGGTTCAGAGCTGTTGTACATAAGGTCGCTATGAGTCAGAGTCGATCCAATGGGACGTATCAACAACAGTAGATGATGAATAATGTCAAATATTTTTCAGTCTAACTGCTTCATTTTTCTAAATAAACAAACATTGTATGTGTGTCTGCTGAGTGCTGTTGTTATTGTTAGTTGCCATTGACTTGGCTGAGACTTATGGTGACTTCATGCACAACTGAATGAAATACTGCTGAGTCCTGCCACAATTGCATGACCTGTTACAGATCAGACAGCTGCGATCCACAGAATTTTCATAGGCTGGTTTTAGGAAGCACATCACCAGACCTTTCTTTGCTAGTCTACCTTCTGGAAGCTTGGCTAAACTCTGTTTATCATCATAAAACACACCTTCATTGACTGGTTGTGGCTGCCATGAGATATACTTATTTGGAAATGGACCTGGATTTCTCACATGGACACTAAGAATTTTACCACTAAACCAACAATGTTCCACTAGTCACTATGGTAGATATTTGAAATACAAAGATGAAGCACCTTGTCTAATGTCAGAAATGGGTATAAAAATGTCTAGGCAATATGTAAATGCTGGAGTAGAGATGTGAATTAGGTAAAGTTGTAACATGAAGCATGAGGAATAGTCAGTTCCTTGAAGGTAGAAAATCAGGGAAGCTGCTGTTGAGAAGGAGAACACAAGTTGAAGACCCTACTGGGCCCAGGGTAGGCGTAGAAAGTAGGCACAATGCAGATGGAGACGGGGAAGGGTAAATTCTGGGGAATTTTAAGTGATTTCTTATAGTTGGATATGTTTAGGTGTGAAAGTAGGATATGGCAGGAAATGGTATGGAAAAGGGAAATAAGGTCAGATGACAAAGAAAATTTAGTTTGGATTTCGGTAATTGAAGAAACTGTTGAGAGATTTCTTTTTCTTTTCCTTTACTTTCTTCTTCTTCTTCTTGTTCTTCTTTTCCTTTTAGAAAAGGCTAATGTGATCCAGACTAATGTGGAGAGACCTGGTGTCCTAATGGTTAAGGAGTTCTGCTGCCACCCCAAAAGCAAGAGGTTTGAATCCATCATCTGCTTCACAAGAGGAAGAGGGGTGATCTCTTCCTGTACTGTATACAGCTTCTGAAAACCTGTTGGAGAGTCAGCTATGAGTGGGTTCCTTCATATGGCAGTGAATGGGAATCTGATCAAGGCATTTTTGTAAAGGTCCTTCTGGAAACAATGGTTCCAGTGTTTTGATCAGGATGCTAGAGGAAAAACAGAGAGGGAGATCAGACTATTAAAATTGTTTGAGCAAAAGATAATGAGGACCTAAATTGACTAGTAGCCATGGGGTGGAAAAAGATTTCAGCACATACTCAATAACTAAGATTGATAATTATTTGTGATTGATTAGGTAGGGGATTGGGGACTCAAAAGAAAACCCAGAGTAAGGGTCAGTGTTTTCCGTTCATGGTTGATGGTAGGTAGTACTAGTAATAAGAATACAGATTGTGGAGAAAGTTTCTGATTTTGAAAAAGAGATGAAAAAATAAGATGTGCTAAGATGTGAAGTTTCTGTGGGACATGCAGGGAGAGAGGTCCATTGCTGGGGAGCGTTGGTGGCCTAAATGTAAAAAAGCACAGTTCAAATCCACCCACTGCTCTGTGGAAGAAAGATGGGCAGTCTCCCTCTGTGCAATTGACAGCCTCTGAAAGCTTGTTGGAGGGTTAGCTATGAGTTCGTTCTGACTTAAAGGCATGCAACAACAGGCAATGTGAGGTTTACATGGGATGTGCAGGAAGAGAAGTTCGTTGAATAGTTGAAGTTACAGAACTTTTGTTCAAGAAAGAGCCGTTGTGACAGGAGGTCTAGGGGCAAGGTCATGATTACTCAGGGCCGTAGTCAACACAGTGAACATGAATAGACAGGTGCTGAATACAAGAAGAAAGCCAAAGGTTGATTCCTAGGAGCAGATAGGTGAGGAGACACCTTAAAACTCCTTACTAAACTTCTTATTACTCTATTGCAAAATAAGGACCCAAAAAGAGGAAAAAAATGCTTTTACTTTAATTTACCTTAATAAGAATTTCTATTTTTCTGTATGAGGGAAGCTCGTACCTTAGTTTTTAATTTTTCCATGTGACCACATCCCCACCTTTATAGCTGACTCAGAGCAACATTTTTGCTAATAAATGAGAGAACTTTCTGGAAGGTTCAGGAACAAGAGTAAAGGATGGTACTTAGCTGTAAATTTAACCTCTCTAGCTCCAGCTGCAGAATGAAGTCATTTATTACAGGGAAAAATTGCAGGCTCTGAAGAAGAAGACAAATGGTTGCCTCTTTGCCCTAGTTTAAACAGGATGATGGCTCCCGCACAGCTCCCCAAAGATGAGAGTCTGTACTGTGGAGGCTGCTGGTAGCCATTTATGAAGCCAACTGGGGTCTGGGCTGTTATTGGCACCACTGAGAGGCCAGGGGGTCAACTGAGAGAGTGGAAAGGGCTGTTATCAATGGTCCTGCCTGCTCACTGGATCAAGAATCTGTCTCAAATCCCTTTTTATGAAGGCTAAGTTTGTCATCAAATAGAAAGAAATCGAAAGAAATAGAGAAGAAGCTTCTATAAAAATGCAGGTAATATCAGAGGCTTAATACAAGTGGAGATGAAAAATTAATATTAAAACTGGGCATATAAAGTTTACTTTCCTAAAGAAGGTGACAATGAATACAGACTTAAAAGATTGCTTATCCCAAATCTGCCCCTGGCGAGGGTGAAGCCAGGTTGCTCCTTGGAGGCAAGGATTTTGAAGCTCCATCTCACATACTTTGTGTATGTTGTCAGGAGGACCCTGTCCCTTGGAGGACATCATGCTTGGGAAGCTAGAAGATCAGCACAGGAAAGTTAGATCCTGGATGAGATGCACTGACACAGTGTCTGTAATGGTGGGGGCATGTGTGCTGGAGATGGTGAAGTTGGCTCAGGATACAACAAAGTTCACAGCTGTTGTTCACAGGGTCACTATAAGCCATAGTAGACTTGTCGGCATGTAACAACAGCAAGCCCCAAATCATGGCGTCAAAAGTGTAATCAGAGTGTTACTGTGTAAAACAACAAAAGAAGGGGAGCTCTGGTGGCCTAGTGGCAAGAAGCTGCACTGCAATCCCAGAGGTGCACAGTTCAAATCCACCAGATTCTCTGCTGGAGAAGGAGGGACAATCTCCTCCTATACCAGTCAGATCTGATTTGACAGTACACGCACAAACAATAATAATAATAATAATAATAATAATAATAATAATAATAATAAAAACAAAAGAGAAAGCAGGGAGCCCTGTTGGCACAATTGTTAAGTACTTGGCTGATACATCAACAGGAGAAAGATAGAGTAGTGTGCTTCTGTAACAGTTTTAGCATTGGAAAGTCTATTCTTTAACTATTTTCTTTATGGCAGCAGACTGCCCCATCTTTCTTGCATGTAGCAACTGGTGGGCTTGAACTACTGACTTTTCAACTAGTAGTGCAGTACTTCACCATTGTGCCACTATTCAAATTATCCCTCAAGAAAGTAATGTTACTGTGGTTACGTGCCGTTGAGTTGACTAACACTCATAGAGACCCTATGAACAATAGCTCTGAACTCTGCCATATCCTGAGTCAATCTCACAGTTGCTGACACACCTGTCCCTATTACCTCAGTTACTGTGTCAATCCATCTCCTACAAGATCTTCCTCTCCTGTACTGACACTCCACCCTTCCAAGAAGGATATCCTTCTCCAAGGACTGGTCTCTCCTGGCAATGTGTCCAAAGTATGTGAGACAGAGCTTCAAAATCCTTGCCTCTCCTGTTTTTACCCTCACTAGGACAGAACTATTTGTTCTCCTGACAGTCCACAGTATGTTCAATACTCTTCCTTCCAACACCATAACTCAAAGTTATCAGTTCTTCTGAAATCCTCAGTTGTTGTCTAGCTCTCTAATGCATAACAAGTAATTATAAAGGCAATGGCCTGGATTAGGTGAACCTTTGTCTCTAGACTGACATCATTGCTCTTCATCACTCTGAAGCGGTCTCTGACAGCAGACTTTCCCAGTGCAATCAGGAAATCTCCCGATCTCCTAACTGCTGGTGCCAAGAGTACTGATTGTAGATCCTAGCAAGATGAAATTGTTAACAATCTCAATTTCTTCTCTGTCCATCATGAGGCTTCCAGTTGGCCCAGTGGTGAGAATCTTTGTTTACTGATGTTGAATTTCAATCCCTATGGAAGATTACAGTCGTTGACCTTCTGTAGCAAATGCTTCAGGTCCTCCTCAATTTCAGCAAACAAGGTTGTGTCATCTGCTTACTGCAGATTGTTGATGAGTCTTCCCCCAATCTTGATACCACATTCCTCTTTGTAAAGTACACCCTCTCAAATGATCTGTTCCACATACAGATTGAAAAGGTATGGAGACAGGATGCATTCCTGACGCACTCCTTTCTTGTTTGAATCAAGCAGTGTTTCTTTGCTCTGTCTGCTTTTGACTGTTTTCTGGTCTAAGTTTCACATGAACACAATCAAGTGTTCTGGAATTCCCAGGCTTCTCAATGTCAGCCACCTCACAGGGTCATTCCCTAAATGAAACTAAGGAGAATTTAGTAAATAGCTCTACTCTTTCTTATAAGATTCTCTCTGAGTCTGAATTGACTCAGTGGCAATGGTTTTATAATAAAAAGTAAGGGATAGAAAGAAGGTGCCTAGGGAAAAGTAATTTGCTTATCATATATGCTTTTAAATTGTATCTGTTAGTGATAGACTTCCTGGATTGAATGCATCAAAACAATAATAAGAAAGCCTTCCTGAGTAACTTCTACATCTTAGAATGACCTTGATTTTCTTTCTTTCCTCCTGCCCCCCTTCCCTTGCTCCCAGGTCTACAGGAGAAGGTCTAATAATACCCTTTTCCACAAAGGAACGTATTCATCAGTTCTATTCTTGTTTAAGGCTGTTATCATCTCAAGTAAGTGTTTCCACAGGAAATAGAAAAGCAGTGGGAAAGTGACATAAATTTGGAAACACAAAAATACTTCAAAATTGAAAGGAACAGGTAAGATCATTTCCACAAAATTGTACTACTTTGTGACCAGGATTTGATCTAAACCAGTAGAAGGGATAAGTGTTATGAAACAGAAAACCAGAAATTAAACAAAAAAAAAAATATGCTGTCTAACATAAAACAGGAGCAGATTTTTGTCCCTCATAAAGGGGCAAAAAACGGGAAAGATTTTGCTGCTGCACAAAAAAAATCCTGCTTTCCATGTAGGGTACTCGTCCAAGGACATAAGTTGTAATCAGAAGTAGTGATGCACATTTCATTAGAAAATGTAACGTCCTATCTAATTAATGCAAAAGTCTTTGAGAGAGCGCTAGAATAGATGGAAACCTGGTTTCACAGGGAAATGATAAATTTAAATTATAAGGGCATAAACAGAAGGATGGTTACATGGTGGAGAATAGACAAGGGAAAACAGAACATGCAAGAGTTTTGGGGAGAAAAGGAAATAAACCTACTCAAGGAAATATCTAAACCTGTTACTAAAGAGATAATTTGCTGTTTTGGGCTGTGTCAGGGCTATATCCTTTCTCCATACCTGTTCAATCTCTATGCTGAGGAAATAATTTGAAGAAGCTGGCCCTTATGAGGAAAAATATGACATAAGGATCAGAGGAAAAACTCCTCAGCAACCTGTCTTATGCAGATGACATGACCTTTCTTACTGAAAATGAGGAGGGCTTGAGGTACTTGCTGCAGAAGATCAAAGACTACAATATGGATTGCAGCTGGGAAGGAAGGGGAAGGGAGGAAAATAGGGAACAAAGAATGAATGAAAAGTCTAACTTTTCTGTAAACTTTCATTAAAAACACAATTTTTAAAAATATAGATTACATCTCAACATAAAAAAAATAAGAATCCTCACCACTGTGCCAATGGTTAATATCATGGTTTCTTTTTAGTTGTTTTTTACCATTGAATCGATTCCAACCCATAGCTGACCCTCCAGTGGGTTTTTAGAGGCAGTTAATTGCATAGGAAGAGAGTATCCATATGTCTCTTGTGGAACAGCTTGTATATTTGAACCATGGGCCTTTTAAGAAGTATTCTGGTTGTATTTCTTCTAAAACCTTGTGTTTTTGAGATTGCAACACAGCTTCTTACCTCTAGGCCACCAGTGCTCCCCAAACATCATGGTAAATGAAAAAAAAAAAGATAGAAATTGCCAGTTATTTAGTTTTACTTGGATCCACAATCAACAACCTTGGTACCAACAGCCAGGAAATCAAAAGATGTGTTGTGCTGGGAAAGTTTACAGTCAAGGACCTCTCCAAAATGTTCAAGAGTAAGGTTGTCAGTTTAAAGACTAAGATGTTTCTGACCCATGCCATGGTCTTTTCAATTACTTCCTATACATCTGAGAGTTGGACAGTGAATAAAGATGACAGAAGAATTGTCAATGCCTTTGAGTTGTGGTACTGGAGATGAGTACTAGATATCCTACAGACTGCTAAAAGAACAAACGAATATATCTTGAAGAGAGTGCAGCTTGGGGAATATTGTCTCATATACCTGAGGCATGTTGGTAGAAAGGGCCAGTCCTTGGAAAAGGACATCATGCTCAGAAAAGTAGAGGGCCAGCAAAGTAGGAAAAGACCCTCAAGGGGGGATGGATTTATGCAGTGACCTTAATTATGGTGGCATTTAATAAAAGTGTGGCAGAAAATAGATATAATACATAAAATGAAAGAATTTTTTTCAATGCTGTTGAAGATTACATGAAAACATATTCTGTGCCTACTTATGAATTCATACCAAATTTAAATTAATAAACTATGCCTTCAACTTTGAAAATAAAAAGTGTGGCAAAGATGGTAAGGATGGCACCAGATAGGGCAGGGTTCAGATATGTCATTCATAATGTCAGTATGAATTGTTGTTGACTCGATAGGACTTAACAACACAGAGAGCACTGGTGAGGCAATGCGCTGCCAACCTAAAGGAAGACAATTTGAATCTAACAGCTGTTCTGTGGGAAAAAGATGGGCAGCCTCCTGTCATGTGATTCACAGGCTCTGAAAAAACCTTCTGGAGGGTCAGCCATAAGCAAGTTTTGACTCAATGGCACATGGCAATAACACATAATAATGACATGTATATGACTACTATTGTAGAAATTAAGTAATGGTCATGTATTGACTTCAAATCGATACCTTTGAGTTCTGTGCTGGAGCAGAGTATTCAACCTACCATGGACTGTCAAGAGAACAAACAAGACTGTTCTTGGAGAGGGCAAAACCAGTTTGCTCTTTGGAGACAAGGATTTTGAAGCTCTTTCTCACATACTTTGAACATGTTGCCAGGAGGGACCAGTTCTTGGAGAAAGAAATCATGCGTGGTAGGGTAGAGGTTCAGAGCAGGGAAGGAAGACCCTGGATGGACTATGGCAATGGGTCAAGTGCATCAGAGATGATGAGATTGACTCAGGATAGAGCTAGGTTCAGAGCTGTTGTTCATTGGGTTGCTATTGAGTCATAGTAGACTTATAACAACACATAACAACAGTAACAACATAATACATAACAACAATAACAACAACAGTGTATTGACAAATACAAGCTAAGGGTGATTTCTTGCTTTTGAGAGATAGTATAGATTATCAGATTCTCTCTGGCACTGTTGTTGTTGTTTGTTGTTATGTGCCGTCGAGTCATTTCCGACTCAGCAACCCTATGCACAACAGCCCTAAATCCTGCTCTATCCTGCGCCAACCGCACCACCTCTGACACACCCATCCTGATTACCCCAGTCACCAAATCAATCCATCTCAAAGAGGGTCTTCCCCTCCTGCGTTGTCCCTCAACCCTCCCAAGCATGATGTCCCTCTCCAAGGACCCGTCCCTCCTGGCAACATGTCCAAA
This sequence comes from Elephantulus edwardii, assembly GCF_000299155.1. Classification (NCBI taxonomy): domain Eukaryota; kingdom Metazoa; phylum Chordata; class Mammalia; order Macroscelidea; family Macroscelididae; genus Elephantulus; species Elephantulus edwardii. Next base: position 8,225,020 of record NW_006399820.1, on the reverse strand, counting down.
GTATGTCAGATGAAGCCCCAGAATCCTTGCCTCCAAGGAGTAGCTGAGTAGCTTGGTTTAATCCTCTCCAAGATAAATCTGTTTGTTTTCCTGGCAGTCCAGGGTACATTCAGTACCCTTCTCCAGCACCACAGCTCGAAAGCATCCACTCTCCTTCTGTCCTCCCTAGTCATTGTCCACCTCTCTGATGCATAACAAGCGATTGCAAATACCATGGCCTGTATCAGGCGCACCTTAGTCTCCAGAGAGACACAGTTGCTCCTGAGTACCTTAGAGAGGTCCCTAACAGCAGACTTTCCCATCGCGATACGCTTTTTGATTTCCTGACTGCTGGTGCCAAGAGTGTTGACTGTGGAGCCGAGCAAACTGAAGCTGTGAACACTAGTAAAGGAAAATGCTACACATGGCATGGGGAGGAATTCAGTGGCAACATAGGCTTATGCAAACGTGTTGAGTGCTGTCAGTTTAATTCCAACTCATGATTCCCATGGGAGAGAATAGAATTGCATCATAGGGTTTTCTTGACTAATTTTTATCAAAGTGCATTGCCTGATCTTCCTTCAACAGAATCAAGTGCATTGCCTGATCTTCCTTCAACAGAATCACTGGGTTAGTTCAAACCACCACACTTCTAGTTAGCAGCTGGGTGCTAAATTGTTGTACCACAGATGAAAACAAAAACACCTTGCCATCAACTCATTCCTGACCCATAGTGACCTCAGCTCATGTTTCTGAATCTGTCATTCTTTAAGAGAGGAGACTGCACACATCTTTTCCTCAGGCATAGGTGTATTTGAATCAGTGGAGACACCATGGCCTTTTGGTCAGTCCAAATTCTCCACAGAAGAGTATTTTGCCTTGTGTATAATTTCTTATACACTCACTCATAATATAGTACACCTTCCAGTTACTTGACTAATAAGGTACACTTTGAGGAAACCACAGTTACCCCAGTCATTTGTGACTCAAGCTGGTATTTTCATCTTAATCTTTTATTATGGAATAATGATACATTCTCAAGAAGTTGCTGACAATATAGAGAGGCTTGATGCATCCTGTTTTGAGTTTCCCCTACCAATTAATGCTTACATGATTACACTGTCAAAATTCAATTTGACATGAGTATAAAGTGTGTGTGTATATAGGAACATTTATCTTTTATTATTATACTTCTCAAAACTGGCATCTCTAATCTCTGATAACCATCAGTATGTTTTTTATCTCAAGCTAGTTTTAGGTGCTTATAGACATAACTTAGCTGAAATACAAATAAAGGAAGACTGAAAAAAGACTTCATATATATTGGGGTGATTTTTTTTAAAGAGATTGAAGTTTTTTTCTTCTTGTGCAATGTCTTTGATATTATTTTAACTTGTCTGGTCTTCAAGTGTCAATGCATCAAATCTATCCTTGAGATGATTTTTACTTTTCGTAGGAGTGTTCATAATAAAATTTTGTTGTCTATATAAGCAATTCTTTTAAAGATATTTAGTGATTATTTGGTGGTTATCTCAATTATGTTGTTCTTGTTAAGTGCCATCGAGTCATAGACAACTCATAGCGACCCTATGAATGAAAGACGTGAACGCTTGCATAATTTTCGTCGTTTCTCCAATTATACAAATCAAAATATGACTTTGAGTCCATTCTACCTGAATTAAAAATTATCTCAGTAAGAGGTTTGAAGCATTGAACACTAAAAACTGACGACTAGGTAAACTGTGGGACAATATTAAAGACATCACTCATAAAGAAAGAAAAGGCCATTCAAAAGAAAAACAGATGCCACCCAAGCAGATATATGCACACCTATGTTTATTGTAACTTTGTTCACAATAGCAAAGAGCTGGATACAACCCAAGTGCCCATCAACTAAAGAATGGATAGAAAATATAGAGAATATACCTCTTGTATATTCACACAATGGAATACTATGCAACATTGAAAAACAAGGAGCTCATGAAATATTATGCAAAATGGATGACCCTGAAGGACATTAAGCTGAGTGATGTATCTCAATCACAAAAGGACAAATATTGCATAGGGCCACTGTTGTAAAATGAGACTGACATCAGGGTTGAGGGAAGACAGAAAGAGGGGAGGAATGATGTATACTGCATTGAAACAGATAAGCTGTTTAAAAGGTACATATGATTGGGGTATTATTGTCATGACAGGAGTCCAGAAGGAAGGCTGCACAGTGGAGTGGACTTGGGGGAAGGGATTGCATAACAATGAAAGAGTTTTTCTTTTGCTTTTCAAGGAGAAGGGTGAATTGAGGGGGAGAAGATGGGCAACAATGAAGAACTGGAAATCCTAAATCTCTGTAAACTTTCATTAAAATTAATTAAAAAAGAAAAAAATTATTTACATTTCTACATCAAGTAAACAAAACCCTTTAGAACTGGGCCAATGGGCAACACCATAAGGATGACACAGGATAGGATAGGATTTAATCTGTGTTCATAGGGTCACCATAAGTCATTGTTGACTAAAGGACACCTAACAAGAACGTCTTAACTCTCACATTAGAGGAAAAAGGAAGACACTAGTTTTGCTAGTGTGTGGAAATAAATATTTTGGGCTGATAGAATTTCTAATATAAGTATGAGGTGTTCAAAAGATCTTTGTTTTAAACAACTAAAGTGGAAATAAAGGGGATGGAATCTGACAGAGGTAAGTGACACGAAGTGTCAGTGGGGATGACAAGGGTATAGATGTCAAAGGCAGCTATGAAACATTAAAATTATATTGTGAAGTGTGACTGGTAAAAATTTCCAAATTACTGTACTTGTTTTACTAATTCAATTAAAATATATAACTTTATTAAATATTACAAGTAGACAGGTGACTTAAAGGTTTATGCATTGAGGTTGTCAAAAATATTTTTAAAGACCTTTTTCAGTGAGTAATGGGAAGTAGCTTAAATTTTTGAGTCACATTTAGTATGGTGAACAGAGAGAATTTTTTAAACTCTATTGTTCTTTTTTAATCTTTTAATGCATTGCTGCAGCTACTTATACCTCGATGTAAACAATAAAGTAAACTTGATTGTTGTTATGTACCACCAAGTTATCTACAACTCATAGCAACCTTATGTACAATAGCTCTTAACTTTGTTTTATTGTGAGCCAAACCCACTAATTCAGATACACCTGCCTCTATTACCCCAATCACTGTGTCAATCCATCTCATTAGAGGGTCTTCCTCTCCTACATTGTCCCTCCATCCTTCAAGCATAGTGTCTTTCTCCAAGGACTGATCCCTCCTTGCAACATGCCCAAAATATGTCAGACAGAGCTTCAGAATTCTTGCCTCTTGAGACCAAGCTGGTTTCACCCTCTCCAATACAGACCTGTCTGTTCTCTTGCGGTCCATGGTATGTTCAATGCTCTTCTCCAGCACCACACCTCATAGTCAACAATTCTTCTTCTGTCATCCTTAGACATTGTCCAGCTCTCTGATACATAACAAGTAATTGCAAAGACCATGGCCTGGATCAGGTGCACCTTAGTCTCTACACTGACATCTTTGCACTTTAACACTCTGGGTCCCTGACAGCTTACTTTTCAAATCAAATTCATCTGTTGAGTTCATGGCTATTGGTTCCAAGAGTGTTGATTGTAGACCAGAGCAAGTTGAAATTGTTCTCAATTTCTCAATCTCTTCTCCATCTATCATGATGCTACCAATAGGCCCAGTGGTGAAAATCTTTGTCTTCTTGATGGTGAGCTTCAATCTATATTGAAGGCTACAGCCCTTGACTTTCTGCAGAAGATGCTTCAGGTCCTCCTCAGTTTCAGCAAGCAAGGTTGTGTCATCTGTAAAACATAATGATGTCACATTTCTCCTCATAAAGACTAGCCTACCATTCTGTTGTTGTTAGGTGTTATCAAGACAAGCACAACTCATAGAAACTCTATGAACAAAAGATATAAACCCTGTTCTAACCTGCACCATCCTCACACTTCTTCACACCCAAGAGCCCATTACAGCAGTTCACTATATCAATCCACTTCTCCAAAGTCCTGCAGAGCAATAATATCAATTTGAAAACTTAGATCTGCCTGATTGAGGCCATAGTCCTTTCAATTACTTGATGTGCATCTGAGGGCTGGATAATGAATAAAGATGACAGGATAAGAATTGATGGTTTTGAATTGTGGTGTTGGAGAAGAGCACTGAATATCCCATGGACTGCCAAAAGAGTGAACAGGTCTGTCTTGGAAAATGCGCAGCTGGAGTGCTCCATAGAGGCAAGGATGACAAAGCTTAGCCTTTCACACTTGGACTTTCACACTTAGGAAAAGCTATTATACATAGAAGGGTGAAAAAAGAGGTAGATCCTTATTGAGATGGATTGACCTGGTGACTTCAACAATGGGCTCCATTATCAGAATTGGTGAGGATGGCTACGGACAGGATGAGATTCAGATCTGTTGTTCATCGGGCTGCTATGAGTTGTACTCAGCTCTATGGTACCTAACAATAAGAACAACAGGATGGGGTTAGGGAGCCCTTGAGGCTGAGTCATAAGGAATTACGCTGCCAATCCAAAGGTATATAGTTTGAATCCACTTTTTGCTCTGTGGGAGAAAAATCAGCAATCTTATTCTGTGCCATGTACTGTTCTTGTTATGTGCTGGTTCCTCAAACAACAACGAATCCAACAAACCCATAAACAAAAAAAATTAGGAGGAGTTACATTTAAGTCATTTGGCTGTTAACTGGAAGGTTGACAATTCAACCTCTTTAGCCCCTCTTGAGGGAGAAAGATGAGGAAGTTTGCCTTAGAAACTCTGTGGGGACAAATTCTACTTGTCCTACAAGGTCATTATGAGTTGGGAAAACTCAGTGACTTTGAGTTATACATTCTTGAAATTGTCCTCCAGGTAGGTATCCAAGAGCCTTGAAAGTAAGGACTGCAAGCTATTCACCAACATTTATTGCAAGCATTATTCAAATAGTGCTTTTTATTTATTTTTTTAATGGCATTTTACCCTTTTATGAGATAGGTAACCTTCTATCATTTTACTTAGGGCAACTTTACTTCTAAAAGATGAGATCATTTTCTAAAGGCCTAAGTTGTGAAAGAGCCAGATGATGCATACTTGCTGACAATTCCAAAATGTAATTCTTTTTTAAAAACAATTGTGTTTCATTATTTAACATTTTGAGCAGTGAATACATCCTATTTTCTCAAATAAGACAATGGATATAATTTCTCCGTGGACTATCTCCCAATGAGGTTATGAAAATCATTGGTCTTTTGGAGGATTTCTTTTCCTATAGCACGTGTGATACTCTTCATGAGGAAATCAGTGACACTTGGTAGTAAACATTTTTTGCTAAGTTGTTCTGCCATGGGTCCTCACACGATGGGTTCATCTTTTACTTTTAATCTGTTTTTCAGCTCTTAGTCATATGTTTCTTCTTATTACACACAGGACCTGGTGGAGGAGTGAGTTTTGTGTGTTCATATGGAATGTCCACAGAAGGACTGTAGCTTACAATTGTCCTGCCATCAGATGTCAAAGCAAGCTCAGCCTTACAATTACAGTCAGCTATATTCATACCTTGACAGCTTCTCAAGGTGAGCTTGTTATCTTGTCTCTCAAAAATCTACTTGGATAAACCTCTCCCTGTCCCAAAAAGGATACAGATGTGTAATGGGATGATGTTTTTGTTGTTGTTAGGTGCTGTTGAGTTGAGTACAACTCATAGTGACCCTATAAACAAAGATCTGAACCCTATTCTATCTTGTAGCATCCTTACACTTCCTGACACACAAGAGCCCATTGCGGCAGTCATCATGTCAGTCTACCTTGTCAATGATCTTCCTCTCCTTCGTTGCCCCCCACCCTTCCAAGCATCATGTCCGTCTCCAAGGAATAGCCCCTCCTAGCAATATGCCCAGAGTATGTGAGGTGAAGTATCATCATTCTTGCCTCCAAAGAGCACTCTGACTGCACCATCTCCAAGACATATTTCTTTGTTTTCTTGGCCATTCATGGGATGCTCAATGCTCTTCTCCAACACCATAGCTCAAAGGCATTCTACTTCTGTCATCCTTTATTCATTGTCCAGCTCTCAGATACATAGCAAGTGAATGGAAAAACTATGGCCTGAATCAGATGCACATTAGTCCTTAAAATAACATCATTACTCCTCAATAATTTGGAGAGGTCCCTAACTGCAGATTTTTCCAGTGTGATGTGTATCCTTATTTACTGATTGCTGGTTACTAAGGGTCTTAATTGTGTATCCAAGCAAGATGAAGTTGTTGACAGTTTCAATACCTTCTCCATCAATCATGATGTTGTTGTCCATTAGTCCAATGGTAAGAATCTTTGTTTTCTTGACATTGATAATTTGATACTTCGTTCAATTGGGTGGTGGTGGTGTTCTTGAAAGGCTTCCATAGAAGATGATGGCTTAGAAAGATCTTAACAGTGAGTTGTGGCTGTGTGTCATTGAGTTGGAAAAGACTCATAGCTGCCCCTTCAGTGGGTTTTCAGAGGCGGCTAATCACAAAAGAGGAGATTTCTCATCTTTCTTCCACAAAGCAGGTGGTGGATTTGAACCAGGTGCCTTTGAGTTGGTAGTGCAATTCCTTGCTACTAAAGCTCCCTAACAGTGAGTAAGAAATAGAAACAGAATACATATGGGATGAGTGTTTTCAGTATGTTGTTGTTCTGTACCGTCAAGTTGCCTGCAGCTCATAGCAACCTTATCTATGCACAACAGCCCTAAACCCTGCTCTATTCTGTGCCAATCTTATTGTCTCTGACACACCTATTCCCATTACCCCAATCACTGAATCAATCCATCTTATTGAGGGTCTTCCTCTCCTGGGCTGTCCCTCTACCCTCCTAAGCATGACGTCCCTCCCTAAGGATTGATCCCTCCTTCCATCATGTCCAAAGTATGTCAGATGGAGCTTCAGAATTCTTGCCTCCAAGGAGCAGCCTGGCTTCACCCTCTCCAGGATGAACTTTTTTGTTCTTCTAACAGTCCATGGTATATTCACTATTCTTCTCCAACACCACAGCTCAAAGGCATCAATTCGCCTTCTATGATTTCTAGTCCTTGTACTGAAAGGCATCAATTCTTCTCTGTCATTGTTAGTGACTGTCCAACTTTTAGATGCATAGCAAGCAACTGAGAAGACCAAAGCTTAGATCAGGCACAGATTAGCAGCATCGCTATCTGAGCATAGCCTGACACAGTAGCCTAGGCAGCATAAGGAAGCTTGTGACATCACTCACTGGCTTTTACAGACTTCACTTGCAGATAGCAAAATGTAATTGCTGCCCAGGCTCCACTGGTCAGAAGAAATTATATGGTTCTTTCTGACTCCAAGCTGGGCAAGGAATTGTATTCCTTTTACATACCTAGAAGGAGAATAAGAAAAAAAAAGGTGGTAAACAAACAGATGATGAAAAAACCTAAAAACAAAACAACCACCAAAAAACCTGTTAAAAGCAACATAAGAAAGAAAGGTTCTGGATCCAGCGATGACTGTGTGGTTGCAATTGGTTGCTTGGGAGTCATGGTGACTCTAAAGAACAGACCTTTCGCATAGCAAAATGCATTGTTATTGCTAATCAATCTTATTAAATATTTCCTTCATTTTTGTTGATTCTACTTTACCAAAGCTTCCCTAACAATTATTTTTTTCCTGAGCACATGCTTAATGATAGTCAGTTTTAGTTTTACTGTCTTTGATTTGATATTAATCTGGAGATTAAGGTGTGCCTGACTCAAGCCATAGTCTTTGCAATTACTTGCTATGCTTCAGAAAGCTGGACAATGACTAGGGGTAATGAAAGGAGAATTGATGTCTTTGATCTTTGGTGCTGGAAAAGAGTGTTGAATATACTGTGGACTGCTAGGAAAACAAATAGGTTGGTCCCAGAGAGGGTGAGACCAGGTTGCTCCTTGGATGCAAGGATTCTGAAGCTTCATTTGACATACTTTGGACATGTTGCAAGGTGAGACCAGTCCTTGGAGAGGGATGTCATGCTCAGGACAGTGGAGGGACAGCACAGGAGGGGAAGACCCTCTATGAGGTGGATTGATTCAGTAACTGGGGTAATCTGGTTGGGTGTGTCAGAGACAATAAGGTTGGCACATAATAGAGCAGGGTTTAGTGCTGTTGTACATAGGTTCACTATGAGTAGCAGGCAACTTGATGGCACATAACAACAATAATCTTTGATTCTAAGGAGTATTCTGGTTGTATTTCTTTTAAGACTGATTGTTCTTTTGGCAGTCCCTGGTATACTCAATATTCTCTAGTTGGACTACATGAATCTTTCTTATGTCTTTTTACTGCCTAACTTCTGCACACACATATTAGCAATTGAAAAGACTATGATGTGTTTACCATACTTCTTCATTGTCATAAGAAAAATCATAGCCATATACTAAACTCCAACTCATACGTGGCCCATAGGACTCATGGGATATGCAAGGCTTTAAGTCTTTATGGAAATTTATTGCATCATCTTCATCCTCCTAAGCGATTGGTGGATTTGAACCACTAACATTTGGGCTAGCAGCAAACTACATTAACCATAGCACCACCAGGGTTATTTCTCTTAAAGGTTCAACCAGAAGCTGCTTATATGATTTTAAAAGTTTTATTACTATCTTTTAAACAATGTGTTTCAGATGGAATTTACTCTTGAATTCCTCTTAGCTGGCATTAGACTTAACAGAGTTTCTTTTGTTACAAACTCATATACAAAACTTTCACCTAGGAATATGATTCTATCACTAATTGTATACTTTGCTCTGTGAAATACTTAATTTCAAACACATAAGAACCACCTACCTCAAACATTTCATATTTACTGAAATAGCCTCATTTCTAAGGATTGTATTATCCTATGCTTTCATCCCCTTAAAAGAATAAATGTTTCCCTTTAGGAAAAAAAATATGAGAAATAATCTTTGATTGAGTTCTTTCTGAAGGTGACCTGGAGAGCAAGATAATTTGTTTTGTGAGTGCAGGAAGCACCATTAGAGGAATGAGACCTGCTAGGAAGGAAATCAACACAGAACCCTTAAAGAGTAGGACACTCTGGTGGGCCACTGATGCTCAATCTCAGTGGGAACCTCTGGGAGACAGTGTAAAATATAATCTCATAGTGGGGGAGGGCTCCACTGGATCCCATACTTAATTGGTTCCAGGGAAGGCTCCTCCCAGGGGCAATAACTGCCTGCCAATTCCAGCCTGTTTCCTAGCACAGGCTGAGAGGGCAGGTGCCCGCAGTCAGATCCTGTTCACCTGCTAACAGGAAGCTGAGGACATATGGCTGGGGCTCCTCAAGGTCTTACCACAGAGAGGATGCTTGGATTTCTAAGCCAGATCGCTCTGATATGTAAATCTTTTTGAAAAATCTAGATGTTGTCTGTTGACATAAAATCTTTAAACAAATAGCAAGTAAACAGGTCATAAACCTAAAGAAAGGCGGCAGGGAGAAAGTGCCTTTCAAGGACATACCAAGTTTTTACCTAGTAAATGGCCTTGCCTCCTCTTTCCTTGAAAAAAAGAAGAAAATCCTGATTTTGAGAGGGTTGGAAACCGTTTTAACATATTCATTTAGTGCATGGTAACAGTGAAGGGAGTGTATGGTGTTACTTAGAAGCTTCACGATCTCTGCTGGTTTACCAACTTAAGTCTTTTCGTGAGGTACTAGGCTACTACAGCTGTCTCGAACTACCAACTTTTCATAATTTTGCGCGCAGAATCCCTGAGAGCGGAAGGGAAGGAGGGTTCTTCTGGAGGAGGGTAGGCTTCTCCCAAAAAGAGAATTCTGGAAGTCATCATAATTAAACAAAGAGGAAAATGTGCCAGGCCGTGGGTGGGGGCTGTTTTCTCTTTGTGATTGGTTGTGGCGCGTGCAGATTCTTCACCGAAGTAGGTGTGTGACTGCCCTGAGCCTCAGGTATCCACGAGGAGACCAGGGTGTCTGGGAATCCAACAGGTGACTGCCATGTGGCGGCCCCTTAGTTCCTGAGAAGTCCAGCTCTGAAGCCTTGGGGCTGCTCGATTAGACCAGAGGCCCAGGCCAGGCACGCACCAACTCGGGCCCGACGGGCGCGGCTTGCATTTGCTTCTGCGCCCTGAGTCGCATTCACGAAGCAGCCAGAGCCACCGCCTTCCGCCTTTCCAGCTGCTCCTTAAAAAAAAAAGAACAGAAATATTTGCCACTTCATCCCTGTGATTCCACTGCCCAGCTCAGGACTCGTCCAAACTATAGAAACTCATTCTCTGAAGGAAGCGTGCTCCTTTAGACTCTGCACCATGGGGCGCGTTGCGCGCGCAGGCTTTGCGCGCGCGGGGCTGGGATTCTGCCAGGGGACCGAGAAGAGGGCATCACTGATGGTGCCAGGATGCTACTGTCCCTCTTTCCTTCGCAGGCCGTCGCACCGCGCGGACTAACTTTGGGGGAAGTTGGGCTGCAAAGTTTCCGAGAGGCTCGTGGGCTTCGGCAAGAGGAGCGAGGGGCGGGGTGCGCACGGGGAGGAGAGGACACTCGCGTTCCTCCCGCCGTCTTTGTTCTGCTCCAGGGGAGAGAGCACGCAAGGAGTCACCAGGCGAATTGAGAGACTGCCAGCCGCGACATTCCGGACTCAGCAGGAGCTCATTGCTTTCTGCACATCTCTTACCCTAAGCACAGTCCCCCTTTACCCCGACCTTGCAGAGTTCTCTCCCAAGTCTCCTTCTACCCCGTCCTTCTGCCCTCAAAGTTCACCCACCATCAGGGATGCTGAAATCAGGATGGGGAAAGGTCGGACAAAAGGTGGAGCCGAAGGTGTGTGTGAGCAGGGCCGGATACCTCCTGGAGGGTGGGCGTTTGCTTTGGAATGTTTTTTCCCTTTGCGCTAGAAACCGCTTCCCCCCAGCGGGTTCCAGTATCTCCCTCTTCTCCTACCTACCCGGCTTCCTTCTTTTTCTGTTCTAGAGACATCTAGAAGGAAAAGGAGAGCTGCTCAGTTACTAAGCTAGCCAATGATGTGGTGGTCCGCAGTTGGGATGGGGGATCGAGGGGTCGGGGGAGGATGGGGTTCTTGCTTCTGGGGTGGCGGGGAGAGGAAGGACTTTGAGAATGCTCTGGATCGAAGACACCTGATTTGTTCAGGATTAAGCTTTGGGGGAGGGGCTAGCAGGAAGGGGATGCGAGGACATCAAGTGCCAGTGGGTAGAGGGGAGGTAACCGGGGACCCTGAAGCAGGAACAGGTTGGAGGGATGAGATGTGTGGGTAGTGCTTGGATTCCGGGTCTGAGATAGTATGGTTGTCTTTGAGAACCTAGCCATCAGTTGAGGTTCAAGATGAGAAGCGGAGTTTGGGGAGTTAAAAGGTGGGCTTGACGCTAGAGATGAAAGTTCTCTCTGGGAGACCCAGGACTGCTGAGCGGTGCAGCAACAGGTAGCCTGGAGGGATTGAGGCCAAGCTTGGCTTTGTCTTGCAGATTAGAGGATTCCCCACCGGGCAGCATGGGTAGGGGGGAGTGGAGGAAGAGAGTTTTCTAACTCTTGGAACTCCTGTTGGATTATTTTGGTGCTTTGGGAGTTGCAGATGCGTGAAATCAGAGAGCAACTGGCTTGGAGAGCCGGGTGCGCGCCTCACCTCTGATTGTGTAAGCAGCCTTACCTTCTGGGGTGACCTCCTACCCTTGGCATTGTGTCTCTTGGGATGATGATGAAAAAAAAAATAAAAATCGGACCGTAATTCGAAGCCTACGTAGATTGTTCACACTGATTGGCAGGGAAAGTGCAAACAAAGAGGTGCATCTCCCGGAAACAATGATTTTGGAGCTTTCCCCGGCAGGCTGGAGTGCTTTGGGGAGGGGGTGGTAAAAGGGTAAGTAGGTGAGGAGGGGACCAGGACAGGCATCTTTGGGGGCAAAGTTTGCTGCGAGGCGGTGGGAAGAGAGGGTCGGGACGGGATCACGCGGAACTGGGGACTGAGCAGCCGGGGTTGGCCTCCGAGGTTCCCCAGCCGGGCGGGAGATGCGGGGAGAGGGAGGGGGCGGGGAGGGGAAGGGAGGGAGAGAGGAAGAAGGGGTGAGAGGGAGAAACCTGCCGCCGCTCGCCGCCTCTTTGTCTGCTCTGGGACTTGGAACAAAAGGGGGAACTCTGATGAACTCCCTCTCCTCCCCTCTCACCCGGACGCTAGGGTATCTCGCTCTTGCAACTTTGCCGCCTCGACTTTCTCTGCTGTCAGGCCACCCAAAAAAAGTGTGCCAGCGCTTTGCGGACCACCACAGGGGAAGTGTCTACTAAGAGTGCGGCCAAGAGGGGACGAAGGTGAGTGGGGATTGTTCTGTTTATCTCTTGTTCCACGCTTGTCCCACTCCCCGCCCTGAGGAGGACAGGAGGAGGTAAGTCAGTGGCATAAAGTTTGACTGCGAAGTTTGCACCTCTTCACCCAGTTCTCTTTTGTTCTTTAACGAACCTGCACAGATTGTTTTATTTACTTATTTTGAATAGCCAAAGCCAAGGAGAACTTTCTGTCATGTGCTTCTTTATATGCGGAGCTGGGGTGGGTGGGGGGGAGAGGGGACAGTCCTCCAAGACCTCGCTTTCTCCCAGCTGCTTGCTGTATCAGATGGAGAGAGCTCGAAATTGATGGGTACAAGCCCTGTCCCACTTTGTCGGGGGCCCCTGGCTTTGTTTTGTGCACAGACAAGAGAAGTGGATGTGTAAGTGTTGTGGGAGTGAAGAGGGTTCTTCCTCACTATTTTTGTAACTTCCCTGCCCTCGAAGCGCTCCGCAGCTCCAACGCACAATGCAAAAAGCTTCAACAATAGGATTGAGAAGGGGTTCGGGGAGTAGGAGGTTGGACTCCCGCGTTTGTGGGAGTTCGTGGTCCCAGGGGGTTACAACAAACAGGTAAGAGTTGAGAAAGTTTTCCTTGGGGCTGCGGTGGGGTGGAGGAAGCCACAGGTTCCGGATTGGCAGAGATGCGGGAGATGGGAGCGATGGGGAATGGACCACTAGTTAGAGTCTGCCATCCTGTCCGCCCCCTTCATTACCATGACCCACCCAGGATAACCATCCTTGAAGTCCCTTACCACCTCTCTACCCTAACGGTCCCCAACTTTCAGTGCGTAACAATAGAAATGGGGAGCGGGAGCCCCGGAGTGCCTCGGACCTTGCCTTCAGCCCCGCCTTTTGTGTGTTAACCTTTTGTTTCTATGAGCCACGCCCGCCTGCCCGCCCGCCCGCCCGCCCAAAAGTAGGATGGCTGCTAACAGCCTCTCCCGGGTGGAGGTGCCGCGCAGCGCCCAGGTGCTTCCCTCGGTGTTTTTTGGGTAGAGGGAGACTCCCTAACTTTGTTTCCTAAGTAACTTTAGAGTGTGCCTAGATGGGTTCTCGCTCCAGTGAGGCAAACGCGCAACAACTAGCAACCATTCCCACTTGGCGTAAACCAGCCAACATCTCCACTTGATACGCACTTTGAGCGCATTCTCACTTAACCACCAAAGTTGTTGATCCCGCCCTGTCTTTTGGACAATAGGAAAGACCTCCTAGAAGCTGAGGTTGGGCACTTGTTAATTTTAAACGTGTTGGACAGGCATTTTAAATTCTTCAATGCAAATTTCGGTCGTTCTTTTCAGGTACGTTTTGTGAGATAGTTGCAGATACCAAGGTCATTTGTCACTTGCTTTGCTCGCTCTAGACTCCCCACCCCAATCCCAGAAGCTTTCCACATGCCCTGTGACGTATCCACCCGTCTTTTCTCTGTTTGACAAGACAAATGAAGATCAAGCTCTATGTATGGATGGTAGCTGGAGGAAAAACCACCAAACACACTTATTTTAATTTCTTAAAGTCATCCTTTTGTGTGATAGTATCGGCTATGCAAAACTGGAAGCTGAAATAGTTCCATTGTTAGGAGTATGTCTGTTTGAGCGTGTTGAATGAGTTGGGAGCTAACTTTAATTAATTGTATTTGTATAGGTACACTTACTGTTACCGGCATATAGAAAGCGCCAGGCGGTTACTGGAATACTTTCTAGCGTTCGCCCTCTTCGTTCAGCATTGTTCTTCCTGGATCCTTCTGTCAGCACACGATCTGGAAATACTATTGCAACATCAACTCATTACTAGGGGGATAGTCATCAGCCTTCCTTGTTTGGAGTTACTTGAAAGTTAAAAGTGGTTTTTTTTGGTTGGTTTTTTTTCTTTCTTCATGATGTCACTATTACTATGTGGATTACAACATTTTAATCACCTGGAATACTCATCTTAAAGAAGGTATGATTTTTTTGAGATACTTCAGAAATACTTCATTGTCTAATTATTATGATCACTGGCCAAAGAGATTTATGGCTCTGGATTTCCTTCTTTTGAACTGGTTTTTGTAAGGCTTTTATCATTTGGAATGATGATCTTGGTACTTCTGAGAAAACTTTATTAATTTTACATGGTATATAATTTACCTTGAGAATAAACGTGGATTACATGGCCACTAAGAAAAGTTATATAACAATTTTCCATCCAATAGGTGAATCTCTTCTTTTCTTTATGATTGACTATTTTTAGATTCCTTAATGCAATTAGCATGTCTATATTAGAAGAATTTTTGTGAGTTATTTTTGTGACTTCACTTTTGCAAACAGCATCCAAAAAATGGTCACGAATGAATGATTTGTTAATACATGGGACAAAGTAGATAAGTTCTAGTAAAAAGAAAACTTGGGCTATGTATGTAATAGTAACAGAATCAGTTGTTATTCCTTAGTCTTTATGACGTATATCATGTTTTTGTAGCAGTTGTTAAGATTCATGTTTGTAATCTGTATGGGAAAAGAATTGAAAACTGTCACAAATACTGCAAGTAATCTAAGAAGCTTCTTGCTGGATAGTATTTTCTTTTGTTAGCAATTGTTTGTCATAGAAATGGGGATTCTGTTGTTTAAGATAAATTGCTTTGAAATGTATGATTTTCCAAATGATATGTGTGGTTTAAGGTGGTTTTAAAAATATCATTAATATATTAGTATAGTTGAGAAATTGTTAAGATCTAGTCAAAGAAATTAATTTGGAATTGGAAATATTTTTTTCTTGCTGTAGATAAGGTTTACTTTTTTTTTTTAGTTGTGTAGCTCAGTTGAGCTTTGGTTGTGTGGCTCAGGTGAACTACTTTATTTTCTTGGTTTTCAGTTTATCATCTAGAAAATGAAGGTTAGGGTTAAGTAAACATCAAGAAATAATTTAGTTTTAAGAGTTTATTTACTGCTTGCTCCATGGTTTAGATACTTCTACTCTTGCAAAGTTTATTCATAAAATGCTAAGTTATAATAAGGGTTACTGTATGGGAAAACTTTATGTGAATTAATTACAGCTATTTGCATTACTTTAAAGCATATCAGTTTAGGAAATATGCTTTAATTTTTCTGTAAATATAGTTTTGCCGAAGTGTACTATGTAGATTCCCATAGTTGGGTTGCACAAGTTTATCTGCTGGAATGATTTTTGAGGGGTAGAGAGTACAGTATTATTGATTAACAAGTGTTGTACCTACAACTATTTGAAGTTGATGGACTTGAATTTGTTTTAATGACTACCAAGAGTTGGACTCAGAAGTTGAGAAAAAAGCTTTGGAATGAAGAAGATGAGTTTGACTCCCAGCCCAGGCAATTCCTTCCAAGTTGTGTGACTTCTTTGAACTTCAGTTTTCTCATTTGTAATGTAGGTCATACTAGTTACCTCATAGTATTGTTCTGAAGAGCACAGAGGGGGTAGGGAGGGTGGAGGCTTAATTTAGAATCAACTCATAACTGATGCTCCAGCCTACTTGCAGAGGCTATAAATCCCACAAGAGGAAATTGCTTATCTGAACCACTTGTCTTTGGGTTGGTAGGCCAACTTCTGTAGGCAACCAGAGGCTCTTAAACGTATATTAAAAAGTTCTATTACTGGCTTTTTAGTACTTTTTGCTTTCTGAGTTAATGGCTGCAAGTTTCAAGCCATATAAACCAAAAATATTCACTAAAATATTGAAAGTTAACCTGTACGCATTTAAATATATCTTCTCAGAAAGTATATTCTATTCATGTATTTTATCCAGTTAAGTATGAATTTCATTCAAGTGACATTTACTGAGTGTAAACATATTGCTGACGGCTGTGCTTTTATCTTGGTTTTGGGCTATGTGGCCTATCCATTTCCTTTCTGGAATACCTCTAAATTGAGATAATGGCAACTTTCTAGAATTATTTATTCAGCTTTCCTGTTTTCAGTACTATCAGTGATGAGTAGACTTATACATAGTTTAAATTTTTATCCATTTGCATTTCTGCTAAAATATAAAAGTGATGGTTCAGTGGTTTCTTGATGATGGAATCAAGAACTATAGCACGTTTTCTAATATTAGTTCTTTTATAGAATGGTCTTTATTTAAATAAAAACTGCAAAGCACTTAGAAGAAAGGCCTTTCATTCCGAAATGAAATCTGAAGTCCTGGATGCTCATTTCCCTTGATCTATAATTTAACAAGATGCATTGCCTTCTCTGAGTAAGTATTTAACTGGAAGAAATTTATATCCATTTTACCTTCAGGAAGTTTCTAATAGGAATATTAAGGCTATGGTTTTTATCATTTGTAGCTTAGAGTAGATAGCTGCTTAGAAAGATAGTGTTGTGAAGAAATAGAATTAATCAATATTAAAATAGACAAATAGTGCTTTTTACAAAAGATATATCCAAAACCGTTTATTTGGGGGAAACATCAATTTTAATAACAGATTATATTTTGTGAAGGTAGAAACTCTGATATTGTAATTCATAATTAAAGGATTCAACATTAAAGATTAATTTTAAATTTTCTGTCTTATTAGTTCTTCAAGTTATAAACAAACTTAATAACATTATTGTAAACATCAGAATTTAGAACTGCTCCTTGGCTAGTGCCAGTTTAAATTATTGGAGCCACAACAAGCCACCAAAACATTCATGATAAATTCTCTTACAGCTAACTGCTGACAGCTGAAGGAAATGCCCAAACATAGGCCTTCAATTTTACTTTTCAAGTTACCATTTTATATAGTGGCATCTATACTTGAAACATGAAGCTGAAAAGGATTCTAGTGCTAGAACTATGCCAGTTTGGATTTTCCTGAAATAGGAAGCAAATAAAAATATTCAGCTGTGACTCTGAAAGTGGTATATACAACATCCTAAGCTCTTTAGTTGTGAGTAAAACCAAACTAGAATTTATCACCATGGAATTTCTTCTGATTCATAACCCTATAGGACAGAGTAGAACTATCCCATAGGATTGCCAAGGCTTTACATCTTACTGGAAGTACACTGTCTCAATTACCACAGAATGATAGGTGGATTTGAACCACTAGCTGGCAGGGTAAACAACCCAATGCTTAATCGATTGCATCACCACAGTTTCTCAAGTAAATAAAAAGCAGTATATAACTTTCAGGTTAATAGGCTTAGGTGATAACTGAAGTTTTGGTGTATTCTGGGCACCATTTGTAATTTATTTACCAGGTTGGTTGTTATGGGTTGAATTGTAACAACCCCAAAAGATACGCTAATAGAATTCTAGTAGCATGAGTAGAAATGGTAATCACTAGTACCTGTGGTAAGCACTCTGTCAGTTACCATAGGAGCGAGTCCTGGTAGGCTTGAGCAGGATGGAGATAGATTATAAGGATGGCACAGGACAGGACAAGGTTCAGATCTATTCTTCATAAGGTTGTTGTGTTATAGTTGACTTGGTGACACTTAACAACGTCTACAACAGTATCTGTGAGGGTGACTTCACTTGGAAATAGTGGAATTGATGATAAAGTTATGTTGGAGTTCAGTGGGCTCTAATCCAATATGAGTGATATCCTTATAAAAGAAAATGGACTGAGATAAAGAGGGAAGTGAGCCACATGACAATGGAATTATACTGTAGCTGCGAATTAGGAAATTTCTGGAGCTACCAGGAGAGATGGGACAGATGAGACAGGCCCTTCTTTTAGCACCTTCTGAGAGAACATACCATACTGCCGTAGTGCTTCCTACATCCAGCCTTCAGAACCCTGAGGGAGTGGATTTCTGTTCCTGTAAATTATCTCTTTTGTTGAACTTTGTTACATCAGCTCCAAGTAATTACTACACTGGGCAAGGATAAAAGCTCAAGAGACTATTTTGGGGACCATTTTGGTTATTTAAAAGGGAGAGGGTAAGTGGCTTGGATCAGGGTGATTGTAGCATGGAGGCAGTAAGAATGAAGTTAAAATTCTGCATACATTTAGGAACTAATGTTTGAAGACTTAATGGTGGGTTGGATAGGAAGAGTGAAAAAAAAAGAAAGTCAAGTGTGATTCCAAATTTTTGGCTTAAGCACCTGGAAAAATGGAATGAAGAGCAGATTTTAGGTAAGGGAAGCCAGGAGCCCAGTTTTGGATAAGCTAAAGTGAAGCTACTTTTTAGGTAGTTTGAAACACATGTGTGGTCTTTAGGGAAGAAGTGTTGAGGTCAAAAAGTGTGAGTTGGAAAAAAATGATGGCTATTTAGAATAATCAGTCTGGAAGAGATAACCAAGGGCATAAGATTAGCAAGTGAAGATATCTGTGTAGTATGTCTTGAGACCCCTTAGAGTTTGAAGTAGACAGATAAAGGGTAATGAGACAGGCATAGCCTCTATGGTGGAAAACCTGTGAAGAGACAATATGATCCATACAAAATGCTGCTGATTGGTGAAGTCAAGAGAATTGAAAATAGACCACCAGGCATAGGCATTTTATGAGTTGATACTCATTGGTAGCAAGAGCAATTTTAACATAATCGTGAGAGATCACATTTTCCCTCATTATTTGAGTTGTTGTGAAGTGCTGTTGAGTTGCCTAAGAGTCATAGCAACCCAGTGAGCAATGGATCTGAGCCTTGCCAGATCCCGTGCCCTCTTCACCATCTCTGACATACTCGAGCCCGCTGTTAGAGTCAATATGCCAATCCGTCTCATTGAGGGTCTTCCTTTCTTTAGCTGGCCATCCACCTTTTCCAGCATGATGTCCTTTTCCAACCACTGGCCCCTTCTAACAATTTGCTCAAAGAATGTAAGATGAAATTTCATTTACTATCATGTTTTATCCAAGACATGGTTGTTTGTCCTTTTTGGCACTCCATGGGTTATTTATTCATGGTAATGAGTAATGAGTAGTAGTAATGTTTATTTTAATTAAAACTCAGAATTAAAATATTTTTGTCCAAAGCCATAAGTTACAGTTGTTTTTCCGCTTCAAAGTCATTACTACCTGCAGAAGAAGAGGTAGAAATAATAAATCCTAACATAAGGTGATACGAATGACAGTGTTGTGTGATGTTGAGTTGGAACTGACTCATAGCTGACCCTCCAGCAGGTTTTCATAGGCAGTAAATCGTATGGGAGGAGGTTGTCCATCCTTCTCCTATGAAGCAGCTGATCGATTGGAACTGCACATATTTGGGATTGCAGAGCAGCCTCTTAGACTAGGATGACAATAAGGGTATATATAAATACAGAATTAAAGCAAGGGCTAACACTGTTGAAGTTAAAGACGATTTTCCTGAATTGGGATTTAAAGGATGCATAACATTTTAACTTTAGTCAAAGAGTGGAGGAATGTTCTAGACATACAAAATGAGTGTAGATATGAGAGAGCCTGGAGCAATGCCTAAGATGTATTTGGTTGCATCAACCAAATCATGCTGACCCTGAAGAGAATGGGTAGAAGATAAGGCTGGAGTAGAACAACTGTGTTAGTTCAAGTTCAGGCTGAAGTGTGGTTTGCACAGAAAAAGAATCATTCTCTTCTTAAATGTCTCTCAAATCATGTGCAATTTAGTCAGAAATACCTAAAAGTATATGTTGCTGTTTTGTGCCATCAAGTAGATTCTGACTCATTGTGATCCTATATGCAAGAGTAGAACTGGCCCATGGGGTTTCCAAAATGGTAATTGTTACAGTAGCAGATTCCTAAATATTTTTTTTAATTGGGATTTTAATGAAAGTTTATAGAGAACATGGATTTCCCCATGGGTTGGCTGGTGGGTTTGAACGGCTGACTTTTCAGTGACTACCCCAGTGCTTAACTATTGTGCCACCAGGGCTTTTCTAGATAGAGCTGCATTTGTTTACCTGTACCTCACTTAAAAACATACATATTCCTCCTCCAGAAATGAATGTACATCTGCATCATGATGTTCTAATGAATAGGCTTTTATCTTTTATAGTCTCTTTTACTCAGTATGCTTTTGACTTCAGGTGAACAAATGAAAATGGCTTAAACAATAAGGACTTCTTGTTTTGTTTGGCCTTCTCATGAAAGCATTTCAGAATTAGGGCTGTTCCAAGATTGGCCAGTCTCTTACCTCTACCCTGTCATGGCTTTTGGTCAGCACACTTTTCTCTCTGGACTTCAGACAGTTACAGTTCAAGGATCACTTTCTCACTTGGAGACCTAAGACAAGAAGTGCTGAATGTTTGTCATTATACCTTCTTATTTTTTTAAAAAAAATTGTAAACTCATATAACCCTCATCACTTTTAGGGCCTTTTGTAAGTCCGTAAAGATCCCCAATATACAGTTGTTGTAATTTTCTGTTCCTGTCCACTCTATAGTAGGGAGCTTTGGTGGTCTAGTTCATAAGGAGTTGCTCTGCTAACCACAGGCAGCTCCTCACTGGTGATTAGAATCCACCCGTGGCTCCCTGGGAGAAAGACGAACAGTTTTCTTTCATGTAATTTACAGGATCAGAAACCTGCTGGAGGGACAGCTATGAGTCAACTCTGTTATAGAACCCTATTATAGAGGACTATTTTAGAGTGGCATCTGGTTCCTAAACAACAAGCCTCCAGAAACTCTATGAACTTTGATAAATGTCAATAGTTGTAGATTGGCTTCAGGCCTTTTGTACATAGGGTTGCTATGAGTCATGCTTGACTCAAAGACAATCAACAACAACAACAACAACATTTTAAAGTAGTTAGGAGAACAACATACAACAAATGTGTATTAGGAATCTTTTTGGAATTACAGAAATGCTCTAAAAGTGATGAGGATTACACGAGTCGGTGGTTATTTTTTTAGAGGTATAAGGCCAAGCATCCAGCTCTTAGGGTATTGGAGAGGAGTACTGAATATCCCATGGATGGCCAAAAGAACAAGCAAATGTGTCTTGGAGAAAGCACAACCTGGGTGCTCCTTAGAAGGCAAGGTTGATAGGAGAGTCCAGTCCTTAGAAAAGGCCAGCGTGCTTGGACAGGTCACCATAAGAAAGGAAGATCCAAGGAGGTGTTACAGTGACTGTAGCAATGGGCTCAAGAATATTAGAGATGATGATGATGGCACAGGTTAGTTCAGCTCTTCTGCTCATAAGATTCTTTTTTTTTTTTTAACTGTTTATACTTTAGATAGGTGAGGACTTGGGGGACAGTGGGGTGCACTCAGTTCTTCTTGGCAGCCACCTTCCTCATGGCAGCCAGAACATTGCTGAGTTCTTCTTGCTTCCTCTTGGAGCGGATATGTGTCCCCACCCTTTTCTTAATGAACTTGAGGGCCCACTTGTCCTTGGAGACCTTGAGCAGCTCCATGGCGTGTAGCTCCTAGGGCAGGAAGCCACACACCTCCCGGATCATGTCCCACACAAACTTGGTGTGCTTGATGAGGCACCCACAGCGATGGCTGTGCCTCTTCTTGCTCACGTTCTTGGTGACTTTGCTCACGTTCTTGGTGACTTTGTGGCCTACGGCCATGGGGTAGTGCACAGCCATGGCTGCTGCACATCTATGGCCACCATGGGGGAAGGCCATAAAATTCTTATGAGTGGTAGGTGATAGTTTTCTTGATGGCACATCACAACAACAATGATGTATAAATGGACTGTGTAGTTGGTTGGTTGTGTCTGACTTCTCTTGTTTTCCATATAGTTTTTGTTGTCGAATGTAGTAGTGGTTTGTTCCTTTTTCTTGTACTCTAAAGCTCTCTGTGTCCACTTTCTCCCCTTATCTCTTTATTTTACCATTTCTACATATGTAAATATCAAATGCTTATGCTCCACAGTCAACACTCTTGGTACCAGCAGTCAGGAAATCAAAAAGCGTATCGCGATGGGAAAGTCTGCTGTTAGGGACCTCTCAAAGGTACTCAGGAGCAACAGTGTCTCTCTGGAGACTAAGGTGCACCTGATACAGGCCATGGTCTTTGCAATCGCTTGTTATGCATCAGAGAGTTGGACAATGACTAGGGAGGACAGGAGAGTGGATGCTTTTGAGCTGTGGTGCTGGAGAAGGGTACTGAATGTACCATGGACTGCCAGGAAAACAAACAGATTTATCTTGGAGAGGATTAAACCAAGCTGCTCCTTGGAGGCAAGGATTCTGGGGCTTCGTCTGACATACTTTGGACATGTTGCCAGGAGGGACGGGTCCTTGGAGAGGGACATCATGCTTGGGAGGGTGGAGGGACAGCGCAGGAGGGGAAGACCCTCTATGAGATGTATCGATTCAGTGACTGGGGTAATCGGGATGGGTGTGTCAGAGGCGGTGCGATTGGCGCAGGATAGA
This sequence comes from Elephantulus edwardii, assembly GCF_000299155.1. NCBI lineage: Eukaryota > Metazoa > Chordata > Mammalia > Macroscelidea > Macroscelididae > Elephantulus > Elephantulus edwardii. The sequence goes on along the minus strand of NW_006399820.1, from coordinate 8,202,443 downwards.
GCACGGTTTAGGGCTGTTGTGCATAGGGTTGCTATGAGTCGGAAACGACTCGATGGCACATAACAACAACAATAACATGCCAATTTTGACTAAGTCTCTGTTCATATTCCTATTAATAGTCAAGAAGGACAAGGGTAGAATTACTTTGTTCAGAACTGCTGCAAAGACAAAGCTATGGATATGTTGTTAAGGTGGTATGTTGCTGTTGTTGTTGTTAGGTGACATAGAGTCGTAGACGACTCATAGCAACCCTATGAACGAAAGGCCTGAGCAGTGTTCATAGAGTTCTGGAGGAAAGCAATTTCGGAAGTGGATGCCACTCCTGCCTCTAGGCTTGTTTTAATTAGGAAGCTCCGTCAAACACTGTCCGCCGTGGGTAACCATTATCACAGTTAGCACATCAGTGTCACAGTGTTTAGCATCATAGCAACCACGAGTTACCTCTGTACAGCAACGCACGGACCCGTGCTATACCACCTGGAAGAACGTTTGTGAGAAAAACAATTTGAACCTTGCCTGAGGGCTACAGATTAAAATCATACATCCACTTTGGGCTTGGTAGCATAACTTTCTGTACACTGGGCCAACGTAGCTCTATGCTGTCATTGTTGTTATTGTTACGTGCTGTCGAGTTGTAGACAATTCATAGGGATCCTATGAATGAAAGGCTGAAGCACTGTTCATAGTTTCTGGAAGCAAGCCATTTTGGACTTGGATGCCACTCATGCTTTCAAGTTGGTATAGAGTTGTTTTTTCACTGAAAGTAATCTAATGTGACAGAAGAGAATTTCCACATAGGGTTTTGTTGGCTGTAGCCTTTACAGCAGAGGGTCAATAGGTCTTTTCTGCTGGGAACCTGGAAAGTGGGTTTACAACATGAACTTTACTATTTTTTAAAATTTTATGTTTGTTTGCATACAAAATTTGCATACATTGCCTTTCTTGTGTGTATATTGTGTTACACACATTCCTTCTTTCATTCTGTGCTTCCTACGATCATTCGCATACACTGTGTTTTATAAAATTAATCACCATTATCGATGGGCACGATTTCCCCCTCTTTTCAGGTCCCCACTGGATCTTTCCTAATTCCCTTTTCAGCTCCTTTTCTCTCTAAGTTCTGTGACACCATGAATTCTGCCCTCCCTACCTTTCATCTCCCTGCCCCCATCCCGGTTTGTTCCTTTTTATACTTGAATAGTACAGTGCTAACATGCTCTTTTGCTTGGTAGATTTCAGCTCCCCTTTTCAAGAAACTGCAGAACTATTTTCCAAAGTGGTGATTCCATTTTAGATGTGTGATGGCCCCATCAGCGATATATGATAGAGCCTCACATTTCACTTCTTATTTTATGTCTTTTTGGAGAGAGGAAACTTTCAAAGAAATGATTCGATGGTACATAACAACAAATGGTACATAACTACAGAAGTTTATGATTAAAGCCAATTATTGGCGAATGAGGTGCAATAATCAGAGGGTTTTAGATGGATGAACTAACCCCTGGGCCTGGCAAGGGGCCCGTGATGAATGCCAGTGCCCAGTGTCAGAACAAAACTGAAAGTGGAGAAAGGGAGAGGGCTCTTGAGTGGGTAACAGAAGAATCTGTTCCATGTTGCTCTAAAAAGTAGAACTAAATAATATATTAATATAAAAACTGTGATTTTTAAAAGTTTGGAACAAAATCTAACAGAAATAATCCATTATACTGGAATTCAGATTATTAAAATATTCCCTCTGTATCACAAGATGTTCTGAGAATTAACTTGTCCAAAGTACAGCTAAATAGTCAGTGTTGGGAGGTGAATAAACAGACATTTAGCCCAGCATTCCTTTCATATGAGACAACATACAACTATTTTTGGAATTCTTATAGCTTTTTTTTTAAATAATAATTTTGATTAAGTGCAAATTAACAGCCACCAAATGGTTGGCTTAAGATCTGGAAAGATATTTAGACTATGTTAAATAAGTGTTGGGTAACTTGGCAGCAATTTGAGAAAATTTACTTGAGCTGGGGTAGAAACAGACTTTCTTTATAGTTGTACCTTATTCTTTAATGAACTCTTTAACTTTTTTTTTTAATGTGTAGTGTAACATACGAATTGATAGGGGGCTATGGTGGCCGGGGCTTTGGTGGCCTAGTGGTAAAAAAGCTGCACTGCAATCTCAAAGGCACATGGTTGAAATCCACCAGCTGCTCTGTAGGAGAAGGATGGGCAGTCTCCTCCTGTGCAGTTATCTGACTCTGGAAACCCTCCAGAGGGTTAGCTATGGGTCGATTCTGACTCTATGGTACACGACAACAACAAATGTATGGATAAGAAATCCACTGTAGATGTAGAATATTGATTCTGTTCTTGATTGCTTAAAGTCTAGGCTGTGTGGGTCATTGTGTTTGTAATCAGCTAAATGATGAAGTCTCAAATGATTCACCCTTGGAAATACCTGAAAATCCTAGCATTTTTATGATTGTTGTTGTTGTTGTTATGTGCCATAGAGTCGTTTCCGACTCATAGCGACCCTATGCACAACAGCTCTAAACCCTGCTCTATCCTGCACCAACCGCACCGCCTCTGACACACCCATCCCGATTACCCCAGTCACCGAATCAATCCATCTCATAGAGGGTCTTCCCCTCTTGCGCTGTCCCTCCACCCTCCCAAGCATGATGTCCCTCTCCAAGGACCTGTCCCTCCTGGCAACATGTCCAAAGTATGTCAGACGAAGCCCCAGAATCCTTGCCTCCAAGGAGCAGCTTGGTTTAATCCTCTCCAAGATGAATCTGTTTGTTTTCCTGGCAGTCCATGGTCCATTCAGTACCCTTCTCCAGCACCACAGCTCAAAAGCATCCACTCTCCTTCTGTCCTCCCTAGTCATTGTCCAACTCTCTGATGCATAACAAGCGATTGCAAATACCATGGCCTGTATCAGGCGCACCTTAGTCTCCAGAGAGACACTGTTTCTCCTGAGTACCTTTGAGAGGTCCCTAACGGCAGACTTTCCCATCGCGATACGCTTTTTGATTTCCTGACTGCTGGTACCAAGAGTGTTGACTGTGGAGCCGAGCAAAGTGAAGCTGTGAACACTCTCAATCTCTTCGCCATCCATCCTGACGCTGCCAATTGGTCCAGTGGTGAGAATCTTTGTCTTCTTGACGTTGAGCCTTAGTCCATACTGAAGGCTGCAGTCCTTGACCCTTCGCAGCAAGTGCATGAGGTCCTCCTCAGTTTCAGCAAGCAAGGTTGTGTCATCTGCATAACGGAGATTGTTAATAGATCTTTGACCAATCCTGAAGCCACAATTCTCCTCATAGAGCCCAGCCTCTTGGATAATCTGCTCTGCATACATGTTGAAAAGGTATGGAGACAGGATGCATCCCTGGCGTACACCCTTCCCTATTTTGAACCATGCAGTGTTACCTTGCTCTGTTCTGACTACTGCCTCTTGGTCCAAGTATAGGTTTCGTATTAGCACAATTAAATGTTCTGGGATTCCCATTCTTCTCAGAGTCAGCCACAGTTTGTTATGATCCACACAGTCAAATGCCTTTGCATAATCAATGAAACACAGATAGACATTCTTCTGGTATTCCCTGCTTTCAGCCAAGATCCATCTAACATCAGCAACGATATCCCTAGTACCACGACCCCTTCTAAACCCAGCCTGGACTTCCAGCAGTTCTCTGCTGATGTGCGGTTCTAATCGTTTTTGGATGATCTTCAGTAGAATCTTGCTTGCATGTGAAATCAATGACACTGTTCTGTAGTTTCCACACTCAGTTGGGTCACCTTTCTTTGGAATGGGATTAGAATGTATAATTTGTGGGGAGTTGTTACTTAAGGGGTACTAGGTTTAGGTTTGTAATTTTTTTTTCATTGCCATTGAGTCAGAACTGACTCATCGCTGACCCTTCAGTGAGTTTTTCAAGGCCATAAATCACATGGAAGGAAATTGCCCATCTTTCTTCTGTGGAACAGCTGATGGATTCAAACTACTTGCCTTTAGGTTGGCAGTTCAATTTCTTGCCTTTAAGGTCATTGTTTTCTGACTCCTTTACTGTCTCATTGCCAAAGTCGGAACTGATTCATAGCTGACCCTCCAAGTAGGTTTTCAGAGACAATAAACTGTACAGGAATAGATTGCTCTTCTCTCTCCCTTCAGTCCAGATTATGGAGATGAAAACATTTGCAAATGGATAATAATAATGGTTGCATAATGAATGCCACTGAATTGTGCCTTTAAAAAGGTTAAATATAAAATGTTTATATGTGTGTCTATATACATATATCACTAGAGAAAGATGGACAGTCTTATCTCATGTGATTAATGGCCTCTGAAAATCCACTGGAGGGTCAACTATTGGTTGGTTCTGGCACTATAGTACCCAACAATAAACAACAATACACACACACACACACACACTCACACACACACACACGCACACTCTCACACATGCATATATACATAAGGAAGCTCTGGTGACCTAGTGAGTAGCAAGGAACTGTGCTGCAATCCCAAAGGCACATGGTTTGGATCCCCCAGATGTTCTGTGGGAAATACATGGGCCATCTCCTCCCATGTGATTTCCTGCTTCTGAAAACCCGCTGGAGGGTCAGCTATGGGTTGGTTCCTACTCGATGGCACACAACAACAACAACAACAAAACATACATACAAACACACAGGTGAAACAATGGGGAGAAGCCTCTCATCAAGTTACTCATAATGTAGATTCTCTATTAACTCATTCCTTGCAAAAGTTTATTTGTAACCTTCAAATGGATACCTTCAATGCTTACATGGGCAAAGCAGACAAAATATACCATTCCCAGCTTGGTCAAACAAGGTAACATTCTGCTTTCTTATTTTGGCTGTCGTGTGGTAAACACATATCCCTTTTGTGGTCTACTTAGTGCCATAGTGTGTGTGTGTGTGTGTGTGTGTGTGTGTGTGTGTGTTTCTTGGTGACTTCACTGTTTAATGTGCTCCTCAAGCATAGTGCTGTCATATTATTAGATGTTTCTAAACTCCATTTCATCCTAAGTTATAATGCTGCTGGCTGTGAGTTCAATACTAGTGATCCAACAAGATAAATTAAATAAGGTGTTTTTAAGTAGAAACACAGACATAAGCTTATGTATAGGTCAGTTGACAAAAATATTGTGACCAGAGGCTCACAGAATCCTAACATGAAGCTTTATCATGGAACAGTGGTTCAGTATTTGTGAATTTCAGTGTTCACAAGTCCTTTTACAGACCTTCTGGACTATACGAACTCTGGTCGAGTTGGGTTAAGCTACACTGTCAACCTAAAGACAGGCAGTCTGAATCCACCGGTTGCTCTGTGGAAGAAAGATGGGCAGTCAGCTCCTGTGTGATTTACTGCCTGAGAAAACCCTCTGGAGGGTCAACTATGAATCAGTTCTAAATCTACAGTACTCCACAGTACAGCACAGTCTGTGTAAGGAGTTCTGGTGGCTTAGAACTAAAAAGTTGTCCTTCCTACTCAAAGGAAAGCAGTTTGAATCTACCAGGTGCTCCGGGGGAGAAAGATGAGCAATCTCCTCTGCAATTCACAGCTTCTGAAAACTCACTGGAGGGTCAGCTGTGAGTCAGTTCCTACTCAGTGGTTCGTAACAATTACATGGTCCTATGTGATATGAATAATAAAAATTGACTTATTCATTGTCTTTGTTATAGAAATTAAATTCCACTCATGGCTATTGAGTCTGAACCAAATCATAACTGACCCCCCAGAAAGTTTTCAGAAGGCTATAAATTACATAGGAGGGTATTGCCCACCCTGCAGAGCTGCTCTGGGGTATTTGAACTGCCAGAGAGGCGATGTCTTTGGGTTAGCAGCACAGCTTCCTCCAGACCATGCCTTTGGAGCTCAGTGTATCAGAGATTAGGGACCAAAAAAATATAAAGTAGCAAGAGAGAAAATCTCCAACTGAGATCTTCTACTCAACCTTATTAACTAGTTTCACCTGGACATGATTGAATCTTACTTTGTAGATATCAAGAATGTAGCTGAGACCCAGGCACCTAATTTGGCTTAAGAAGAGAATGATCCATCTACAGGTTGCTGTCAGGGACTATGCTAGAGTACTGAAGAGCAATGATGTCAATCTGGAGACTAAGGTGTGCCTGATCCAGGCCACAGCTTTCACAATTACTTGGTATACATCTGAAAGTTTAATGGTAACTAAATGTGATAAAAGAAGGATTGATGCCTTTGAGTTGTGGTGCTTGAAAAGAGTGTTGACCATACTGTAGACTGACAGGAGAACAAACAGGTCTGTGCTAGAGAAAGTGAAACCAAGCTGCTCCCTGGAAGCAAAAATTTTGAAGCTCCGTCTTGCATACTGTGAGCACATGGCCAGGAGGGACCAGTCCTTGGAGAAGGATACCATGCTTGGAAGGTTAGAGGGACAGTGCAGGAGAGGAAGATTCAGGATGAGATGGATTGACTCAATGACTGGAGAAGTGGAATTAAGTCTGTCGGAGACAAAGAGATTGGCTCAGGACAGGACAGGACTCAGAACTAATGTAATAGGGTTGCTATAAATCACAGGTGACTCGACGGTACATAACACCAACATGTAAAGTTTCTGACAGATAGATGGTATTGTGAGGAAACAGTTGAGAAGTGAGCAAGGTAATGAAATTAGTTTTCATGTCAGCGTTTAACTGGATGGTTACATTATTTGTAATGAAATCCTAAAAGGTAATACAGACCACTAATCATAGAACCCTTGTTCTTTAAGAAAAATGCTTTTTTGACCATCCTTTCAATTAAATTATTCCATAAACCAGATCTCCAAGGGAGAGCTCTGCAGAGGTGCACAGTTCCTAAATCCTGAAGACTTCATTGTGGCTCCCACCTTGCTTTGGCCCTGTTGTTGTTGTGTACTGTCAAGCTGGAACCAACTCACTGCTGATTCTACAGTGGATTTTCAGAGGCAGTAAAATGCAGGGGGGAAAGTTGCACATCTTTTACCTGTGGAGCAGCTGATAGATTTGAATCACGTACCTTTGCATTGGCAGTGCAACTTCTTACTGCCGCGGTACTAGAGCTCCCCTAGGCCTTGCTCCTGAAGCACGTATTAAAAAGGGAGACGCTGTGTGGTCTCTGGTGGTATTGTGTCTAGGGAGCTGCACCTTTCTGGCAGTTTGAATTCACCATGGGCTTCTTAGTAGAAAGATGGGTAATCAACTTGTATGAGATTTACCACCTCAACTCACTGAGGGTTGGTTCCAACTTGACAGCAATGAGTTTTGAAATGAGGTGCCACATCATGTGAAAGAAGTGTGGTTCTGTATTAGAAACCTGATCTTCCTTGTTGGTGACCCAAGTTAGATATCTGGACATAACAACGCATGCTCAGCCATTACTTATCTGTCAGTGGACATTTGCATGTTGCTTCTCGACTAAGACAGATGAGCACAAAAGGTCAGGAGATCTACTAATCAGCCATTGCCATTGCAAACCCTATTAATCCCATTTGTCCGGCCTACAGCCAGTCATAGAAATGGCACAGAACAGACAGGGCGGCAGTGAAACCAACAGCAGTGCAATAACATGGTCTTTATTCATAACTGTAGCTTCTGTTTTGGTCTGTCTGTTTTGAGGGAGCAACTGCTTTGGACTGGGATGAACTCTAAGGTTCTCTTGTCATTTCAGACAGAACTGATGTCAGGGGCAAGCTGAAGTTGCCTAGTCTGGGCCTACCATCCCTTTTCCCAGGACTGGGTCTGTTGATCTTAATCAGCATTCTAAGAGAGAGAGAACAAGATCTTTCCTGTGAAAGTTTAAGATGCAAGTGGACCAGGTCTCACACGCTTTGCATGCTTCCCCATGGACATCCACGAGTTCACGGGGAGGCTTCCTAGGCCTCTGTTTTACAATACTGGCCTGGAAGGAAGATGAGAACATGGTACCCCAGAAGCTCCATAAATTTTGCAAATGTCTTGTTTTGTGTCCCGGGGGTTCATTCGGCCTTGGATCTATCCACGTCTGCACAGCTTCTGTTTGGATGGCAGAGTGAACTCTAGATATTAGAGTGAGCAAGTGAGTAAGAACATCTTGAGCCCTTTTCACATCCTTTCTTTCCTTCAAAACAGAAACATGGCGATGCAAGCGAAGTGTGAGAAGAAGAAGTCGCCTGAGAATTCTTGATCCTCTCTGGCTTTGTGGTGTGACCTTGCATTCCTAATCTTTGTTGTTGTCAACTGCCATTAAGATGATTTTGATCCATGGTGACCCTGTGCATAAGGGAACTAATGCTGCCTGATTCTGCATGCCTGTGATATGTTAGAAGTCAGACCATTGTGATCCATATGGTTTTAATTGTTGGATATTTGAAAGTAGATTGCCAGCCCTTTCTTCCTTGTTTCTCTTAATTTGGGTTCTCCACTGACACACAGGTAGTGGCTGTACACAAAGAGCATTGGCCAGGAATCAGAACCACAGTTGACCTGTTTAATCCCTTAGTTCTATTTAAGGAATTCCTGTCATAAATTGATATTCCTGAGTGCTGTCCCTTTATTTCCACTCACTCCCTGTGGAGAAGCAGCAAATGACCCTTCTGCAGCCAGGGGGCTCACCAACTGGAGGCAGGTCCAGTTAGGTATGCGACAGCCGTACTGACACGCTGCCTCTTATATTTAGCTTCATCATTTACCTACTGATTTTAACTTCGTTAATGCAAACTCTGTGACTCGGTATGGAATTTTATTAGGTTGTGTTGTCTTAATTCTGCCCAATTCTATCTTTTTTTTTTTAAATGAAATTGATTTTATATTGTTTGTATACAAAGTTCATATACATTGTGTTTCACACTATCCATATTCACATTGTGTTTCATATAACCATTCCAATTCATTATGTTTTATACAATTAATCACATTTTTTTTTTAAATTTTTTAAAATTTTTTTAAATTAATCACATTTGAACTGTGCCCACCATTACCCTGTCTTTCTAGATCCCTGCCAGATCTTTCCCATTTCTTTTACCCTCTCTTCCTTCCACCCACCAAATTGTGTGACCCTGTGATTTCTCCCCTACCCATTCTCACCCCTCTGCTCCCACTCCTTTTGGTCCCAAACATGTTTTACTAGTTATCCTTCTGTTTTCACAATAATGGTCTTATGCAGTATTTATCCATATGAGACTGTTAGTTCACTCAGCATAATGTCCTCCAGTTTCTCCCAAGTTCTGTAGTAATTTTAAAAATCATTGCTCCTGAGTGCTGTGTAGTATTTCGTCATGTAATGTACCACAATGTCTCAATCCATTCGATTGTGGTTGGACATTTAGGCTGTTTCCATGATCTAGTAGTTCTGAATAATGCTGCTATGAACATTGGTATACAAATCTCCATTTGTATCTCAGTTTTAATTTTCTCATATATATTCTTAGCATGGAATAGAGTCATATGGAATTTCTATGTTCAACTTTTTAAGGAAATACCAAACTGCCTTCTGGAATACCTTTACAATCCCACCATCAGTGTATGAGAATTCCTATTTCTCTACAGCATCTCCAACATTTATTAATTGCTGTCCTGTTAAACTTTGCAACTGCTACTAGGTTGAGGTGGTATCTCATTGTGGTTTTGATTTGCATCTCTCTTATTGCCAGTACTTTTGAGCATTTCTTCATGTGTCAGTTGGTCATCTGAATGTCTTCCTCTGTGAAGTCTTGCCATGTCTTTTGCTCATTTTGTAATTGTGTTATTAGTCTTTTTCTTGTGGAGGTTCTGTAGGATTCTGTGAATTTTGTTATGAGACCTTTTTCTGAGATAATATTGCCAAATATTTGATCCCAGTCAGTAGGTTTTCCTTTTTACCCTGTTGGAAAAAGGTTTTGATGTGCACAGGAATTTAATCTGTAGAAGGTCCCATTCATCAATTTTATCTTCTCCTGGTTGTATATTTCTGGCTGCATGTGTCAGTCTCTTTATACCATGAGCTAAGCCTTCCAGGCATCCCACTTCGTCTCTTATGGTCATTATGATTTTGGGCTTTACCCCTACGTCTCTGATCCACCTTGAGTTGATTTTTGTGAATAGGGAGAGGTATGGATCCTGTTTCAGCTTTCTGCAGGTAATAGTCCAGTTTTTCCAGTATCATTTGTTGAAGAGGTTGTCATTTCCCCATTTGATAGGTTTTGTTTCCATGCCAAATATGCCTAGTTCTATTTTGATAGTGCCTCTCTTTGTTCTCACACTTAGATCTATCTTGAGGACTGGATAACTGCAATGAATCCTGGTCCCCTCTAAGATATCACAAGATCTCAGATTCTGCCTTTCACCCTTACAGAAAAAAAAATCTTGGTTCCTAACATGTTGCTAAATAAATAAAATCATTCATTCTGCAGTCTGCTATTCATTTACTGTCACCTCTGCTCCTCTCCATGGTGTCACATTGGTTTACATTGTGTAAATGACTTTCCTGAAGGACAGTGAAAGTGAGACCCTCTTGTCATCTGAAAGGTGCTGAGCTATGCTGAGCACTGTTATAAATTATGTTACATGTAATTTAGTGTCCTGTTTGTTTGAAATCTAGCAGTGGATATAGTATTATGTTGATGAGGGTTACTGGTGCTGTAGTATCTAATGTATCAGGCTGCTAACCAAATGGTCAGATTTCAACTCCACCAGCTGCTTCTTGGGAGAAGGAAGGACAGTCTCCTTCCATTATGATTCATAGCCTTGGACACCCTGTGTTGGAACATGACAGCTATGAGTTTCATTTTGTTTATTATTATGGTGCATCAAATATGTAAGCTGTTGTCTTTGAGTCCAGTCTGAAACATAGTGACCCACCCTACTAACCCTGAGCCCTTAACGATTGTGCCACCAAGGCGGTTCAATATTGTTGTTATGTGCTGTTGAATTGACTATGATTCCTAGTGACCCTATGAGCAATGGCTCTCAACCTGTCCTATCTTGAGCTAACCTCACCATCTCTGACACACTTCTCCCCATTGCCACAGTCACTGTGTCAATCTGTCTTACCCAGGGGCTTCCTATATGTATTGTTGTTATGTGCAATCGAATTGCCTGCAATTCTTAGCAACCCTGTGTACAACAGCCCTAAATCTTGCTTTAACTTGTGCCAATCTTACTGTCTCTGATACACCTACTCCCATTACCCTAGTCACTGAATCAGCCCATCTCATCCAGGGTCTTCCTCTACTGCACTGTCCCTCCACCCTCCCAAGCATGGCATCCCTCTCCAAGGACTGATCTCATCTTGCAACATGTCCAACATATGTCAGAAAAAGCTTCAGAATCCTTGCCTCCAAGGAAAAGCCTGGCTTCTAAAAACAGACAAATAAAAAAAATCTATCCCACTATTGTCTGTTCTATTCTGACAACAAACTGTGGCTGACTCTGAGAAGAATGGGAATCCCAGAACAATTGACTGTGCTTATGTGAAACCTATACTTGGACCAGGAAGCAGTTGTCATAACAGAGCAAGGAAACACTGCATGGTTCAAAATCAGGAAGGGTGTACCCCAGGGACGTGTGCTGTCTCCATACCTTTTCAATCTATATGCAGAACAGATCATCCAGGAGGTTGAGCTCTATGAGGAAGAGTGTGGCATCTGGATTAGAGGAAGATTCACCAACAACCTGCCTTATGCAGATGACAAAACTTTGCTTGTTGAAACTGAGGAGGATCTGAGGCATTTGCTGCAGGTCAAGGACTGTAGCCTCTTTATATGATTGAAGCTCAACATCAAGAAAACAAAGATTCTCACCATTGGGATGAATGGAAGCATCATGAAGGATGGTGAAAGATTGAGATTGTTGACAGCTTCAGTTTGCTTGTCTGCACAATGAACACTCTTGGTTCCAGCAGCCAGGAAATCAAAAGACAAATTACATTGGGAAAGTCTGCTTTCCAGGACCTCTCCAAAGTACTGAAAAGCAAGGATGTCAGTCTGGAGACTAGAAGGAGAATTTATATCTTTGAGTTGGGTGCTGGAGAAGAGTATTGAATACACCATGGACTGCTAGGAGAACAAAGATGTTCACCTTGGATCAGGTAAAACCAGGATGCTCCTTGGAGGCAAGGATTCTGAAGCTCTGTCTGACATACTTTGGGCATGTTTCAAAGAGGGACCAAGTCCTTGGAGAGGGACATCATTCTTGGAAGGGTAGAGGAACAGCACAAGAAAGGAAGAGCCTTGATGAGATAGATTGACTCAGTCTGGGGTAAAGGCGATAGATGTGTCAGAGACAATACGGTTTGCTCAGGATAGAGCAGAGTTCAGAGCAGTTGTACATGTTGTTGTTAAATGTCGTTGAGTCGCAGGCGAGTCATAGCAACCCTATGAATGAAAATCCTGGACACCTCCTGTATGACTTTCATCCTCCCTCATAGGGTTTCCAGAGGCAAGCTATTATGGAAGTGGCTACCATTCCTGCTTCCAAGCTTGTTTTAATTGGGGAGCTTCACCAAACACTGTCCCCCAGGGGTAACCGTTATCGCATTTGACTCATCAGTGAACAGTGTTCAGCTTCACAGCAACCACAAGTTACCTCTGTACAGCAAGTGGACATACCAGGGTTACACGACCTGTTGTACATGTACTTTGAATTGCAAGCTATTCAATGGCACATAACAGCAACAACATTGTGACTCATAGAAGCTCCATTGGAGCTTCTGAGGCTGTAAATCTTTATGGGAGGAGATTGCTTGTCTTTCTCCTAAGAAGTGACTGGTAGATTTAAAACTCTAACCTCATGGTTGTCAGCAAAACCCAGAATGTACTATGCCATCAAGCATCCTTATATATCCTTCTTTAGGAAGCTCTGGTGGCTTAGTGCTAAGGAGTTGTTGCATTGCCAGCCCGAAGGCACATTGTTTGACTCTAACAACTGGGAGAAAGATGAGTAATCTCCCTTACCATTTACTGTCTCTGAAAACCTGCTAGAGAGTCAGCCATGAGTCAATTTTGACTTAATGATACACAGCCGTGACATTGCTTCTTTATTAACCACAGAGACATGGCATATCTTCTGGAGTGAATTGCTTAAACCTAGAATGAGCAGTATTTTATTGTGCTTATAATTCAAAAGCATCTATCAAAACTGTTGCTATTACAAATGAATGCTTCAGGGAGGGGGACAAGATGCCTGGGAAAAATGGAAGGGTCAAGAATTTTCATGGTGTGCTTTTGTGTATCTTTTTGGATGTTGCACTATGCAACCATGTATCCAGTCAATATGGAAGAAAGTCAATATAAAGGAGAAAGAACAGAAAGAAAGAAGGCGCAAAGAAATTATCGCATATGCGGAACAATGCATCTGTTAAGTAATGCTGCTAAATCATGTGCTTATCTAAAGCTCTTTGCAAAACTCTTGGGAGATAAAATGATAAAATGACAGGAGCTCTTCAGAGATTTCCACAGGCCTGTCTTCAGGGAAATGATCTCCAAACCTTCCAACAATCCAATAGTGTCTCATTGTTATGCACCTTTTACAAATGAGGAAATGGAAACTGTTAGTAGGTCTTGGAGCTGAGAGGTGAATCCAGATGTGTCTGCTTCCAAACACTCTGTCGTGATATCTGTCCCACAGAAATGTACAGCAGGCATCTGTGTGTATTTGTTGCTATCATCTAACCCAGCAAAACTCAGACGACTGAAATTTTCATGTGGGCGAAATGTGATTGTTTCTGTCTGTGGTTGCTACCCACTCAGTTCCTCTTTGCCTGACTCTTTCCCCTTTCCTTTTCTTAATACCTTAGAGCAGCTGATCCTTTTAAGGTGTTATTTAATTCATCTACCCACTCATCTCCTCATTCATCCATCTAGCGTCCACTTACACATCCATGCATCCTTCACCTCCGCCCATCTGTACTTCATCTATTCATCTGTCTGCCATTTGTCCATTCATTGACGTATCCTCCGTTTATCCATTTACACAGTCAAAATATTCCTTGAGGCCTGAAATAGATGCTGGAGATAAAAAGTTGAGCAAAGTCCACATGGTTTCTATTAGTATGGTACTTAAGAGGGAAAGAGGCTTCTGTGTACAAATAAATTTACATAACTCTGCATCCACGCTTATATCCCCCTTTGATGGCTTACTGGACCCATTAAACTTTACTTTGAGGTATCTGGTAATAAAAATACATTTATTTTTTTTTCATTTGAACATGGACTCATGCCTCCTCTAACAGTCTTTCTGTTTTTGTTTTAAAAGCTCACCGAACTTATACTGACAAAATTCCACAGGCCACAAAAAAAAAAAAATTCCACAGGCCACTCACAGAGGACACGTGTTTGAAAAATTGTGACTGTGGAGGTTCCCTTCACAAATTGTCAGTAACTTTATCACTCAGATAGTTTTGGGATTTTCAGTTCAATTCACTACAAAATAATATTTGAATTTAAATGGTGACCTTCAGTCTACTGATGCAAAGTGAGGTATCACGGACTGTGTGAGAGACCCTAACGTAGTAATAACTCGGAGAGAGCAGAAACCTTTCTGTTCTCAGGCCACATTAAGATAAATTGTTCATTACCATTGTGAAAGGACAGGACTGGGTCAGAGAGAAAACCAGCAGACAATTGAAAAACAAAACATAACACTGTAAAAGACTTGTAGTAGAGTACGAAAGAAACTCGAAAGAGCAACAGTTAAAAAAAGGAAGATATAAACAGGAAGCTATTAAGAGCAGGCAGAATGAGATATTGTAGGGCCCAGAACAGTCCTTTGCTAACTCACACAATCTTTGAGAACATCTGTGTGAAGGTAAGCGGAGCGTCAGCCTGTCCCAGGAGAGCCATCCTAGTTGAGGATAGACTACATTTCCTGAATTCAGGCAGGGGTGTTTTTTGGTTGGTATTTGCCCCCCTCCATTTAAAATTGTGGTTAGATGCTGTTGAGTTGCATACAACTCATAGGGACCCTATGAACAACAGATCTGAACCCTGTCCAATCCTACGCCATTTTCACCGTCTCTGACATAAAGCCCGTTGCTGCAGTCACTGTGTCAGCCCGTCTTGTTGAGCATCTTCCTCTCTTTTGCTTACTCTCCACCTTTCCACGCGTAGCCTCTCCTAGCAACATGCCCAAAGTATATGAGAGGAATCTATGTCATCTTCACCTCTAAGAAGCACTCTGGTTGACATATCTGTTTGTTCTTTTGTCAGTGCCTGGGATATTCGGTACTGTATGTAACACAAAATTTGCCATTATGTGCATTTTGAATTATATAATTCACTGTCATTAACTCCTTTCGCCATGCTGTATATTCATCACAAGCATGTATTTCCACAGTTTTTATCACCTCATTTAGCAATAGCCCTCCTATTCACTTCCTATCCCACCCACCATGTTTCCCATGTTCAAGGTTGTCTTTTATTTTGATTGTTAGCACCCAATTAACTCAACTCTGTTGTCCAGGATTCTGACTCTTAGTGACCCTCCATTGGGGTTTCCCAGGGTGTAAATCTTTATGAGAGGAGACTGCTTATTTTTCTTCTGAGGAGCAGCTCCCTGAATTTGAATCACCAGAGAGACACCATGGCCTACACAACCAGAACACTTAACCTTCGTGCTATTCTGCCTGGTTTTCAGTCATTTCTGTTGCACTTACTGCTTGAGATAGGATAATCATCTCTCTATCAAAGATCCCAGGTCCTCATTTCTAGGATTTGTAAATGTTGCCTGACAGGGAGGGAACTCTGGTGGCTTAGTGCTAAGGAAATGCACTGCCAACACAAAGGAACTTTGTTCAAATCCACCAGTTGCTCTTTGGGAGAAGGATGGACCAGTTCCCTTCTGGGCAATTAACTGCCTCGGAAAACCTGCTGGAGGGTCAGCGATGTGTTGGTTCTGATTTGATGATACACAACAACAATCTGACAGGGGAGATTAGCCTGGTTTATCTGGCTATGTCCTAAATCCAATCACAATCTCTTAATAAATTGGAAAAGCAGAAGGAGAACATAAACACAGAGCAAGCAAAGTGAAGATGGAGACAGAGATGTAGCCAATAGTCAAAGATACAGGTTTCTCCCCAAAGCCTCTGAAGGAAGGCTGGTCCTGCAAAACTTTGATTCCAAATTTCTGACCTCCAGGACGGTGAGTGTATAAATTGCTATTGTTTAAAGCCACTGAGATCGTGGTAATTTATTCCAACAGCCTTATTTTTGTTGTTAAGTGCCATCAAGTCAACTACAACAACTTCTATTGACCTTATGAACAAGCGATCTGAACCTTACTCTACCCTGCACTGTCCTCGTAATCTGTTTGAGCCCGTGGTTACAGTCACTATGTCAATCCATTTTGTTGAGAATCTCTTCCTCTCTTTCATTGACAGAATGCTATCCTTTCCCCAGGTTTGGTCCCACTGACAACATGCCCAAAGTATATGAGCTGAAGTTTCACCATCCTTACCCATAAAGGGCACCCTGGTTGTACTTCCTCCAAGACAGACTTGTTTGCTCTTTTGCTAATCCATGGAATATTCTGTATTGTCAATGACACAATTTAAAGGCATTGATTCTTCTGTCATACTAATTCATAGTCCAAGTTTTAGATGCCTATGTTGTTGTTATGTGCCATCCAGTTACCTGTGAACTCAGCACCCCTAAACAGCCTAAACCCTGCTCTATCCTGTGCCAAGCTTATTGTCTCTGACACACCTACCTCCATTACCCTAGTCACTGAATCAATCCCTCTCATCGAAGGTCTTCCTCTCTTGTGCTGTCCCTCCACCCTCCCAAGCCTGATGTCCCTCTCCAAGGGCGGGTCTCTCCTTGCGACATGCCCAAAGCATGTCAGATGAAGCTTCAGAATCTTTACCTCCAAGAAGAAGCCTGGTTTCATCCTCTTCAGATGAACCAGTTTTCCTAGCAATTCAATACTTTCTCCAGCACCACAGCTCAAAGGCATCAGTTCTCCTTCTATCATCCCTAGTCATTGTCTAGATTTTTGATGCATACCAAGTAATTACGAAGACTATGGGCTGAATCAGGCACACCTTAGTCTCCATACTGGCATTGTTGCTCTTCAGTACTCTGGAAAGGTCCCTGACAGCAGACTTTCCCAACACAATTTGTCTTTTGATTTCCTGGCTGCTGGTTCCAAGAGTGTTGATTGTGGAGCCAAGCAAACTAAAGTTGTTAAACAATTTCAATTTCTTCATCCATCTTGATGCTGCCAATCGGCCCAGATGAAGCAATTGAAAAACCATGCCTTGGATCAGGTGCACCTTAATCTTTACATTGACATCCTTGCTCTTTAGCACTTTGGAGCCTTAGGAGACCAATACACACTGTAAACTCTCTCAAGGATGGAGCCTTATAATATGCTGAACTCTCCACAGGACAGGTACTTAAATTCTCTCCTGATTGAATCAACTCCTGAGGTTGAGCAATTCAGATCCTGATTTGCTGTCTTTAAAATTTCATTGGAAGAGAAGTGAGACCAGGGAGATTTTGGCATTCATTTGTTAAAGATGAAATTAATGCCTCGAGGCTTAGTCTCTTATGAAATTACTGTATCTTGTAGCTTGGATTTACACCTACTTTTTAATGTTGCAATTCCTTTGCTGTGCTGGAATATTAATACTGCTACCCAGAAAGCTTCTTCATCCAGCAGAACAAGAAAAGTGAGTCATTTGAGGCAACCGTTTGACATCTTAATTAGATCCTACCTCGGTGCCTGCTTTCTCTTTTGTTGCACTTGACAGTATTTAAATGACAGTGTGCTGGGATTTCTGGATCAAACACAAAATGTCCTGTGCTTCAATTTTCCATGAAATGTAATTTGAAAACTATGAACTTGGTTCTAAGGCAAGTAGCACTGTCAGTGTATTTATTAGGACTGTGTAGAAGCTGTGGGATCATATTATTTGATAAATGTAGAGTGTGATTTTAAACATGAGAAGTCACTGGAAGGTGTCAGCCATCTTAGCTTAGAGGACTCCTTGACCACCAGATCTACCTAGTCACAGGATGAGAATTATTCTTTCCAGTTCAGCACTTCTTACAGGCATTTTATTTTTCTACTGTAGGGAAACAGGATCTCCTTCAGAGCTTTCTTTTATGAATCTCAATTGCATTGTAAATAAAGCCAGGAAATGTGCAAAAGGGAAAAATTCATATTCTTCATTCAAGTTCTGGTTCTCCGAGGTTCAATGTAAATGATACTCATACTAGAACAGTTTACCAATATTGCTAAACTACTGACAGAAGAAAGGGAAGTTACACATCATGCAGCACTGTGATTAAGTGTTGATGATTCTGTGTTTTTAGATAAAACATGCCGTTGTTGTTAGCTACCTGCCTTTGAGTTGGGGGTGCCTTGTGGTGATCTAGTCTGTTTGTGCAGAGCTGTGCCGACAGGGTTTTCAAGGATATCCTTTATCTTTACGAGATCTATCACCACGACCGTCTTCTGAGATGGCCTCTAAGTGAGTTTGAACTGCCAACCTTTCAGCTGGTAGTCGTTCAGCATGTAATCATTTGTACCGTTAAGGGACTCCTCCATATCACTCCCTCACTGCCATTTAATCTATTCAGATTCACAGTGACCTTCTCTATTACATTTCCGAAACCATAGCCTATTTACATTTTACAAATAGTAAAAGGGAAGAAGAGATCAGTCATCTTTCATCTTTCCCACAGTTGATTTCAACCAGAAATGCTTGACTTGAGTGTTGACAGCACAACTTGCTATAAATTATGTCACCAGAGCTCCCTCCTTTGTATATTAAAAAACTCATTCCCGTGGTGTAGGAACCCACTCAATTGATCCTCCATTCCCTCTCTGAGGCTGTAAATTGCACAGGAGGAGAGAGCCTGTTATTCTCTCTGGGAGTCACTGATGGTGGCATATGTAAAGGAGCAATAATATAGCCGCTCCGGTGTGTAGTGCATAATGTAACACTGCTAACCAAAGAGTCAGTGGATTAAATCCATTAGCTACTCTTCAGCAGAAAGATAGCTGGACTCCTTCTACAAAACTATATAGACCTGATGGAAGGTCTCTGTGAATCAGAATCAAATTGATGGCAATACCTATTAAGAGGTCACCATCTTAATAACCTGTCCAGTAGACTTCATTCTATGTAAGGCCCACATACTCTTTCTGTTGTTTTCTGAGCCCTTTTCTTATAAATTTTGGGAATGTGAGCAATATGTTGTTGTTGTTATGTGCCATCGAGATGCCTGTGACTCATTGGGACCCTCTGTACAATAGCTTTGAAGCCTGCCCTGTCCTGAGCCAGTCTCACTGACTTCGATACACCGGACCCCATGCCCCAGTTCTTTCTCTATCTCTTCCTGGGTCTTCCTCTTCTGCACTGTCTCTCCACCCTTCCAAGTGTGAGGTCTTTCTCCGGGGACTGGTCCCTCCTGGCCACATGGCCAAAGTATGTGAGATAAAGCTGCAGAATCCTAGCCTCCAAGGAGAAACTTGGTTCCTCCCTCTTCAAGACAGACCTATTTGTTTTCTTGGCAGCCCAAGGTATGTTTAAGACTCTTCTCCAACACTGCAACTCGAAGGCATCAATTATTCTTCTGTCATCGTTAGTCATTGTCCAGCTCCATGACAGAAAAATAATTTTCATTTGTTAACTCTGTTTTGGATAAGGGTGAAATGAACTCACTGGTGAGTTTTTACTGAAGTCCCTTGTATGGTATGCAGCTGCACTGCTAACGCAAAAGGCGAGCAGTTAGACTCCACCAGCTGCTCCATGGGAGAATGATGAACATTCTCGTCCCTTGTGATTTACTGCCTCTGAAAACTCACTGCTGGGGCAGCCACAAGTTGGTTCTGACTCATGATGCTCAACAACAACAATCCTACCTAAAGTTACTCCTCCGCCCCCCCCCCCCCAAGGTCATCTCTCTTTTTGTTTTATATTTTTGGTGAGAAGTTGTTTGCACCCTTGAGTCAGAAGTGACTCATAGCTGACCCTCCACCTGGTTTTCAGAAGCAGTTAAGTGCACGGGAGGAAATTGTCCACCCTTCTGTGGTGCAGCTGGTGGATTCAAACCGTGTGCCTTCAGGAGATTGCAGTGTCGATTCTTGCCCCTAGGCCACCACATCTCCCTAAGGTTACTTTTAATTTATTCCTTTTTAGAGTAAAGGAGTAGTTGCTTTTTATTTTCTTTAAGGAATGACTAGAGTGAAAGATAATTTTTTTTAAAAATAGTGATTTTAACAAAAGTTTACAGAAACATTGTTTTCATTCATTCATTATTGTTTCTTTTGTTCCCTCTTCCCCACCTCTCCCTCTCTCAGTCCACTTTGTAGAGCACTTTTTGCTTCAGACTGTTGTCATACATATAATGACTAGTTGTACATTCCTTTCACACAGTTCTTCTCCTCATCTGTTCCAATGTTCATTATCTACTCTTATTATTATCCCTCTAACCTCCATGACAGTTCTATTTTGTAACAGTCATATTATGCAGTATTTGTTCTTTTGTGACTGAGATATTTCACTCAGCATAATGCCTTCCATACTCACTCATATTGTGTAGTATCTTACAAGTCCATTGTTTCTCAGTGCTGTGTAATATTTCACTGGATAATTTTTCCATATTTTTTTCTATCCATTTGTTGATGGACAGTTGGGCTGCTTTCATCTCTTTGCTATTGTGAATAATACATCAATAAACATAGGTGTGTGTGTACCTCACTCCATACACAAAAACCAACACAAGGTAGATAAGAGAACTTGGAGTAAAACCAAAGACTACCAGATTCATCAAAGAATAGCTAGGAGCAACAACTCTAGAAATCTTAATCTACAGTAAGGATGAACTTCCAAGCAAAATGAAAAACTTACAAGCAGGGAAGAATGAAATAAATGAATGAAGCCTTCTAAGAATAAAATGCCTATGCAAATTAAAAAAACATCTTCAACGGGGTAGAAAAGAAATCCACAAGCTGGGAAAAAAATATTTGGCAATGACATATTTGATAAGATATTCATGTTTAAAATTTATAGAATGCTCCAGCACTTAAACTAGCAAAAAGTAAACAACCCCGTCACAAAGTGGACACAACATATGAATAGACACTTCACCAAAGAAGAAATTCTGGTGACAAAAACCCACATGGAGACATTTTCAAAATCCTTAGCTATCAGAGAGGTGCAAATCAAAACAACTGTCACCCCAGCAACAATAGAAAAGTTTAACAGGGCAGCAAACAACAAATACTGGTGAGGTTGTGGAGAGTTTAGTCACTGCTGGTAGGAATGTAAAATGGTGCAGCTACCAGAAGGTGGTCTGCCAATCTCTCAAAAAGTTAGAAAAAGAAATACCATTCATTTGACCCAGCAAGTTCACTGCTAGAAATATACTCTAAAGAAACTAAGATTCTTATTTTAAAACAAAACATTAAGAATGCAAAAGTGGTCTTGTTTTTCCAGATCTCAAAACTTTTGTACCTTTGCCAGATTGCAGTGGTAACCTCTTTAATAATTCCTTTTCAGTGGAAAATATTTGAGTTATCCTTCTCGTCTGACAGCCTTAAACAGGTTAATGCTTTCCCAGGTTTTACTTCTGTAAAATTCCTTCTTTTGCATAACTGAAGGACACTTAGTTTGGATTTTTTGCATAATATATGTACCTTTATTTGCATGTAGTAATTCATTCTAATGCTAAATAAGATGGCCTTCCTAATATAGGGTAGGTGACTGGAGGTCAATTCTTGGGATCCTGTGTCAGCTGCAATTGTTCTCACCAGTAAATTAAACAGTATTCTACCAAAAACTGGCTGACAAAGAATCTCATGAAACAAAATATGGTCAAGAGCAATGGTGATGAAAAAGGAAGTTTCAGCTTCTCTGAAGGAATTGGCAAAAAACAAGGCCCCAGGAGAATACTAACTGACACACTTAGACAAACGGATGCTGCCCTGGACATGCTCACCAGGTTGTGCCAAGAAATCTGGAAGACAACTACCTGGCCAGCTGACTGGAAGAGCTCCATATATATCCCCGTTACAAAAAAGGTGACCTGACAGAGTGAAAATTGTCAAACAGTTATCAAATATAAGCAAGCAAAATCCTACTGAAGATTATCCAAAACCAACTGGAACGGTACATTGACAGAGAACTACCAGATGTACCTGTTGGATTTAGAAAAGGCCATGAAACTAGAGACATCATTGCCAATATCAGATGGATCTTGGCTGAAAGCAAAATGTACCAGAGGAATGTCTGTGTTTCATTGACTATGCAAAGGCCTATGATGGTTGCAACAAATTGTGGCTAACTCTGAAAAGAATAGGAATCCCAGAACACTTGACTGTGCTCATGGGAAACCTATACTTGGAGCAGGAGGCAGTCCTCAGAATAGAGCAAGGAAGTTCTGCAAAGTTCAAAATCAGGAAAGGAGTGTGCCAGGGATGAGTCTTGTCTCCATATATTTTCAATCTGTATGTGAGCCAATTTCACTGTCTCTGACACACCTACCTGCAATACCCCAGTTACTGAGTCAATCCATCTCATCTAGGGTCTTCCACTCTTTTGCTGTACCTCCACCCTTCCAAGCATGATGTCCCTCTTCAAGGATGCATCCCTCCTGCCAACTTGCCCAAAATATGTCAAATTTTCAAAATCCTTGAGTCCAAGGAGCAGCCTAGTTTTACTTTCTCTAGGACAGACCTGTTTGTTCTCTTGGCAGTCCATGGTATATTCAAGAGTCTTACCCAGCACCACTGCTCAAAGTCATCAGTTCTTCTTCTGTCATCCTTAGTCATTGTCCAGTTCTCTGATGCATAGCAAGTAATTGCAAATACCATGACTTGAATCAGATGCACCTTAGTCTCTAGATTGACATCATTGCTCTTCCATACTCTGGAGAGGTCCGTAACAGCAGATTTTCCCCAGTGAAATTAATCTTTTCATTTCCTGGGTTCCAGTACCAAGAGTGTTGACTGTGGAGCCAAGCAAGCTGAAGCTATTAACAATTTCCATCTCTTCACCATCTATTATGATGCTGCCAGTTGGCCCAGTGGTGAGAATCTTTGTTTTCTGAAGGCTGCAGTCCTTGACCTTGAGCAGCAAGAAACTCAGGTCCTCCTCAGTTTCAGCAAGCAAGGTTGTGCCATCTGCATAAAGCAGGTTGTTGTTGTGTGACAAACATGGGTGTGCATATATCTGCTTGGATGTCAGTTATGGTCTCTTTGGGATATATTCCCAGTAGTGGAATTGCTGGGTCAAATGCCGTGTAGATTATTTATCCCCTATTTTGTTAATTTCCCCAACCCCATTTTATAATAGTGGCATTATGCAGTATTTGTCTTTTTGTGACTGAGATATTTCATGTGACTCAGCATAATGTCCTCCAGGGTCACTCAGTTTATATAGTATTTCATGAGTTCCTTGTTTTTCAAAGCGGTATAGTATTCCATTGTGTGACTATACCACAGTTTCTCTATTTGTTTATTGATGAGTACTTGGGTTGTTTCCAACTCTTCACTTTTGTGAAAAATGCAGCAATGAACATGGGTGTGCATATATTTGTTTGGGTGGCATTTATGGGGGTTTTGTAGGATATATTCCCAGTAGTGGAATTGCTAGGTCAAGTGATATTTCTGTTTCCAACTTTTTGTGAAAGCACTCTACTGTCTTCCATAGAGGTTGCACCATTCCACACTGCCACCAACAGTGAATAAAGTTTCCAGTTTTTCCACAACCTCGCCAGCATTTGTAGTTTGCTGTTCTGTTAAATTTTGCCATTCTTACTAAAGTGAAATGGTATCTCACAGTTGTTTTGATTGCATCTCTCTTAGAGCTCGAGATTTTGATGTGTTTATTTGCCATCTGAACGTCTTCTTTGGTGAAGTGTCTGTTCATATCCTGTGCCCATTTTTTCAGTTGGGTTGTTTACCTTTATCTTGTGGTGTTCATCTTCTTTTAATACTTCCTGGATATTACAATATTCTACCCATAGAATCCTTAAGTGACATTGGCTAATTAAATCTATTGTCCACTTATCATGATGTTGTTGCTGGTTAATCTAATTATGAGGATTTTAATTTTTTAATGTGGTGTAATCTGTACTGAAGGCTATGGTGGTTAAGCTTCATTAATGCATAATTTAATTAAAAAGACAACCACTTTGGTAATGTCTATGCAAGTTCCTGAAAGACCAATACAATATTACTCCTTTCTCCTCCCTTTGAAGAAAGGAAAAGAAGAGCATGGGCTAATTACCGATGTTTGAAGGCGAGAAAGCACGTGATAGGTGTTTCTAACATGGAAACCTTTATCTCATTGGCAATTCGGTCTCTTCTGTGTTGTGTTCTGTGATGACATCTGGCAGTGCTCAGGGCCCTCTAATTCTGTAGATAGTGGCTATAAAAGATGAAGGAAAACATGTATCTGTAAACATTTAGGAATACTGTGATGTAGAACCTTCGTTACTCATTATGTCCCAAGTATGTGGGCTTGCAAGCATCTCTCGTTTATTGCAGGGCTTGATATTTGTAGCACTAAGGAAGAGGCAGTTGGTTGTGAATCACATTGCCCTCACTGAACTGCCAGGCTCCTGTTTTATAGCACCCAAGATTAAGTCGGCCAAGCTGTAGCTCTTCACAGCATCAGGATTTCTTCTCCCCCATCCACTTGCTGATCCAACATATGTATCATAAAAATGGACCTCTGCACCTCTCTAAAGTGCTTTAGATTTAGACAAATTTATGTTTTATCAAAAGGTTAGTCCTGACAAATTATTGTAAATTATTTCTGGAAGGTCTGCTGCAGTTGTCGTTGAATTAATTCTATACGATGCTCTGCTGGATGTATATTTTAGGAAGGATCTACTTCATTTTTTCTGGTAAAAGTGGGACAAGAAGACCCAGAGTGCTTTGTGAAACCACCCTGGGACTTACCTTCTTGTGCAGATAAATGATGTTCACAAAAGGTTAAATTATAACTTTCATATTCCTTATTGTAGTGCTCTACTTTTCGGAGTAATCCTTTTTCTGTCTTCTCTCTCTTTCTCTCTTTGTAACCCCCATCCCATCCCTTTCAATTTGTTGCGAACGTAAAACCCCTATTCATTTATCCTGTGAGAAGAGATTGAGATAGTTAACAGTTTTAGTTTACTTGGCTCCACAGTCAGCACTCTTGGTAACAGCAGCCAGAAAATCAGGAGACGAATTGCATTGGCAAAGTCAGCTGTGAGGGACCTCTCAAGAGTACTGAAGAGCAACGGTGTCAGGCTGGAGACTAAGGTGCATCTAATAGTCTTCACAATTACGTGCTATGCATCAGAGAGTTGGACAATGAATAGGGATGATAGAAAGAGAATTGATGACTTTGAGCTGTGGTGCTGGAGAAAAGTGTTGAAAATACCATGGACTGCTAGGAGAACAAACAAGTTTGTCCTGGAGAGGGTGAAGCCAGAATGCTCCTTGGAGTCAAGGATTCTGAAGCTTCATCTGACATATTTTGGGCATGTTGCAAGGAGGGACTGGTCCTTGGAGAGGGACATCATGGTTGGCCGAGTGGATTGATCAATTCTGTGACTGGAGTGTTGGGAATGAGTGTGTTTGAGATGGCTAGGCTGGCACAGGATAGAACGGCGTTTAGAGCTCTTGTGCATAGGGTCACTATGAGTCGCAAGCAACTCAATGGCACGTAACAACAACAACAAGTATTCTGTGTTTTTGTGACAGGAACTTCTGATACCAAGTGTTTATAGAAGCAAGAGAGTCTTTCCTTTCCCCTCTTTGGTTCCTAGGTCAGATAATCACAAAGAAAAGATGCTATTAAAAAGGGTTTTGCTGTCCTGTTAAACTTTGACACTGTTACTGGAGTGAGATGGTATCTCATTGTAGTTTTGATATGCACCTCTCTTATTGCCAGTGATTTGAAGCATTTCTTTTGTTGGCCTTCAGATATCTTCCTCTGTGAAAATTCTTTCCATGTCTTGTGCCCATTTTGTAATTGGGTTATCAGTTTTTTTCCTTGTGGAGGCCCAGGGGTATACAGTAAAATTTAGTTATGAGATGCTTGTTTGAGCTGATATTACCAATTGTTTGTTCCCAGTCAGTAGATTTTCTTTTTACCTTGTTGGAAAAAGTTTTTGATGGGCACAGGGATTTAATCTTTAGAAGGTCCAATTCATTAATTTTATCCTCTTCCGATTGTGCATTTCTGGCTGTGTTTGGCAGTCTCTTTATACTGTAGACTAGGTCTTCTAAGCTTGATCCCAGTTTGTCTCTTATGAACTTTATGGTTCTGGGCTTTACTCCCAAGTCTCTAATCCACCTTGAGTTGATTTTTTTGTATGATGTGAGATTGGATCCTGTTTCAACTTTCTGCAGGTGCAAGTCTAATTTTGCCAGCATCATTTATTGAAGAGAGGATGTGGCAAGATAGGAACTCTCATACATTGTTGGTGGGATTATAAAATGGGATAACCACTCTAAAAGGCAGTTTGATGCTTCCTCAAAAAGCTGAACATAGAAAGTCAATGTGACCCAGCTATTCCACTGCTTTCAATATACCCTGAGAAAATGAGAACTGAGGCACAGACGGCGACTTGTACAACAGTGTTCATAGCAGCATTATTTGCCATCACAAGAACATGGAAACAGCTCAGATGTCCAACCAAAATCAAACAGATAGAGAAATTATGGTACATTCATGCAATGGGATACTGCACAGCACACAGGAGCAATGATTTTGTAAATTATTACCTAGCTTGGGAGAGAAGGGATAGCATTGTGCTGAGTGACTGACTCAGTATCAGAAGGCCAAATGTTGTATAAAAGCATCATTGTAGAAGGAGTATAAGGATCCAAGTGGGCGGGGAGGGTGGAAGCAGAGGGATGACGATGTGGAGGGAATGTGTGTATGTGTGTGTGTGTATTAATCATGGGTCTGTACAATTTGATGAGGGGGTGAGGGAAATGGTAAGAATCTGGTCTGAAAAACAATGTATTTGAATTTTATAAATAAACGATTATAATAAAAAAAGAATCATCAAAAATATATGTACAAATGATTGTATAAAACACACAGTACAAGTACAAAATATGATGTATATGATTTCATACAAAGTAATAAAAATTTTTTAAAACAAAAACAAAATATGCCAAAGGCATCTTGAGAAAGGAATATTACTATTTCAAATGAATTACCCCACGCCTCACCCTCCACTCCAAAACTGACCACCTGCAGGAGATGTAATAATGACTGAGATGAGTTAAAGAGATGCAACAGTTCCCTCCCACCCTAGTAGCCTTACTGTGGTAAGCCTTACTGTGGCTTGCACACTATCATGCAGGAAGCTGTGCCATCAATATTTCAAATACCAGCTAAGCTTTCACAGCTTTGCTTTTAGCAAAGCTTCCTGACTAAGACAAGCAAGGACGGAATACTTGGTAGCCTGTTTCCAAAAAAAGCCAATAAAAGCCATTTGGATCACAAGAATGTATTGTCTGATAATGTTTTTTGTTAGGTACCATTGAGTTGACTATATGACTCATAGCTACCCTTTGAGCAACAGATGGAAACTTTGCCTGTCCTGTGCTGTTTCTGGTAATTATAGTTTACTGTTGAGTCAGAATCAATTCACAGCTGACCCTCCAGCAGTCTTCCAGAGGCAGTAACCACACAGGAGAAGATTTCCCATCTTTTACCCTGCGGCAGCAGGTGAATTTGAACCAACAGAGTTCAAATCCACTAGTTCAAGTCCTGGATTGACAGCACAACTCCTTACCACTAAGCTACCAGAAGTCCTTATTTCTGATAATGTTGTTGTTGTGTACTGTCAATTTGGAATGACACATAGCTGACCCTCCAACAGGTTTTCAGAGGCAGTAAATCCCACGAGAGGAGATGGCCCATACATCCTGTGGAGCAGCTGGTGGATTTGAACCACATGCTTGATACAGTACTTGATAATAGATTGAAAGGCACTCAACAATGTGTTTGAGTATATTAATGAATATGAAGAAAGTGTAGGATTGGGCATTATATATTTTGTAGGACATGAGGTCACCCTTAGTCAAGGCTTTTATAGCAGTTAATAATTTCCTTTGCCTTAAAGTAGATCATACGTATTAGTGGCATAGTCCGTAGGGAGTTACCTTGCTAACCCAAACGGAACACATCTCTGGTGATTCAAAAGATGGAAATTTCCTCCCATATGTTTGACAGCCTCTGAAAATTCAGCTGGAGGGTCAGCTGTGAGTTGGCTCCCACTAGGTACTGAGAAAGAAAAGAGCTCATATTTGATGTGATGGGTTAAGGACAACAGAGGAGAGGAAGAGCCTCAACCAGGTGAACTGAAACTGACTGCAGCAATGAGCTTCAGTGTGTCAGAGATTGTGAGGTTGGCACAGGATAGGACAGGGGTTCAGATCTATTGTTGTTTATAGGATTGCTATGAGTCATACCAGCCTGGACAACATTTAACAACACATAATAGGTAAGAGTGCTTTGACCTTTCTTAGCATTCCACAGTAAATTATTTCACTTACCATAGATACCACATTTACACTCCTAATTCATTTGTCATTTTCTTCCATTCTGCTTCCAAGTATCCAAGACGCTGGAATTTTCAGTGATTTGAACTTTTACTTACAATGTTATGTAATAATGATCTGGATAAGATTGTCTTTAGAGTTTTTCCATGAATTTGTAGCTATGTAATTAATTTCATCAATAGGGCAGATTTTGTAACATATCATTTCTTGCTTTTAGATTATCTTGTTGGTTGGTCTGACTTGAAAGTGAATAAAAAGAGTAGAAAGAAAACAATTGAAGAGGGAAATGAGTTCTCTACTTTCAGGATCATCCTCCTCCTCACGAAATGTTTCTTGGTTGAATAGTTACCAGGTGAACACTTTCTCATAGTTTTGAGTTCCATGGAGTTATTATTATTTTTAAAGTATATTTACAGAGTTATAAATTCTTGAGAGGAAAAAGAGGTATAAGAATGTAATCTCTTAGGGACTTTTTTTTTTCTAACTCCCCCCACCCCCAACAGCCCAATACTAAACTTTGTACAAAGTATAATATACATATGAGTATCTGATGGCATAGTCAGTGGGGAGTTTCAATGCTAACCCAAAGGTGACACCTCTTTGGTGGATCGAATCCACCTGGCTCCTTGTGAGAAAAATGGACAACTCTTCCCATGCACTTTGCAACTCTGGAAAGACAGTGGACAATCAGCTGTGAGTCAGTTGCAACACACACACACACACACACACACACACACACACACACAGAAAATGTATGTATAGAAATGCGTACAAGCCTATAGTATACAATTCAACAAAGTGAGCTCTCAAATTCCTAGCTTCTCTTATGCCTCTCCCAGTTACTGCCTGTGTGGATTGAATATTCAAAAATATGCTGACATAGTAACCCCTGGTATTTGTGAACCTGATCGAGTGTGGATACATCTTTGAAGATGTTGTCAGTTAATATGAAGTCCTACTGATGTTGGTGGCCCCTCATCGAGTGTGAGTGGTGTCCTTATCAAAGGGAAGAGAGGCAGAAAGGAACATCAGGAAGGCTGATCATGTAAAAAGGAATCTACAAGCCAGGAACTCCTCAGAAGCTAGAGGGGATAAGAAAGGGTCTTTCCTTAGCATGGCCCAACATTACAATGATTTGGACTTCTGGCTTCCAAAACAATAAGACTATACATTTTTGCTCTTATAAGCCATCTGGTGGGTAGTACATTTTTATAGCAGCTGTTAGAAACTACTACCCTCCCAAAGATACTCAGTCTTAACACATGCATTCCAGAGATAGGTGTTTTCTATATATTTTGTAGACATAGACTTTTGCAGTGTGTACACTATTGTGTTATACTTCTTTTTTTTATTAACCAGTTTGCTTATGAGCTTCAACCATATTTGCTGAGCATAGCACTCATTTCTTTACTCTCATTTTTCTGCACCATTGTGTTGTGTGAATACACCACACACTGTGAATATCCATCCCGCTTTCGGTGGATACTCTGAGTTGTTCATTCCATTGAGCTGCAGCTCTGATATTATTGGCTCTGTCTCTTGTTGAATACAAATAAGCATGTCTGTTGTGGCCTAGAATATATGAGTCATTGGGAATGCGGATCTTAAGCTTCAGGAGAGACTGCTAAACAGTTTTAAAAGTGCTTGCACAATTCACATTTCTATCAAGGATGTATGTCAGTTCTAGTTGTTTCCACAGCTTTATTAATATGGTAGCATTGATATTTAAATTTTAAAATTTAAATATATACCCTGCTCTTGGGTATCTACTAGACTTTAATTTTTAATTTACCCAGTGATGAATGAGCTTGAGAATCTTTTCATCTGTTTTGATTATATGAAAATACCATTTTGTGTTTCTATTTAAAATGGACATGACAACCTCTTATCCCTGCTGTCCTCCAAAACTCTTCTAAGTTTTAAGTAGATAAGTAATGGATTGATCTTTCTACAACTTTCAGGTTCTTTATCCTAGAATGAGGGAGCTGGCTTGCTTGGGGCAATCTAGCTTTAGACTTATTAATAGAATCTGAATTCACTGTTAGAAGTATCTCAGCTTGCATGATAAATTTTATGGTTATTCTATATATAGCTATCATTTCCCCCCCTACATTATTTAAAGATTTTCTATCTAAAAATGACTCATCCACTTAGTCTATCATTGCAAAAACTCTTACTACATGCCAGAGGGTAAGATAAGCACTTTTAAAAAAAATTATTATTATTTTTAATTTTTTTGTGTGTGTGTACCATCAAATCAGATCTGACTGATACAGGAGGAGATTGTCCCTCCTTTTCTCGGCAGGGCATCTGGTGGATTCAAACCGTGTGCCTCTGGGATTGTAGTTGCAGCTCCTTGCCACTAGGCCACCAGAGCTCTCAAGATAAGCACTTTTGTTGGTATGTGTTACTGGCTCAACTTGGATTCATAGTGACCCTATTTCCAATTGATCGAAACCTTGCCCTCTTCTGCACCATCCTCACAGTCTCCACTCTACTCAAGCCTGTTGTTGCAGTCACTATGGCAACCCGTCTCATTGAGGGTTTTCTTCTATTTTGTTGACCTGCTGCCTTTCTAAGCATCTTTTTGTTTTCCAAGATCTGACCCCTCCTGACCACAAGTCCGAAGTATGTAAGACAAAATTTCATAGTCTTTGCTTTTAAGGAGCATCTTATCCAAACAGGTTTGATTTTTTTTTTAGTATGTTCTATATACTTCACCCAAAGTATGTGAGATGAAGCTTTGTCATTTTTGGTTCTAAGGAGCATTCTGGCTTCTTCAAGACTTGTCTGTTCGTTCTTATGACGGTCCATAAGATAATCAGAACTCTTCTTCAACACCATAGCTCAAAGGCATCAATTTTTTGGGGCATGTTGCTAGGGAGTGCTTATTCCTTGGAGAGTTACATCATTCTTAGAAAGGTAGAGGGTTAGCAAAAAAAGAGGAACAACCTTGACGAGGTGGATTAATACAATGACTGCTGCAGTGAGCTCAGTTGTGTCAGAGATGATGAGGATGTCACATGATAGGACAGGGTTCAGATTTGTTGTTTATAGGGTTGGTTTCAGTCAAACTTGACTTGATGGCATGTAACAGCAACAGTAACAACATACTCTTTGCCAGTGCCATACTTCAAAGACATTAATTCTTTGGGCTTCTTTATTCTTTGCAAAACTTGCACAGCCAATATCACAAGTGAAATGATCTTAGCTTGGATCAGGTGAATCTTAGTTATTAAGCTGACATCTTTGCTTGGACTATAAACTGATTATCCTTCCTTAGTCTTTAAACTGACATCCTTGAACTTTGAAGAGTTCTTTGACAGCAGACTTGCCCAATACAAGTCTTTTCATTTTTTGAGTGTAAGTTCCATGGGTTATGATTCAAGTAAAAAGAAATCTTTCATAATTTCAATTTTTTCTCCATTTATCATGATGTTGCTTATTAGTCTACAGGTGTTTTCTTTATGTTAAGGTGTTATCCATACTGAAGGTTTGATCTTCCTCAAGTGAGCTCTGAGAATATATAAAACTGTATATGTTTCTTATTTTATCTATAAAGTCTCATATATAGATTTATTACATAAAACTACATATAAGAACTCCGGTGCCCTAGTGGTAAGAAACTACACTGCAATGCCAAAGGCACACGGTTTGAATCCACTAGCTGCTCCATGGGAGAAGGATGGACAGTCTCCTCTCATGGGCTTTCCTGTCTTTGAAAACTCTCTGGAGGGCCAGCTATGGGTTGGTTCTGATTCAACAGTACACAACAACACCAACACCAACCCTTGAATCTGCGAGCTGCTCCATGGCAGAAAGATGGGTAGTCTTCTCCTATGTGATATGTTTTTGTTGTTGTTATGTGCTGTCAAGTTACCTACAACTCATAGTGACCCTATGTACAATAGGTATGAAGCCTACCTTATCCTGAGCCAGTCTCACTGACTCTGATACACATACCCTCAATACCCTAGCTGCTTTATCAATCCATTTGCTCCAGGGTCTTCCTCTCCTATGCTGTCCCTCCACCCTTCAGAGGATGTTGTTCTTCTCCAAGGATCGAGCCCTCCTGGCCACATGCCAAAGTATGTGAGATGGAGCTTCAAAATCCTAACCTCCAAGGAGAAACTTGGTTTCACCCTCTCCAAGATAGACCTATTTTCTTGGAGGTCCATGGTATGTTCAAGACTTCTCCAGCACTACAACTCAAAGGCATCAATTCTTCTTCTATCATCCTTAATCATTATTCAGTTCTCTGATGCATAGCAAGTAATTGTGAAGACCATGCATGGCCTGTATCAGGCACATCTTAGTCTCTAGACTGATACTGTTGCTTCTCAGTACTCAGCAATGGTCCCTGACAGCAGATTAACCTAATGCAATTAGGCTCTTGATTTCCTGACTGCTGGTGTCAAAAAAGTGTTGATTGTGGAGCCTATGTGACTTATAGCCTCTGGAGAGTCAACTATAAATTTGTTCCAACTTAACAGCACATAACAACAACAGCGACCCTTAAACTTCTAAATATTATAGAAGAAGTTTATACAAGAATGTTTTAATCATATATCTGCAATTATAACTCTAATATTCAGTGGAACTAAATTTATGAACATACATACATTCATACAATTAATGAAGAAATTTGTTATACTCCAGTAGTTTATGTTGGTGATTTATATGATATGTTTTGTCTATGTATTGTATTTGGTTCAGATTATAGAAATTGTTGTATATTTTTTCCTAGCTTTGTGAAAGCAGTAGTTTTAAAATAATCTCTTTGGCACTCCATTGTGTGATGATCTTAATCTGTTTTGTGTATTGGTGGCCAGAGAATTCAACTTAATAGAACTCATGTTGTTAGCACAAGTCTTAAACTCTCGAATTATGATAAAGAACCAAGCAAAGGAAAACAAACTAAACCATTGTCACCAAGATGGTCCCAATTCACAGGCACCTGATAGTTCTCCTGTGTTTTATAGGATTTTCACATTTGTAAATCCTTCCAGAACAAACTACCATCATGTCTTTTCCATAGAGCAACTGGTGAGTTCAGACTGCTGACCTTGAAGTTAAGAGTTGAAAGTTTTCACCAATGTGCCATCAGGAATCCTTATGGCAAGAAAAATGGGTCCTAATTGAGTTGAAATAAATGCCTTTTTTTTAAAAGTAATTTTGATTCCTATGTCCTCATTCAGTTGGAGTCATCTGTGTTAAAAAGGCCCTAAAAATACTGTCTCTTACTCAACAGAGAATACTTGCTTTAATTAAAATGTGCCCTGCTGTCACATCAGCCCAGGTGTTCCACCATCACTCTTCGGTCCTCTGTACGATACTCTGTCCTGGGTTTGTCTGTTTATTTGTCCACCTTCTAAATGAAGTTGTGATCAACTCAGAATCCCTGGAACCTGGCATGATGCTCAACATAAGTTAGCTGTTCTGTTTAATAAATGCTTTTTGAGTGAATGAGAATATGCAAATAATGTAAAAATACAAACACATACTCTTTCTTTCCTTCTTTTCCTATGTCTTTCTAGAGAAGCCAAAATGTTCATGGCACAGTGCTTGATGTTAGGATGTCTCAGTGACCACAGCACGCATAACAACTCCTCCAGCAGGGTTATGCTTGGGAAGGGAGGAGCAGACCATCACCTTTATATCCAAATTTGTGTTTTCTTACAAGTTGAGATAAGTGCTTTGAAGCAAAGAGATACAGTTTTTTGAGGATATATGACAAAAAACAATGACAAAGATTAAGATGCTAGGAATGTTTTCAAAAGAAAATATTTCTGCTTAGATCTGAAGGAGGAATAGAATAAAGAGGAGAAAAGAAGGTGGAGATAAGGGGAGAACATTTTAGGGTGAGAGTACTGCCTTTATAAAGGCCCATTAATGGGATAGAACATGGAGCCTCAGAGTGATTGAGAGAAGCAAGGTGGATGGACCAGAGATTTCCAGAAGATATAAACAGACTGGCATCACACTCGTGTCATACAAGGTCTCATGGAGCTTTTTGGAGATCTTGTTCTTCATCTTAAAAACAATAATTGGTATTCTAAAGGTTGTTAGGAAGGAATAGGAATGCAGTGACAAGATTTGCATTTTGAAAGACCCACCCTGTGTAGTCACTACGTCATCATTTTGAAAATGTAAATCTAGGGAAATAAACATTTCCTTTTATCTCAGAACTTCCAAACAGAACAAGAAGAGGCATTTCTCCCTAGAAATATGCCAAGTAAGAGGTGAAAAGGAGTGACAGAATATCACTGTTTTGTAACTCTTTATAAATGATGTGTCTAAACTGTGGTCGTCAACGTCTGCCAACCTTAGGAAAAGAGAGACAGACTAACATTGTGGGGGTTCTGAAAGTGCATAATACCACCTCTTGGTGGACATGCCAAGAAGGATCAAACTGGAATTTGATCAGACTTCTAGATCTGATGAGTGTTTTTCTGCAATAGGGATAAGAGGGAAATTTGCTATTTACATTATGGAGATATCATTGGTAAAACCCTGATCCTTGGAAATGAGGAAGGACCAATAACCTGTATTATTTTAAGAAAGATATTACAAGGAGAAAACAAGAGAGCAAGAGGATAATTTGTAGACTACAACCTTAGATATTAGGGTTATATTTAAAATATTGACAATATCAATATACAGACTCTGAGTTAAAGACATGTTAAGAGAGAAAGCTCTGCTGGCCCAGCGGGTCAAGAGTTGTGCTGCCAATTTAAGGGCACTTGGAATGACCCCACTACCTTCTCCTCTGGAGGAAGATGGACAGACTCTTTTCATGTGATTTAGTCTGAAAACTCACTTGAGGGTCAGCTATGACTTAGTTCCAACTCAACAACACTTAACAACAGCTACAAGAGAAGGAGAAAACAAAACATTCATGAGGTAATTGGAATAATTTGATCACTTGCTTTGTATTTAGTGATATTAGAGCAGTATTAGAAATTATTTAATGTGTGACAGTGTTATTGTGATGAGGTTTAAGTGGCAATGGCGAAATGAGCCCATTTTAATTGGAGATAAACAAACCAGCTGTCTTTGAGTTGAATCCTGCTTTATCCTGAGCCAGTCTCCTCTCCGACACACCAACCCCATTATCCCAGTTACTGAGTCAATCCGTTTCATCCAGGGTCTGCCTCTTCTGCGCTGTCCTTCCACCCTTCCAAGCATAATGCCCTTCTCCAAGGCTAGAGAATCCTTCAGCTAGAATGTGGTCCTTGCTGACAACATACCCAAACTATGTGAGGTGGAGCTTCAAAATCTTGTCTCCAAGGAGCAACTTGCTTTCATCCTCTCCATGATAGACCTATTTGTTCTCCTAGCAGTCCGAGAGTTCAATATTCTTCTCCAGCAGCACAACTCAAAGGCATCAGTTCTATCATTCGTAGTTATCGTCTAGCTTTCTGATGCATAGCAAACAATTGTGAAGACTATGTCTTGGATCAGGTGCACCCTAGTTTCTGCACTGACATTGTTGTCCTTCAGTATTCTGGAGAGGTCCTTCACAATGGTCTTTTGATTTCCTGACTGCTGGTGCCACAAAGAGTGCTGATTATGGAACTATACAAATGGAAAATTGTTAAAAATCACAATCACAATCTCTTTTCCATCTATCATGATGCTGTCAATTGGCCCACTGGCGAGAATCTTTGTTTTCTTGATGTTGAGCTTCAAGTCCATAATGAAGACTAAGTACAGTCCTTGACCTTCTCTTAATAGCATTACTGTTTATATTACTCATGGAATCCATAAAGATCCAGATCAAATTGTTATAATGTGATGTTTGGATGTATTTCTAAAGGATGATGAAAATGAATAACTCTT
The DNA here is from genome assembly GCF_000299155.1 of Elephantulus edwardii. Taxonomy (NCBI): domain Eukaryota; kingdom Metazoa; phylum Chordata; class Mammalia; order Macroscelidea; family Macroscelididae; genus Elephantulus; species Elephantulus edwardii. The sequence goes on along the minus strand of NW_006399820.1, from coordinate 8,166,101 downwards.
AAAGCCAGTTATGAGTCTGTGGGAGCACATTTTATTTTCCTTGCTGTTTTTGTTAGGAAAATACAATTTTTAAAGAAGGTTTGTTTTACATTTTTATATAATTTCTTGGAAACATGAAAAGAGTTGATATTGGATATGACATTTACCAAGTCTCCTGAAATCCTGCATATAACTAAGTTGATATTTTATCAGATGTTTTAATGCATTTATTAACATAGTGCATTTTAATGTTAATCTTTTGATTTGTGAATCTCTTAATGCAAATGAAACAACAATAACAATGTGAATATTTCAGAAGAGCACAGAGGACGTTGGTGGCTTAGTGGTAAGGAGCTATGCCGTGAACCTGGAGGCAGCAGTTCAAAACCACGAGCTGCTCTGCAGGAGAAAGATGAGCGGTGTCCTCTCATGTGATTGCACTGCTTCTGAGTACCTGCTGAGACTCCATGCATGTCAGGGTAGAACTGTGCTTCCCGGCGTTTTCAACCTTCAGTTCGTCCTGACTTGATGCTGCATAACTGCAGTATGTATTAGTTGTTGAAAATAAGAATATTTAGGCAAAGCACAATGAGGGTAATAAACAATACTTAAAATTTCACCAAGCATCTAAAGAGCGCTGGTGTTACAGTGGCTGAACATTCTGAGGCAAACTGAGAGCTTTTCTGTGACTTTGTGGGAGAAAATACTCAGAAGCCTAGGAGCAGTTCTGTCCTGTTCTGTTCTGCCTTACAAAGTGGTAATCGGCTGTATGCTTGGTGGGATTTTGGTTGATTGTTGACCACTAACCCAAATAGGCAGCCTTCCATCAGATTTTTGAGACTAGCTTATCTTTCTTCTGTTAGGGTTGATAAATGCCTGCTGGATTCCAATTGCCAGCTTTGCGATTAGCGACCAAACACATAATGCTTTATGCCACCGGTACCCTTTTGCTTAACATTTATTTGTTTTGTTTTGTTTTAGCTTTTGCTGTTGTGAATAATGCATTGAATATGGGTCTGCATATTGTGACACTGTTTTTATGTCTTTATGATCTGTTTGTTGATAATTGTACATCATTATTTTAACTTACATTTCTTATATCATTATTGAACTTGAATGTTTTTATTACATTATTTTTATTTATGTTTATACTTATTACTATAAGTCTATTTGCAAGTATATAAATATCTTTTAATGACCAGACATACCCTTTCTACATTTTTATTATTTTAAAAATTATTGATTATACATACTGTTTATATGTTAAAGACCCTAATTTGTTGTTGGTGTTGCGTACTGTAGAGCCAGTGCTGACTCATAACTGATCCTCCAGCAGGTTTTTAGAGGCAGTAAATCTTATGGGAGTTAATTGCCCATCTTTCTTCTGAGGAGTGGTTGGTAGATTCATACCACTTACCTTTGCAACGGCAATATAATTTTTTACCTCTAAGCCATCAGAGTGTCCTAGATTTCTGTTAGTCATATTCTAAAAATTTTCCCCATGTTTTTTAATTCAATGAATGGAGTGTATTGCCTGATAATTTTTTTATGTTAAAAAGTTGCTAAAGTGTTAACATGCTATTCTGTTTGAAAGATGTATTTTCTAGTTAATGGTCTATTTAATTTGTTTTACATTTAGCTGTTTAATTTATATTTTGCTATATTGCCTTTATAGGAGAATTCTGGTGACTTACTCTGTAGGGAGTTGTGCTGCAACCCCAAGTGGCATCTCTCTGGTGGTTTGAATCAGCCAGTGGCTCTAAGGGAAAAAGATGGATAGTCTGTTCCTATGTGATTTACAGCCTCTGAAAACTTACTGGAGGGTCAGCTATGAGTTGCTTCTGACTTCATGACGATGAAATTGAAATTTCCTTCATTTTTCTTTATTGCTTAGAATACATATCTAAATTCTAATAATTGACCAGTTTTTCAAGAAAGTGAACATGTCTTCTTCCTCTGATTTAAATTACCAGCTCTCTCATATAATAAAAGTATAACAAAGGAAGCTGTGTTGTTAAAGTTTGTAGGGTGGGGTTGAGTTGTAAACCCAAAGGTAGTTCAAATCAAAGGTGGTAACTGTGCAAGAGAAAGATGGCTTATCGCCTCCCATGAGATCTGCAGCCTTCTGAAAATCTACTGGAAGGTCAGCGCAAGTTGATTCAATTGATGACAATGATTTTTCAATTTCTGATTGCTTAGTCTATAGGTAGTATAGCTGCAAACCTAAAGACTGAGCCTGCCTGCAAGTTCAAGTTCACAGGTGTCATGGAGGGAAATAGAAGGGCTATTATGATGGCAATGAGTGTGAATTTTGAATTCTCATATAATAAAATTCTTTGTATTTGGGTTTTCTAAATTCTTTTAGTGCCTTGCTACCTATTCGTGTGTCATTTGTTGTTGTTATGTGCTGTCCTGAGCCAACTTCACTGACTCTGACACACCTAACCCTATTGCCCCAGTTACTGTGTCAATTCATCTCATCTTTGGTCTTCCTTTCTTGTGCTATTCCTCCACCCTTCCAAGCATGATGTCCTTCTCCAAGGACCAATCCCTCCTGGCCATATGCCCCAAGTGTGTGAGATGGAGCTTCAAAATCCTTGCCTTCAAGGAGAAATTTGGTTTTGCCCTCTGCAAGTCAGACCTATTTGTTCTCTTGATAGTCCATGATATGTATATTCAAGACTTTTCTCCAGCACAACTCAAAGGCATTGATTCTTCTGTCATCCTTATTTATTGTGCAGTTTCGTAGATTATTTAATAGATAGTGCTGATACTCTTTCAGAAATTGTTGTGGTAGTACAACGGTTAAGTTCCTTTTTGTTTTACAATTTTATTTGTGGTTTCTTTTTATTTTTTAATTGAAAATAAAATTTTTGTTTTATGCTTGTTTACTTACAAAGTTCGTGTACATTGTTTTGCACATTGAATCTTCCCCCTTACCTTTACCCACTCCTCCCTCCACACATCAAATTGTGTGACCCTGTGATTACCCAACCCCCACCTATCTTCACCCTTCTGCTCTCATCCTCCCCCCCTTGGATCTTCACACGCATTCAACAATAATGGTCTTATACAGTATTTGTCCTTATGGGACCGAGTTAGTTCACTTAGCATAATACTCTCCAGTCCCTTTCAAGTTAGATAGTAATTTTCAAAATCATTGCTCCAGGGTGCTGCATAGTATTTCATTGTATAAATATACCACAATTACTCAGTCCATTTGGTTGTGGTTATATATTTAGGCTGTTTCCATGTTCTTGTTACGGTGAATAACTATATGAACATATCTGCTGTGAACACTCGTGTAAAAGTCTGTTTGTTCCTCAGTTCTCATTTTCTCAGGGTATATTCCTAGCAGTAAAATAGCTGGGTCAGATGGAATTTCCATATCCAGCCTTTTGAGGAAACGAATGGTTAAGCTTAGTTGTTAGGAATTGTGCTCTCAATGCAAAAATACAGTCTGCCAGCTGTTCTGTGGAGAAATATGGGCAATCTCTTCTGGTGTGATTTACTTACTGCCTCTGAAAACCCACCATAGGGTCAGCTATGGGTTGGTTCCTACTCGGTGGTACACAACCACCACCACCACCACCAAAATGTCAGTGGTTTGAACCTACCGGTTTCTCTGTGGGAGAAAGATGTCCCAATCTGCTTTCATAAAGATGGCACATGGAGGAACCCTAGGAGCCAATTCTGCTTGTGCCTATGGGATTCCTGTGAGTGGAGACTGACTCAGTGACATACTATAATAACAACATTACCTCTCTCACCTTTTACTGTATTAAAAAGACCTTGCCCCCACTTCTTTTAATCTTTCAATGACTTGCCCATTCTTAATCTCTGTAAGCATTTTATTATACTGTTGAATGGATGACATTTTATCTGTTGGGAGAGAGTTTATATCTTTACATGACTCATTTTTTCCGGTAACAAACAAGGAACATCTAACAATGTTCCTCTATGTTCTTCTAATAAATTTGTGTATAGGCCTCATATCTGTTTTGGCTTTCCTAGTCATTTTATAGTGGTTGATGTTACTGTGAATGGGATCATTCGCCATCATTTCCACTTTAGTTTTTAGAGCTAAAAGCATGTGATTTCTTAGTTACTGCTGAAACACTTTTCTTTTAGGGGCTATTAAATGCTTGATGATTTAGTTATTTATTGTTTATAGTTTTATTGAGGACATGCTATATAAAATTTTGAGGGAGGGACATACTTTCAAAGTTAATCCGACTTCTAGGCACAGAGTATATAAATAAACTTTCTTCTGTCTGAGGGTTGTCCTGATCATCTAGCTTTATACTGTGGGTTGTTTTTTGTTTTGTTTTTTTTTTTTTAGTTAGAGAAGCAAAATTATGTGATAATGAAGAGCTCTGAATCAGATATCAAAGCAAATTCCCAAATCACTGCAATCAAGTAGATTCTGACTAACAGTGATCACCCCCTCCCACCTACCCCCCCGCTCCAATCTGGTTTCTGAGGCTGTCAGTCTATCCAGGAAGAGACGTGGCTGCTAGATTCAAACTTCCAGCCTTGCGGTTAGCAGCCAGACATATTATTCACTGCACATCAGGCACATAAGGCTCCTGAATTAGGCTGGTTTCTACATAGTCATCAACCAGCTGTGTGATTTTAGGAAATTATTTAGTTGGTTTTCTTTAGGTCTCTTTCCAGCCTTGTATTTCTGAGTGTAATAAAACCTCAAAATATTTTTGTTCTAGAGAGATTTGTGCTCTGGAAAGAGGCAGATCCAAATTTTAATGGTAGCATAGCAAGTAGTGTTAAAGAAAGGAAATTTTGGTATGTACAGTGCTTCCTCTTCTATTTACTTTGTAAGCATTTTAATTGCTGAGAATATTGGTTTTGTGTCCTAAGTTTATCAAGCATGATCAAGAATAACGCATGACCTCACTCTATAAGAATATGTCAGCCGTCTATTTCAGATGTTAGTTTTAACACTTGTGAGAGGGAAAAAATACATTTTTTAATTTTAAGGTTTATTTTTATAACAAATGATCCAACTTCAGTATTTTGAATCTGGAAACATTTTCACATGGGCTCTTTCTTTTCCACTGATACCCACAAAGGAGTTTATTTATATTGAAATCTGAAATGCTTATTGATTATGGAAAGAAAGGAAAATGAATGACCTTGGGAATACATGATGTAGGAACACTGAGCAGAGTATATGTCTCTCGTGCTCAAAATCACAACTTGATACTTACTGTTTCTCCCGCTGAATATCTGACAACATTGAGTTCTCAGAAGCAACTGAACTTGCAGAAAATAGCTCATGAAGTCATTTTCTATTTCATTGGTCTGCACTTTGTAGAATAAATACTCTTTAACTAGGACGATATTAATGTATGTCTTTGACAGCAACTGCATTGAGAAAGCAGCCTTTGCAAAACACTTTTGTCACCCATCCAACTATGGGTCTTTTATGACAGATTGTTGAGTATCTGAAGGAGCTATTGTGTCAACAATGAGCATCGTAATGAGTCTAAAAATCTGACTCAATGGAACAAATGCATTTTAATGGCTTGCATTCTGCCTTAAAAGGATGTACCAAAATAGAGCCAGAGTCTGAAAGCAGGGCATTATTTTATAATGAAAGACTAATATATGGATAGTTCTAGCTAAAGTAAGAATATAACTGGGAATGAAAATTGACTTAAGGGTGGATAAAATCACTCCCATCAGCAAACCACAAGTGCTACTGAAGAGTTAGCTGCAGCGGTCCACAAGAAAAAAAGGAAAGCCCGATGTGTCTGTCCTCAGCTTGGGTTCAGCTGAGTGGGGTCCTGGGAAATGGGGTGAGTAGGGCATAAGGGTCCTTTCTTTTGACATCCCCCCAAACAGCTGGTTCTGACTTTACAACATCACTCAGATGCCACACAAACAGTGCTGGAATCACTTGTGTCTTCTAGGGTTTGAATTCTACTTAATAATTGGCGCTGTAACATTAAGGATGTAAAGGAGAGTCAGGTAAATTTCCAAAATAATTAGGCTAGTTTTAAAACGCAAAATCCAAACAGACTTACTGCCATTGAGTCTAGCCCAAAGCAACCCAGTAGAACAAAACAGAACTACCCCAGAGGGTTTTCAAAGCTTTACATTTTTACAAATTGTGACGTTTTTCTCCTGGAGGAGGAGCTGGTGGTTTAGAACCTCTGACCTTTTGGTTAGCAACTGAGTGCTTTAACCAATGTGGCAAAAGGCCTCCTCGGGTAGTGCTTACGGGCTATATTTTTAGAATTTGTTTTGTGCTGTTGAGTTGGAAGCAACTCCTAGCTGATAGTGGGTTTTCAGAAGTTGTAAATTACATGGGAGAAGGCTGCTCATCTGGATTAAACTGCCTGTTTTGGGGTTGGCAGCACAACTCCTTACTACTAGGGACCAAAATTTGCATGTAAAAGAGGGAAGTTATAGTGAATAATTTTCTTTGGCACTGAACTTGCTGTTCTTCTAAAATTGATTATTTTTTTAAAAGAAAATATATTGGTTTACTTACAAAGTTCATATATATTTTATTATCTTTATATATTATATACTATATATTATATATTATTATATATTTGTTGTTGTTGTTATGTGCCGTCGAGTCGCTTGTGACTCATAGCGACCCTATGTACAACAGCCCTAAACCCTGCTCTATCCTGTGCCAATCTCACTGCCTCTGACACATCGATCCCGATTACCCCAGTCACTGAATCAATCCACCTCATAGAGGGCCTTCCCCTCCTGTGCTGCCCCTCCACTCTGCCCAGCATGATGTCCCTCTCCAAAGACCTGTCTTTCCTTACAACATGTCCAAAGTATGTCAGGCGAAGCCCCAAAATCCTTGCCTCCAAGGAGCAGCCTGGTTTAACCCTCTCTTGGATGGATCTGTTTGTTTTCTTGGCAGTTCATGGTACATTCAGTACTCTTCTCCAGCACCACAGCTCAAAAGCATCAATTCTCCTTCTATCCTCCCTAATCATTGTCCAACTCTCTGATGCATACAAGTGATTGCAAATATATTAATTATATTATTATATTATATTATATTATATTATATTATATTATATTATATTATTTATATATTTTTATTATATGTTGCATTATCTTTCATTCACATTGTGTTTCTTACAATCATTCCCATTCATTATATTTTATAAAGTTAATCACCATTGAAAAATAACATTACCCTGTCTTTACAGATCCCACTGGATCTTTCCAATTTCCTTTACCCACTCTTCCCTCCACCCACCAAACTGTGCAACCCTAGGGTTCCCCCCACCACCCAACCTCACCTCTCTGCTGCCACCTTTCTCCCCTTGGACCTTAAATACGTTTTACTAGTTATCTTTCTATTTCTACAGTAATGGTCTTATATAGTATTTGTCCTTGGGAGACTGAATTAGTTCACTCAGTGTAATGCTCTCCAGTCTCTCGTTATGTAGTAATTTTCAAAATCATTGCTTCTGAGTGCTGTATAGTATTCCATTGTGAGACTGTACCACGCTTTCTCAATCCATTCGATTGTGGTTGGACATTTAAATTGTTTCTATGTTCTTGCTATTATGAATAATGCTGCTATGAGTATTGGTGTACAAATCTCTCTTTGTGTCTCAATTCAAATTTCCTTGGGGTATATTCCTAGCAGTGGAATAGCTGGGTCATAGATTCTTGTTTCAGCATAGGTTCAGCTTTTTGAGGAAATGCCAGACTGTCTTCCAGAGTAGTTGTCTATTTTATAATTCCAGCAACACTGTATGAAAGTTTCTATCTCTCCAGATCATCATCAACATTTATATAATTGATTCTTGGGGAGCGAACGTTTCTTTGTATATATGCGTATGTATATATATTTGGAAGTGAACTCACATTTCATGAAAATCTACTTGATTTCCATAAGATGAATAATTTTGTGAGCAACAATCAGCATAAATAAAGCTGGTTCCCAGGAGAAGAAAGTCAAATCTGACTTTTTTCTAACCTCTCTGTTGTCTGTAACACCAGGTCTCCCATCCTCAAGATACACTCTCTGCTGAGGTCTGTAATACACTGTGATATCACACAGAGCTTGCAGGCTATGCCTACCAGTATGTGGTTTATTAGAGTAAGGCATACTACTCAGGAGTCAAACAGGCAGGAATAACAAATAGGTGCACCTCAGGGGACCAGGAGGTACTCAGGGGAGATTTGGCGTACCCCTCCCATGGAAGCGCTCTTTCCAGGGTTCTCTCCCTCTTTGATCATTTAATCTTCAGTCTTTTATCAGCCAGACCACACACTCCCTATTGCTTACCAGATGTGCTCCTACACCAGCTCTTACTCATTAACACATACTCTCAGATGTGGTCACTGTGGCCCAGCAGTTTGAAGGGTGATTTCACAAAAGCCCAAGGACAGAGGCCTATCTGCTTGGAGAAAAAGAATTCGACCTCACACAGTGTCAGGTTAGCCAGTAAGCAAGCGAAACACCACTTACTGGTGCTGATTCACTAATCCATCATGAATAGTTTCATATTTTATCACCACATCCAAGACTCTGTTTTGGGGTATGCATCAAAGGTTCACCTCTCCCCAATTTAGAGCACCATCCTACAATATTAAAGCCCTTTCCAAATTTACAATCCCTGACAGGGATGGAGTACCCAGTGAGCAGGGTGAGCAGATGCTGATATTACTTACTGTTCTGTAGTGAAGAGTTTCACGTACTTGTCACCATAGTGTATAGTGAAACCCATGTGAAATTGTGCACTGCAGACTAGTTAAGTAAGCACAAGTAAACCTAGTCTTACTTTGATTTTTAGATAATCTGCTCCTGACCCCACATTTTGTTTTTGTTGTTTTTATGTGCCGTCGAGTTGCCTATGGCTCATAGTGACTCTATGTACAACCTCCCTAAATACTTCTTTGTCCTGTGCTAATTTCATTGTCTCTGACACACCAGCCTCCATTACCCTGAATCTATCTCATTTAGGGTCTTTCTCTCCTGCGCTGTCCCTCCACCCTCCCAAGCATAATATCCCTCTCCAAAGACTGATCCCACCTTGCAACATGTCCAAAGTATGTCAGACGAAGCTTCAGAATCCTTGCCTCCAAGGAGCAGCCTGGTCTCACCCTCTCTAGGACAAGCCTGTTTGTTCTCCTAGCAGTCCATAGTATATTCAGTACTCTTCTCCAGCACCACAGCTCAAAGGCATCAATTCCCTTTCTATCATCTCTAGTCATTGTTTAGCTCTTTGATGCATAGCAAGTGATTGCAAAGACTATGGCTTTCATCAGGCACACCTTAGTCTCCAGACTGACATCATTGCTCTTCAGTACTTTGGAGATGTCTCTGACAGCAGACTTTCCCAATGCAATTAATCTTTTAATTTCCTGGCTCCTGTATATTGTTTAGCCAAGCAAACGAAGGCCGTTAATACTCTCTTCACCATCTATCATGATGCTGCCAAGCAGCCCAGTGGTGAGAATCTTAGATGTAATAAAAGCAGCTCTGGAGGTACAGTTATGTTTTTTTGGCTGTTAATCAGAAGTTTGGTTGTTCAAACTCACCCAGTAGCTTGTGAAACAAAGATTTTGCAATCTATTAAGAAAATCCTATGGGGCAGCTCTGCCCTGTAAAATAGATTTGTTGTGGGTCAGAATTAACATAATACTTATCAATAATAACACCAATAGGATAGTGAATTTTTTTTAGTTATAAATATGGATAATTCAGTATTGGATTATATATATAATTTATATGCCCCAAAGTTATGTATATAGTGTTAGCCTGGAAGTGATTTCTTTATTACTGCCTGTGATGATCCATGTGCTATTTGTGTTATGTCCTACTGGTTAAAATACCAACTACTTTATTCTGTCTAAGACTTCTTAGATGCTAGACCCTGGTGAGTTGGAATAGAAACTGTACCCTGGCAAGATCGCATAAAAACTGTAGCAAGGATTTGAATACTTGTTTGTCACTTTAGCTATTTTATTTTGTGGCCATTGTTTCTCGTCAGCCCCAAGCTTCCTATCTCTTTCTGGGCTTAGAACACTATGATGCTATCTTGCTGTCTTTTGCAAGCTCTTACTTATCTGATGTGTAGTGCTATTTCTTTCTCTGAGACATCTTCTTTTGGCTGCTGGCACACTTGTCCAAGGTAGGGATACTTTCCCCCACCCTGAAATACAATGCTTCTTTGTAACGTCTTGGAATGGAAAGCTGGGAAGAAATTAATAATTATACAAATTCAAATAAGCACTTTAAATCCTGACTGGAGAGCACAACAACAATAACAACAATAACAACAACAATTCATTAAGTAAGTAATAGATAAGTAAGCTGATGTCCATGATGACCTTCAGAGGCAAGCCCTTGGCCCTGGATATGCAAACCTGGGCAACCTTTGACATCAAGTATCTACTTATTCTAACGATTTAATATGGAACAAAAACTCTGCAGTCTGTAGGTGAAGGATGGTGAAGTTAAGGTAAACACTTTGCCCAGTCTTCTAGGCTGAAGGCAGTGTGGTCCACCATTAACATAGGAATATGAACAAGCCACTTTGCAAGCAGGACATGCTTATGGAACCGTCACTTTAGTGTTAGAAACTAAGAAAATGGCCCCTGACCTGTCTACTTCTGCATTATCTATGGAACAGATCCTTCAATGGCATCACAGATGAGTGTGCCCAAATGAATCAAGCAGGCTCCCAAATGCTTGCTGAATGAGAAACAATTAAAGAAATAGGCCCTTTCCACTCAAGTTCTTGAACTCTTTGCTCATCTGTGCTCTGTCCCCCTACCCCAACCTCACCCTCACGGAAAAGAATCATGCAATGTATAGATTATACAAAGAAGATATTCTTGTCAGTGGGAACCAGGAAAATGAAGGGCAGAGGTTAAAGAGAGGACAGGGAGGGTCAAGCTTTGGGGCTAAAGGGTGTCCCCAGGCTGGTGAGATTGGAGGACATACCACTATTAGTCTTGGGGCTGCCACCAACAGTATTCAGGGGAGCGTGGCCAGTTCCGTGTGAAGCCCCCGATGCGAGCTTCTCTTTACAGTACTCCACACTATGTTTCAGGGCGCAGAAAGAGGTCTTTTGTTCTCTGGCAGCCTTCACATTGCAGAATCCAGTTTGAAGAAACTGGATTTGTGATTCATGGAAGAATCCATTTAGAGAGAAAGTATCTTTGTTGAAAATGGTATGGGGCAAAGGTGAAAAGAGGCAGATGTTGGGATTTTCAAAAGGCTTTGGCTCTCCCCTTCGACTGCCAGTTTTTATTTGAGTACATGTGTATGTATCTATCAAGGGAGCTCTAGTGACCTAGGAGTTAGGAGCTGTGCATCAGCTGCTATGAAGAGAAAAGATGAGCATTCTTGTCCTGTGCGATTTATTGCCTCTGAAAACATGCTAGAAGGTCTGCTATTAGTTCCAACTCGATGGTAAACAACAATGATAATATCATATATGTAGCTATTCAGCATTCTTCACACATGTAGTTCAGTGAGGTTTTAGTTTTGTCCACTGAGTTTTGTAACCTTCCCCATTAATAATTTTAAAACTTTCCCATCACCCTTAAAAAAAACCTCAGTGACCACTAAGAAATGAATTTCTCTCTCTCCACTCCTGCCCACCTCTGTTTTTAATAAAACTTAAGTCTGTACGTACTTGCCCATGTTTCATGTAAGTGTAATCATATGTTTTTTCTCTTGTGTCTGACCTCTTTCACTCTGCATGCTATTTTTATGGTTAATCCATGTTGTAACATCTGTTAGGACTTCATATATACCTTTTTATTTATCTTTTCATTTGTTGATGGTATTCAAGTTGTTCCCATATTTTTTTTTACTATTGTGAATAGTGCTTCACTGACTAGTAGTGTATAGATTTTTTTTTTATTTTGCTAATTGCAGTATCGCCTTATCTCAAACAATGTGGCTGTATGTGATCACTATGTTCTGTTGCATCAACTCTGAGTTACAGTCACACTGTGTACAACACATCAAACCCTTGCCTGATCTTGCATCATCCTCTCAATCTCCGCTATACTGGGCTGCCCATTGTTGGAGTCACTGTGTCATTCATCTCATTGAGGGCTTTCCACTCTACCTATCTGTTACCCTCCACTTTCCCAAGCATTAGGTCTTTTTCCAGGGATGAGCCTCTCTTGATAACATGCTCAATGTGTATGAGGGGAAGTCTCACATCCTTGCCTTAAAGGATAACCTGGATGCAATTTTCCCAACCTTTGCTTTTTCTTTTTGTGGCTCATGGCATATTCAATACTCTTCATCAACACCACAAGCCAAAGACATCAATTCTCCTTCAGTTTTTCTTTTTCATTTTCTAACATTCACAAGCATGTAAAGCAATTAAACATACTATGGTTTGATTCAAGGGCACCTTAGTCGTCTTTGAATGGATATTCTTGCTCTTTAGCACTTTAAAGTAATTCTTGATATATATACATACATACATACACACACACTTGGTAGCAGCAGTCAGGAAATAAAGGAGATGCATTGCACTGGGAAAGTCTGCAGTTAGAGACCTCTCCAAATTGTTGAGGAATAATGTCAGTTTGAGGATGTCCATAGTCTTACCAATCACTTGCTATGCATCTGAGAGATGGACAGTGAATAAGGATGATAGAACAATTGATGCCTTGGAGCTGGGGTTGGTGAAGAACACGCAACATCCCATGGACAGTCAAGAGAACAAACAGAGGGTACAGCTGGACTGCTCTGTGGAGGCAAGATGATAGGGCCTCATCTCACATACTTTGGGTATGTTGCTAGGAAGGACTACTGTTCTTTGGAGAGGAACATGATTCTAGGAAGGGTAGAGACTTGACAAGGGAGAGGATCCTCAACCATGTGGGCTGACACGCAGACTGCTGCAGTGGGCTCTTATGGGCTCTTGTGTGTCAGGAAGTGTGAGAATGGTGCAGGATAGGGCAGGGTTCATTCAGATCTTTTGTTCTGGGTCACACTCAACTCAACAGCATCTAACAACAGCAGCGGCATATATGCTGGTATATTGTTGTTATTGTTGTAGTTGTCATATGCCATCAAGTTGACCACAACTTATAAGGACCCAATACTATGAATAGTGGATCTGAACTCTGTCCTATTCTGTGCTGTCCTCATCATAGCCAACACAGCTGAACCCATTGTTACAGTCACTGTGTCAGTCCATCTTGTTAATATTGTTGTTATTGTTATGTGCCGATGTTATTATCATGAGTTGAATATGAGTTATAGGGTGACTCACAGTCACCCTATATACAAAAGATCTAATCCCTATCCTGTCCTGTGCCATTTCTATCATCTCTGACATATCTGAATCCATTGCTGCAGTTACTGTGCCAATCCATCTCATTGCGGGTCTTTCTCTCTTTTAGTGACCCCTCTACTTTTCCCACCTGATGTCCTTTTCCAAGGACTATCCCCTCCTAACAACATACCCAAAATATATGAAATGAAACTTTGCCTTCTTTGGCTCCAAGGAGCACTGTGGATGCACTTTCTCCAAGATAGATCTCTTTGTTCTTTTGACAGTCTATGGGTTATATCCAGTACTCTTCTCTAGCACCATATCTTAAAGGCATCAATTTTTCTGTCATTCAGTGTCCAGCTCTGAGACACATAGCAAATGACTGAAACGACCGTAACCTGAATCAAGCACGCTCTAGTCTTTAAGCTAGCATCATTACTTCTCAGTACTTTGGAGAGGTCTCTGATGGCAAACTTTTCCATTCCAACATGTCTTTTGATTTCTTGGCTGCTAGTGCCAAGGGCATTGATTGTGGATCCCAGTCAGATGACTTAGAACACAGTTACATGGTTACATAGAGGTAGCGCCCTCTGATTGGAAAGACATTAAAAAAGAAGGAAGAACAGCTGCAAACATCCATTAATAATTAGAATGTGGAATGTGTGAACTGTTAATGTAACAAAATCGAAGATTGTAAAAAGTAAAATGAAATGCACAGAGATTGACATTCTAAGTATTAAAAAATGAAATGGACTGGCATTGGCCACTGTGAATTAGATAATTGCATGATTTACTTTTCTGGGAATAATAAAAATTGAGGAAGAATGCTATTGCATTCATAGTTAAAAAGACCATTTCAAGAACTATCCTAAAGTATAATGCTGTGAGCAACAGTATACTATCCAGACACGTACAAGGAAGACCAAGTAATACAAGTGTTTTTTCAATTATATGTTACCAACAGCTCGAGCTAAAGAGGAGGAATTGAAGATTTCTACCAACTTTTGCAGTGCAAAACATGCAATCAGGATGTGTTAATGATAATTGGTGATTGGAATGCAAAAGTTGGAAACAGTGAAGGAAAGAGAGTTGGAAAATAGGGACATTGTGACAGAAATGAGTCTGGAGAACAAATGACTGAGTTTTGTATGGTCAATGATTTATTCACTGCAAATACTTTTTTAAAAAGAAGCACAAATGGTGACCATACACATGGGCTTCACCTAATGGACTGCATAAGAATCAGACTGACTACATCTGTAGAAAAAATTGTTGGAAAAGCTCAATATCAGCAGTCAAAACCAGACCAGGTGCTGACTGTGGAATAGATATCAATTGCTCATGTGCAAGTTCAAATTGAAGTATGCAGACAAATCCAGCTGAACTAAAATAAGACCTTGATTCTCTTTGACCTAAATTTAAAAATCATCTCAAGAATAGGTTTGAGAGAAAAAAACTCAAAAAGTTGGAGGCATTAAACTCTAATGATAGAATATTGAGGGTAGTAAGTACTTAATATCTAGTTGTTTTGTTGAGTGAGTGTCTGAAGATAGATGTGGGACATTATTTGTCCCCTCTGTGTCTCAAGTGATTTTTCTGAATTACTTGGAGTACCTTATGAAAGTTGAGTGAAGCGCACTATCAGAAAATCAACCATCTTACTGTAAAAGCATTAGTCTGTTTTAATTGCTCATTTGTATTTAACTGATGTTTCAGAGTGACCTTTGAAGCTTGTAGTAATGTGGAGCTCTTACCAGCGTGACCAGAAGGGACATACTGTCTGTGTCTAGGTTGGACAAAGTTAGAACAACGTTTTGGTCACAGTCACTCCCTCCTAGCATAAAACTCCTCATTGGCATCAGACAGAAAATGGACGTTTTTCTGTATTCTGAAAATTATAGAGCCTGTAATTTTCTGTACTAAATCTGCCTGTGTTGATATTGGCATCAGCTAACTCAATCTCTTTCCAATGCGTTGCACACCCATGTGTTTCTAACCCAGGATGGTGACGGCGGAGATGTTGCCAGCTGGAGATGTCAGAAAGCAAGTGGGGGCTTGTCTGCAGGAGGAATGCTGGGAGCTCCCTGTAGCAGGACCTTGGCAGTAGCCTGGCTCACCTTTTCAGTTGCTCAATTTTAAATAAATTTGCTCAGGCACAGAAATGTGAGCACATCGTGGAAGAATTGGGAAAACTTTTCTTCACAGTTTGGCAAACATGGATGGAATCCCAACTATGTACAGGTTACTTTATTAGGTTCCTAGACCTGCTGTAATGAAGTATGGCAAAATGAGTGGGTTAAATCAATAGGTATTTATTCTCACCATTCTGGAGGCAAAAAGCCCCCAAATCAAGATGTTTTTAGTATTACACTCTCTTGGAAGGCTCTGAGGGAAGCTTCTTCTTTACTTCTTCCCGCTTCTGCTGGTTCCTGGAGATCATTGATCTTTGGTTTGTAGAAACATAACTCCAGTCTCTACCTTTGTCACCATATGGACTTCTTCCCTTTAACTATGTCTCAGCCCTTACAAGAATGTTAGTCTCTTGCATTAAAAGCATGCTGAGACACACTGGCTCCTTGGAAGAAAGGTCTAGTGATCTATTTCTAAAAAAATTATGTTCTTCATAAGTTGAGTGGCCTGCTAGTAAGGAATTGTATGGACAACCAACCCCAAGGAAGGTGGTTTGAATCCACCAACGGCCCTGAAGGAGAAAAATGGGCAATCTCCTCTCATGAGATTTATAGCCTTGGAAAACCTGCTAGTGGGTAAACTGAGTCACTCCCAACTCTCCAGCACAGAACAGCATGAGTCAAGATCCGTTGGCAGTTGGTTCAATCTGGATTGACCTCATCTTAACTTGTTTACATTGATCTAGACCTTCATTCCCCAGTAAGATCATGTTCTGAGGGTTCCTTGTAGGCATAGATTTTGAAAGGCCATAAGACAGCCCTCTCCTTTGGAAGTGCGACTCAGCGACCCTATGTACAACAGCCATAAACTCTGCTCTATCCTGTGCCAATTGCACCGTCTCCGATATACCGATCCCAATTACCCCAGTCACTGAAGCAATCCACCTCCTAGAGGGCCTTTCCCTCCTGCGCCATCCCTCTACCCTCCCAAGCATGATGTCCCACTCCAAGGACTTGTCCCTCCTTACAACATGTCCAAAGCATGTCAGACGAAGCCCCAGAATCCTTGCCTCCAAGGAACAGCCTGGTTTAACCCTCTCCAGGATGAATCTGTTTGTTTTCTTGGCAGTCCATGGTATATTCAATACTCTTCTCCAGCACCACAGCTCAAAGGCGTCAATTCTCCTTCTATCCTCCCTAGTCATTGTCCAACTCTCTGATGCCTAACAATTGATTGCAAAGACCATGGCCTGTATCAGAAGCACCTTAGTCTCCAGAGTGAGACCATTGCTCTTCAGTACCCTGGAGAGGTCCATAACAGCAGACTTTCCCATCGCAATATGTTTTTTGATTTCTTGGCTGCTGGTGCCAAGAGTGTTGATTTTGGAGCCAAGCAGACTAAAGTTGTTAACAATCTCAATCTCTTCACCATCCATCCTGATGCTACCAATTGGTCCAGTGGTGAGAATCTTTGTCTTCTTGACATTGAGCCTCAATCCATACTGAAGGCTGCATTCCTTGACTCTCTGCAGCAAGTGCATCAGGTCCTCCTCAGTTTCAGCAAGTTTCCAAAGAAGGGTGACCCAAAAGAATCAGGTAAGGGAAGAAATTAAATAATAGAATTAAAAATTCTGTAAAGCAAAGTCAGTCTCTCCTGCCATTTCATACTTCTTATTTTAATCATTTGTGCAACTTGGCCTGGGAACTAATGCTTTCTCTTAATATAAGACCTGCTTAGAAAAAAAATAATCTTTGTTTTCTTGACAGATGACCCATCTGTCAATTTTTATAGATAGCATTTGTTAGTTTGGTGTCAAGAAGAGATACCTATTTTATTTCAGGAAGCAAATTCTAAAAATCTAAAGCAAAATTTTCTTCAATCTTTGACAATTAATGAGAATTTTATAACTTCTAAAGTGTATTTTTAAAGTTTCCCAAGCTTTGATGATACCTCAATTTATTTCCATAAAATAGCCTATGTAAGTATGATTTTGATAGGGTACCAAATTGTATCTTTTAAAACAACTAACACAATTGTAAGAGTTGCGAGCACAGAATACTTACCAGGTGGTTATTATTTCTTATCTTCACTATTCTACAATTGTTTCTAAAGTTCTCATTTCTGTTCTTTTGGGGCAAAGGCACAGAGTAGAGATATGTTTCACATCTAAAAAAATGAGTATTTTTACACATTTACCATAGGTTATTATTAGCTGCTGTCGAACTCATTCGAACTCATGATGGACTTGTGCACAGTTGAATGTTGTCTGGCCTTGCATCAAATCCATGAGCTATAGGTGACTCATTACAGGTTTGTGGACCAGTTTTCAAAAGCAGATTACCAGGCCTTTCTTCCTTGCTTATGTTGGTCTTCAGTTTCCCCGAAACCTATTGGGCATCATAGAAACCCAGAGGCCTGCAGTGACAGACAGGTGGTAGCTATACATGAGGTTTATCAATCAGGAGTTGAACCCAGGACTTCCACATGGATGGTAAGAATTCTCTTACTATATCACCACTAAGCTACTAATAGGGAAGTCTGGTAGTATTGTTCTTAGGAGATTATTTTCTAGCTCAAGAGCCACACCTTTCTGGTGGTTCGAATCCACCAGCATCTCCTTGGGGGAAAAAGTTTGAGCAGTCTGCTATCATGCAAGTTACACTCTCTTAAACCAAATGGAGTCAGCTAGGAGTCAATTCTCAATGGCAATGAGTGAGTTTGAACCTTTTATGTTAGTCACTCCTTAGAAAAAGACACTTTCATACTTCAGTGTTTTAAAAACGATATACGTTGATTGATTGTTTAGAAGTAGGAAAGAAGCTAGGTCTCACACAATTTCAGGATAAGCAGTGGAGCGTCTGTGTGTGTCGCCAAAAGAATGGATTCAGCACATAAGTTTTAGCTATGATGTTCTCAAGTGTGGAATTCCCTATGACTGAAAGGCTGTGGAGGATTCTTCTGAGGGCTGCCTCACATATTTAATGTATATCTCCTTTTGTCTGGGGACTGCTACTCAGATCTTTGCCATCTGCAGTGGGTGGCAACCAAATCTCAGACTAGGAAGAATTCATCTGTTAATTTTCTTTCTTTCTCTGACTTGATGACACCATTGTGGTTACTTCTCCTCCCGCTCCAATCAATAACGTCTCATTTTCCATTATTACATCTTAAGTATATTGCAGTGGTTGCAAGCTGTTACATTTTCATTTTGGAAGTGTGATGGCTGGAAAAAAATGTGTCTGGATAAAGGCGTCAGAGTTCGGGGCTTGAAGATAGGGGGGCCATTTTCCAAACGCATTAGTAGAAAGGTGGAGGAACCGCTCCTCCTGCCTCTGCGGCCTCCTGTTAGCCCACCCGTCTTTAAAAGATGAGAGCCCTGGAGCTTAGGGATGAAGTGACTTGGCCACTGAGAGCACATACTGCTTCAAGAGATCCGAGTCCTGACTTTTCCTCCAACCTACTGCTTCTTTTACGCTTTGTATTTGAGAGGTTTTTAGGAGCAGCGTCGAATTTCTGTTTGTTAGGAAAGATGCAACCAATAAAAATTACCCAGCATTTTAAACGCTGGTCTAAATGCTCGTCTTTATACGCTGACTAGATGGCAAACCTCACGCAATGACTGGATATAAGATCACAGATTGGTCTTTGAACATTAAGAAGAAAGTTCCAGAAAGAGTTTCCTGGAAGTCCATAAATAATACTGTTATTTTTGATCTTTGATGCCAACCATTGGTACAAACACTCAACTACTAGTCAAAGATTTGAAGTTCTAACGAACCCTGAGGTTCCTTGGAAGATTAGCATAGCAAGCCCCTTCCTAAAGGTCCCAGCTTTGAAAACTTATGGGACTATTCTCTGTACAACACAAATGTATTGTTAGTTCTACTCTTATTACAAGGGAGTGCTAGGGCCTTAGTGGTAAAGAGTTGTGCTTCCAACCCAGAATCATGTAGTTTGAATTCACCAGCTGTTCTGTGGGAGAAAGATAAGAAGTCACCTCCCATGTGATTAACTGCCTCTGAAGACCTGCTGGATGGTCAGCTATGGGTTGCTTTCAACTCGATGGGATGTAACAACAGCACTCCGTATTACTGACTCAGTGACAACTAACCTTTTAGTTAGATGCCATTGTGTCGTGAAGTCGCTTTGCTTTTTACCAATGTTTTCAAATTAGGGGGAAAAAATTACGTGTTAGAACAGTTGACTGGAAACGGGTCACTTTCTCTGTTTCCCAGGTTTGTATAATGATTAGGATTAGAATTCATGGCATGATTGGAACTAGTGGAGTGTAGGTAGGAGGCTGGAACCTGTTTGAGCTTCTCCTTCCTCCTATTCCACTGGTTTTATTCTTGGGAGGCCTGTAAATTGCCATGGTAGCTCAGAACTGGTGGCTGCAGCGAGGAAACAGGAAAATCCCTCCATCTTGGGACACTGAACAGCATTGTTTTTCAGGGAGTTGTTTTTGTGAACGCAACTTGGACTTTTTTATCTTCTTGCAAGGCCCTATGCTTTATTCCTTTTCACAACAAGGAAAGCTATTTACAATGGAATTTTTGCCCCAGAGAAGTAGATTTGATGGACTTTGATATTATTGTGATTAGCTACCTTTGAGCTGATTCCGACTCCTGGGGTGCCTACCTGTGCAAAATAGAACTACTCCAGGGGGCTTTCAAGGCTGTCCGTCCTCTTTCAGAGCAGATTGTCAAGCCTGTGTTCTTAAGGGCCTCAGAGTGGGTTTGAAAAGCCAATCTTTTGCCTAATAATCAAATGCTTCTCCATTTATATTTCCAAGGGGCTTATGTAGTAAGGATGTTGTTGTTAGGTGCCATCAAGTCAACCATGACTCATAGTGAACCTTTTAATAACAGATATGAACCTCGCTCATCCTGTGTCATTCTCATGATCTCAGATATGCTCCAGCAGGAAAGGATTCAGATCTATTGTTCATAGGGTCACTCACTATGAGATGTACTTGCCTCAATAGCACCTAACAATTGTTCCAGTCACTGTGTTAATCCATTTTGTTGTGGATCTTCCTCTTTCTCTGATTCTACACTTCCCCCACTATGATCTCTTTTTCTAAGGACTGGCCCCTCTTAATAACATGTCCAAAATGTGTGAGTTTAAGTTTCACTATACTTGCCTCTTAGGAGTACCCAGGGTTGCACTTTCTACAAGAAAGATTTACTTTTTTGGCAAACCATGGGATATCCAGTACTCTTCTCCAACACCGCAACTCAAAGGCATAAATTTTTCTGCTATTATCCTTATTGTTCAACTTTCTTATTATGGTCCCTATGATCCAACTTTCAGGTGCAACCAATTGAAAATGCTATGGCTTGGATCCAGTACACCTTAGTCTTTAAGCTGACATCATCATTCTTTCACACTTTATAGGAGTTTGTGACCCTATATTTTCCCAATGCAACATGGCTTCAGATTTCTTAACTCTAATAATCATTTTGGCTCATGCACATTTTTTTTGCTACCACATGCTCCTCAATCCCAAATTATGATTTTTTTTTTTTTACTTTTTTCCTTCATAATATTTTACCCCTTTGCTAATCTCAGGGCTTTCTCTAATGTTCTGGAATAATTTTCCTCAGCTTATTTGGACTGCACCTTGAAAATATCTTAAAAGACACCTTAATTAGGTGTCTTATGTGCATTACTGGTGGCCTAGTGGCAAGAAGCTGCTCTGCAGTCCTGAAGACATGCGGTTCAAGGCCACCAGCTGCTCCACTGGAGCAGGATGGACAATCTCCTCTTATCTAATTAACTTCCTCTGAAAATCTACTGGAGGGTCAACTATTGGTTGATTCCTACTCTACGGTACACAACAACACAACAACATTCCTGGTGCCTCCTTTGTCTAATCTGTAAAGTAGGTGTAATCATACCATTTACCTCTTTTTCTTGTTGCTTTAAAATGAGTTACTATACAGTGCTCTATAGAGAGCACTTAGAGCAGGCAAAATATTCAGGAAGCGTTTAAAAATACTGTAGTGGTTATTGGCCCTGCTCATTTTCCTACCTTCTCTCACATACAGACTTCACTTGTTTGCCTTCATGAATGTTGTAATTTTAACTCATAAGGTTTGTGTCAATCCTACATCCAGCAAGTCTGTTGACACCATTTTTCAAACAACCATTTAGTCTATTCTGATTCATGGCTGACTTTCCATTGAGTTCAGAGGGTGTGACTCTTAATGGCAGGCATCTGCTCATCATTTTCCCTTTGAGCTGCTGGTAGATTGTTGTTGTTGTTAGATTGTATTTGTTGTCGGTACCATCGAGTTGGAACCGACCCATAGCTGACCCTGTGGTTGGTTTCCAGTGTCAGATAAAACACACGTAAGGAGATTGCCCGTCCTTCTTCTGCAGAGCAGCTAGTGTCTTTGAACCACATGCTTTCAGGATTGCAGTGAAGCTTCTTGCCACACCAAAGTTCCTTAATAGACTACAATGTTGTGGGAGCAGAACTTTTATAAGTGCAGAGAGACTAACAAATCACGGGACTCACCCTACCTCAATATTTGCTTTTTTGTGGTGGTCAGGCACTGAACTGGAAATATTTCTGAAGTTATTGTTGTGTGCCATCTAGTCAGAGCCAACTCATATCTGGCTGACCCTCCCTCAGATTTTCAGAGGTGGTAAATTGCAGTGAGGAGGTTGCCCATCTTTCTCCAGCTGAGTGGCTGATGAGTTTGAACCATGCTTCTGAGAGTTAGCAGCATAATTCGAAATTCTCAATGTCTCACATCCATTAGGGTTTAATATCCACCTCAGCCTGTACTTTCCCTGACTTCTCCCAGAAACCCTCTAGTTATGATGCTCTCTTTAAACTAGTTGGTGTTACCGATTTTGAACTTATTTCTTTCTACTGAAATCTCTCTTCCCTTGGATTAAGTCTTTAACCAGTCTTGCCACCTTGAGTGTGGACAATTCTGCTGTACTTTATCTTTTTCTTCCCTTTTGTTCCAGTTCCTCTTTCTCTCTTCCCTCAATCTCTTTCTTTTCACCTTTTTTTCTTAAAGACAAAGATAATGAAATTCTGTCTCCTGTACTTAGGGCATGTCAGGAGGGACCTGTTCTTGAAAAAAATTATTTGTAATTGACTGAGGACACCGAACAACAAAATCCCTCCTACATCACTCTTCCCTTTTGGGAAGAGGGTCAGATCATCCTTTGGAGAGATAGGGAGGGTAAAAGATGAAAGACCAGAAGTTAACATCAGTGAGAAAGCTCTCGTGGGCTAGATTGTAGGGAACTGCACAGCTGACCCAAAGGCCGCGCCTCTCTAAAAGTTTGAATTCACTAACAGCTCCAAAGGAGAAACATAGACAATCTCCTCCTGTGTGATTTATAGCCTCTGAACCCAGTGGAGGATCAGTTAGGAGTCAATTCTGAGTCAGGGGCAATGAGAGAACTGTGTGCTCAAAGGACTCCACATATACCTCCCTAGATACACAAAAGGATGTGTAGAGGATGACAGAAGCTCAGGAAACCTGAGGAGTTTAGCACAGTTCAAAGGTAGAAAAGATAATAATGACAGCAAGTGGATAAGCTATAAAACTTAAAATTTGTTTAATGATGTCATCAGAATTTCTTCTTCATTTTAAAGAAAAACTATATTCCAAATTACAGAAAACATCACCTGGTTTTTAGAGAATATATTTGTGAACGTGCATACATACTCATATTTATTTTTAAAGATGTAATTTACTGCAAATTTGCTATATTTACATAGTATGTGTTGTTAATCTAGGAATTTTTTATATATTTATAATTTCTGCTCTTTCAAATATTTAAGGATCCAGCAGCATAAATTATATTCAAGTATCGTGCACCTATCACCATTATATATTCTTCAAAACATCTTCATTGCTCTTGAGGAGTTATTTTTAATACCACATATTTGAAGGTTGTGGTGAAATACGATGTTTTTATATAAGTTCTTAAGTTCTCTCTAAATTTTACTAATCATTTAGTAGATGAATTAGGCGAGCTCCTGATATTTTGATAAATTTCTTCAACATTGCATTCGTACTGTTTGTCCTTGAATAGTTGATGTGATAAAATACTGGATGCTTCTCTTGTTTCCTCACTCAGTAGTTGGTGAGTCACAGAGGTTAAGTGTTAACAGCATTTCTCTCACGAAGAAAGGTTGGGCTTTTCTTTGAGGTCTCAAGGCAGTCTTCGTGGGTACAGGAACAGATGCTTAGAGCAGGCCTGGTGGCCCCCTGGGCATTGTGGGGCAGCCCAGGGCAACCGCGCGTCTTCCCCCTTTCCTAACCGCCACTTTCCTTTCAGACTGCCGTGCCCATTTGATATTTGAGATGGTGTGAGTGGATAAATAATTTACATCACACCATCAGCCTTGTCAGAAAGCTGTAAATACTTTTATGGGTTTGGATAGAAAAATCTTTCTTTAATTCAGAAAGAATTAGCTTAATAACCCCAAGTTGTTATGTAAGTTAGTGTAGGGTATGGTATTTTCTCCTTCTTCTTCTTCTTCTCCTTTTTTGCTTGGCGTGTGGTGCTGTATTTTGAAGTAGAATGATTTGTGGATCCTTTTACCAGTTGTTCCTCTTTTTCAATCTAATGCTATAGACAGCCTAGAAGAAGTTGAAAATTCTAGATATCTTGGCAACCACTGTTAGATGTCTCTTATGGCTCTGATAAATTCAGTAGACAAGTTACATTGTTTGTCTCTGGATCTCAGTTCTCTAATCTCTAATATCAAGAGATAGATTGAAGAATCAAGGAATTCACTCTACCTTTAAATCTTTTAATTCTTAGAGTACCTGTGTGAAGCATCTAATGCTTATGGGAATTAAGGGCCAAGATGCTAAACAGAAATACATTTATCATCAAAGGATTGTTTTCCCAGTGTATTAACTGCCAATCTGAACCTTGTAACAACCACGCTGTTTCAAGAGATGATGCCTCATTATGATTTCTTTGACTTCAGAACGCTTCAGCTGCGTATGTCTCTCATAGGCTTGTTATAGCCAATGAGGATGTATGGATAAGAGTGATATGTGGATTCCCTCATATTTTTTAGAAGAAGAAAATCCATTGCAACTTTGACTACTTTTCCTTTTCAAAAATACTGTCTTTACCAAAATCACATGTAAAATAGACTTACCCATTCTTAGAGTATTGGCAAAACAACATTTGAAATAAAATCAATCTATTATGTGATAGTTTATTTACATTTAAAGAAATGAATTGCAAAACATTTTATCAAAGACTGTGGAGATCAAGTGCATGTTCTAGACTTAAATGAAGAGAGGGCATAGAAGGTAATAGGAATATAACTATGGTGTATAATATCCGGTTGTAATTCCATTATCACCAGTAGCTTAAATCCACTAACAGTGAACTAACAGTGAGACAGATTCATGAGCAATTAAAAAATAGAAATATTAGCATTGATTTTTTTAGAGTGTTATTATTTTTCTTTTTAAATTTCATTTCCAAGTTCCACCTTACAGTTTCAACTTAAGTTACAGTGATGGCTTTCTGGCATCTTAGAGGAATAAAAGCTCAGTCTTACCCTTAGTATATTGGGCTGATGAAAGAAAAGTAAACTCAGCTACTTACTGTGTTTGTGACATTGACCAAGTCTCAGTTTTCCTGGGCTTTACTCACCTCCTCATTGCTACCGTTCCTATGCCCAAATGAAGGGGGACTTCTATTTTGCATGTTTTTAGGTGTAGATATAAATGAGGTGTTGTAGAAGTTAAAGTTTTTGAAAATTCTTTTTTAAATTATCATTTTATTATAAAAACTCACATTCGCTCCCATAAAGTAGTTTCTGATTTAAGGTGACCTTTCTCCCTCAGAGGAGCTGGTAGATTTGAACTACTGATCTTTTGGTTATTAGCCCGATGTGTCAGTCACTGTGCCACTAGGGCTCCTTTATATAGCATGGATATTACTAATCTTTGAAATGTAAATTAAGCCTTTTCTACGAAGATGGCGCCGAAAGCGAAGAAGGAAGCCCCTGCTCCTCCCAAAACTGAAGCCAAAGCAAAGGCATTGAAGGCCAAGAAGGCA
>NW_006399820.1:7955999-8140030 GCF_000299155.1 Elephantulus edwardii | reverse complement strand
TACTTTTAATTATATTTTCAAATTTTCCCTAGGCTAGTTTTACATTTCTCTTCCCACCAAAAAATCAAAACCAAAGCAAAGCAAAACAACTATCTCCATTCATAATTATTTATTCTGACACTTTTTGGTTTACTCTGAATTTTTTGGTTTCTTTTTTTATAGTTTTCAATGTCCTGGTCTTTGATCTTTTCTCCTCTAGCTTTCCTTTTATATTCTATCAGCCCCATTCTGATACAAGTTAAGTTCCATTTTCAGGTAAGCCTGAAACCCAGTGACTTACTGCCTTGCCTTGCAGACAGCCAGGACTTGACCTCACATGACTCCAGTTCTCCATCTTCCTCCTGGGAGACTTCTCGGTCTGTCAGACAGTTTGTTTTCTGTTCTCTCTGTCACCTGTCTGCACTATCAGTGTTGTCACTGTTTAAGGTGTTGTGGTTGTCAGCTACCACCACAGAGTAGTCACAGAGATTTTGAAATTGATACTGAAAAATGTCACGTGGTTTAAAGGAAGTTTTAGATGTTGTTAAGTGCTGTCAAGTTGACTATGGCTCGTAGTGACCTTATGAACAACGGATCTGAACCTTGCCTCATCTTCCCCCATCTCCAACATCTCTGATGTATTAGGGCCCATTTTTACAGTCACTGTGTCCATTCATTTCTCTGAGGGTCTTCCTCTCTTTCACTAACTCTCTACCTTTCTTGGCATTATGTCTTCTCCCAAGGACTGGCCCTTTCTAACAACAGAATTATAGCACAGAGAATAATGTACAACTGGCTACGAAATACAGTTTGGCTTATAATTCATGTTGTTGTTGTTTGCTGTTTAGTTGAACTGATTCATGGCTGACCCTCTAGTGAGTTTTCAGAAGGAGGAGAAGGCTGCCCATCCTTCTCCCACGGAATAGAGGATAGATTTGAACTAAATGCTTTTGATATTATAGCACAGTTTCTTACCAGTAGGCCACCAGAATGCCCTATTCATTGTCGCAGGTTATCTGAGATGTGTTCTGTGCAGTGCATTAAACAGTGGGCTGACTGCTAATGGAAAAGTCAAATATTGGAGCCCACCAGGAGGTACACAGAAAGAAGATGAGATAGTCTGCTGCTGCAAAGATTAGTAGATCCTGCAGGGCAGTTCTGTTCTGTCTTTATGGTTCGCTTGAATCAGAGTAGACAGATGGCAGTGTGCGTTGCGTGTGTATGTTCTGGGTTCTGGCTGCCTTCTAAGAAGGTGGATACCAGCATTAACCTACCATTTTTTAGCATCCTTAAGTGGATATAAGGAGCTGCACAGCCAATCCAAAGTCACATGGTTTGAATCCACCAGCTGCTTCATGGGAGGAAGATAGGTAATCTCCTTCTATAAAGTTATTTATAACTTCAGAAAACATGGTGGAAGGTCAGCTATGAGTTGGATCCAATTCAGCAGGTACATAACAACAACGAATGAGTATAGATGCCTGAGGGTCCAGGGCAAAGGAACTGTTATTTGGGGAGAAAAGAGAGCATTTTAATTTCAGTTTAAGATTTTTCTTTCAAGTCTTTGCTTCAAAAGGAATACCTATTTCCTTCAAAGTTACAAAGCTAAACCTTCACAGCTTCCCTGGAATGTTATTAGCTTACTTAAGGCTCCAGCTAGATATAACCACATAATACAGTAGTCCGTAAGTTTTTAGCTTTGGGTGCAAAGACTCAAAGCACACAATCTTTTAGCTCAAATGCAGCAGTTCTGAGAGATCTATGGATACTCATCAAACTGTATAAATAAGAATATGTGTCTTAAGTGAGTCAACACCAGGTCATTGATTCTGGTCTAGGTTGATCATGTTGAACATCAACCGCTTAGTCTAGGTGAGATTTCAGGTATAGTCCTCTGAACATCAGGAAATAAAGATGAGGCTTGTATGTTCTTTCCCTAGATGTCTCTATCTCACCTTATGATCTCTTGTAAATGCCAGCTCAATTGCATGTATTTCCATGGAATGGCTTATTGAAACATGGTCCAAATCCGCTCTTGGACAGGAAGCATTTTTTTCCAACAGACAACAGATACCTCTTTCTGCTTAGTCTTTATAGTCATGATTTTGTAAAAATCTTTTGTTGTGTAACTCCTTGCATAATTAAACTGCCATAATTATTTGGCTAGCTATTTGAAAACAAAGACACTATCTCCCCCAATGTAGTATTCCAGTTTCTTGACATTTCAGATGTGCTTTTATCAGGATTTAAAAAATTTAATGCTGGTAGCATAGTCCATAGGGACTTGTGCTGCAAACTCAAAGATGACATTGCTCTGGGGTTCAAAACCCTTATGGTACTTCAGGAGAATGCTGAGCAATCTTCTCTTGTACAATTTGCAGTCTCTTAAAACCTGCTTCAGGGACCCTATTGAATAGGCTCTGACTCAGTGACTATGAGGGAAATTCTTAGAGGTTTTTCTGGGTATTATAAATGGTTTATTTTCTGGGCTGCTAACAGAAAGCCTGGTGGTAATTGGAGTCCACTGATAGTTGTCTTGGAAGAAAGCACTGGCTTGTAAAAATTCAGCCATTTAAAAATCCTGTGAAACATCAGTTTGTTACACATAAGTTTACCATGTTGTTGAGTACCAGTGATTTGAAACTGACTTTCAGAGGCAATAAATCACACGGGAAGAGATTGGCCGTTTTTCTGCGGAACAGCTGGAAGATTCAAACCACACACCTTTGGGATTGCAGTCCAGCTTCTTACATGAGGTTACCAGATTCATGTTTCCCATAGTTGTTGTTTGCTGTGGATTATTTTTTTTTAAAGATAAACATAAACGGAATTTTCAGCCTAGAAATTTAACTCCTAAGAATCTGTGCATGAGAAATGAAAACATAGGTTCATATAAAACTGCCCCTGAATGACTATAGCAATAATATTCATAATACAACCAGACTGGAAACAACTAAAATGTCTATTGACTGAGAGAGTGTCCTTACATGCAGTTGGATCAGAACTGACTCATCGGTGAACCTTTGGTGGATTTTTAGCAAGGAGTGTGTTCACGAAACAACATTGGAAAACACAAAATCTTAGGTACTTGTTAGGTGCCATCAGGTTGGTTCCTGCTCCTAGCAACCTTATGGACAACAGAACGGAATACTACCTGGCGCTTTGCCCTCTGCACAATGCTTGCTTGCTACATTTAAGTACTGTATAATTTCAGTTGAAATTTTTTTTTTAAAAATTCCTTTTTTTCCCTTCACGTTGTGTTTCTTATGATCATTTCCATATACTGTGTCTTATAAAATTAAACACCATTGATCTGTGCCCGCTTTACTCTGTCTTTTCAGACCCCCACTGAATCTTTCCTAATTCCTTCACCCCCGCCCTTAATGCACCAAATTGACCCTGTGATTTCCCTTCTTCTCCCTCTCAGGCACCTTTCCTCTCTTCTTCCCTCTTTAGATATCCACATATATCTTACTACTTATCCTTCTGTTTTTACAATAATGATCTTATACAGTATTTGTCCTTATGAGTCTGAGTTAGTTCACTTAGCATAATGCTATCTAGTCTTTCCTATGTAATATACTTGTTATTGTTGTTATATGCTGTTGAGTTACCTGTGACTCATAGTGACCCTAACAGCTCTGAAGCCTGCCTTATCCTGTGCCAGTCTCACTGACTCTGACACACCTACCTTCATTATTCCAGTTACTGTGTCAGTTCATCTCATCTGGTGTCTTTCTGTCCAGCAGTGTCCCTCTACCAGTCCAGGCATGATGTCCTTCTTCAAGGACCAGAGTCTTCTGGGCATGTTTCCCTTAGTTTTGTATAACATTCCATTATGTGAATGCACCAGATTTCTCAATCCTGTTCTTTGTTAATGGATATTTAGGCAGTTTGCTTGTTCTTGCTTTTATAAGTAATGCTGATATCAACACTGGTGTACAAATATTTTTTGGTGTCTCAATTTTTTTTAAAATGTATATTCTTAGCATTGGAATAGTTGAGTCACATGGAATCTCTGTGTTCAGGTTTTTTTAAGGAAATGTCAAACTGTCTTCCAGAGTGGTTGTACCATTTTACAGTGCCACCAACAGTGTATGAAAGTTCCAATCTCTCCACATTTTTTCCAAAATTTATTGCTTGCTGTCCTGTTAAACTTTGCCACTGCCACTGGGGAGAGATGATATCTCATTGTGATTTTGATTTGCATCTCTCTTATTGCCAGTGGTTTTGAACATTATGTGTCTGTATGCCATCCGGATGTCTTCCTCTGTGAAATCTTTCCATATCTTTTGCCCATTTTGTAATTGGATTACCAGTCCTTTTTTTTTTTGTGGAGGCCTATGTAATATTTTGTAAACTTTCATTATGAGACCCTTGACTGAAAGAAATATCATTGCTAATTTTTTTCCCAGTCAGTAGGCTTTCTTTTCATTCTATTGAAAAAAGGTTTTGATGCACGCAAGGACTTAAAGTTTAGAAAATATCCCATTTATCAATGTTACCCTCCCCTGGTTATGCATTTCTGTCTGTGTTTGCCAGCCTCTTTATACCAAAGGGTAGCCCTTCTAAATTTGGTTCCATTTTGTCTCTTATGATCTTTATGGTTTTGGGCTTTACCTCTAGGTCTCTGATCCACCTCCAGTTGATTTTTGTGTATGTGTAACATGCAGATCTTGCTTAGCTTTCTGCAGGTAGTAGTTCAGTTTTGCCAGCATCATTGTTCGAGAGATTGTCATTTTTGCCATTTGATAGGTTTTGTTTCCTTATCAAATACCATTTGACTGTAGGTGAATGAGTTAATTTCTGGGATCTCGATTCTGTTCCATTGGTCTATGTGTCTGTCATTGTACTAGTATCATGCTGGTTTTGTTATTACGGCTGAAGAGTAGGTTTTGAGATCAGGGAGTACAATGTATGCCTTCCACTTAATTTTTGTTTTTCAAAAGTGCTTTGCTTATTCAAGTTCTCTTTCCTTTCCAAATAATGTTGCCAGCTGCCTTTTATATCTCTTTGAAAAATTAATTTGGTATCTGTATTGTTAGAGTAGTGAAAAGCTATATTGCTGAGTTTTCCTATCCATGAACAAGGAACATTTTTTTTCATCTAGTTAGATTTCTTATTGTTTCTTGTGTGCTTTGTAGCTTTCTTTATAAAGATCTTTTGTGTCTCTAGTTAGGTTTATTCTGAAGTATCTCAGTTGGTGTTTAGCCATTTTAAATGGTATCGTTGCCATTATGCTGTGTTTCTTTTTCTGTTGTTTCTGGTTACTGTGGCCTATCCATTTTCTTTTGGAGTCTCTGTGTCATTGACTTCCCTTAGAATATCTTATAGAGTGGCTCTTATTTTCACAAGTTCATTAAGTTCCTGCTTTTCTGCAAATGAGCTTTGTTAGATACAGAATTCTCAGCTGGCAGTTGTTTATTTTCAGTGTTTTATCTTGCCTTCTTACTTGGTTTCTGCTGAAAAGTAAGAACTTATTCTAATATGTTTTCCTTCATAGGTGACTTTCGTTTTCTTGTGCTGCTTCTAGTATTCTGTTCTTATCTTTGATTTTGGACAATTTTACTATAATATGTCTTTATGTTTTTCTTTTGGAGTCTGGTATGTTTGGGTTTTGTTGAGCTTCAGAATGTGAATTTCCTCATTCTTCATGATTCATGGTAAGTTTTTTTCTTATACCTCTTCCACACTTATCTCAATACTTTCCCTGTCTTCCTTGTGCTCTGGAACTCCGATCATACATATGTTGTACCTTTTGATGATATCCTACATGATTCAAATGTTTTCTTCATTTTACATTCATTTCCTCTCTGTTGGTCCCCCCCCACCCCATCCCCACCAGTATGTTCTCATAGAACATACTTGTCTTCCAGGTGGTGGAGTCTCTGTTCCATCTCTTCTATTCTGTTTTTTTTTTTTTTTTTTTGTCCCTCCAGAATGTTGAAAACTTTTGCCATTTCAGTCTTGATAGTCTATATTGCATTTTCATATTTTTCTGTTATTTCCAATATTATGTTGGCTATACCCTCTCTATCTTGTGATTTTCTAAGTTCTTGTACATTTTTATCTATGTTGTTGTTGTTATGTGCCGTCAAGTTGCTTGCAACTCATAGCGACCCTATGTACAACAGCCCTAAACTCTGCTCTGTCCTGTGCCAGTCGCACTGTCTCTGACACTCCCATCCCTATTATCCTAGTCACTGAATCAATTCACTTCATAGAGGGTCTTCCCCTCCTGCGCCGTCCCTCCACCCTCCCAAGCATGATGTCCGTCTCCAAGGACCAGTCTCTTCTTACAACATGTCCAGAGTATGTTAGACGTAACCTCAGAATCCTTGCCTCCAAGGAGCCACCCGGTTTAACCCTTTCCAGGACAAATCTGTTTGTTTTCCTAGCAGTGCATGGTATTCTAAATACTCTTCTCCAGCACCACAACTCAAAGGCATCAATTCTCCTTCTATCCTCCTTTGTCATTGTCCAACTCTCTGATGCATAACAAGTGATTGCGAAGACCATGGCCTGTATCAAACGCACCTTAGTCTCCAGAGAGACACCATTGCTCTTAAGTACTTTGGAGAGGTCCCTACCAGCAGACTTTCCCATGGCAATGTGCCTTTTAATTTCCTGGCTACTGTTGCCAAGAGTGTTGACTGTGGAGCCAAGCAAACTAAAGCTGTGAACAATCTCAATCTCTTCACCGTCCATCCTGATGCTGCCAATTGGTCCAGTGGTGAGAATCTTTGTCTTCTTGACATTGAGCCTCAATCTGTATTGTAGGCTGCAGTCCTTGACCCTCTGCAGCAGGTGCTTCATGTTAATTTTTTAACCACCTTTTGCAATTCCTTCCATAGTTGCTCATATTCTCCCTCATCAGTTAATTTCTTCTTGTTCCCTCTCTGGAGTATTCACTCTATTTATGGCTTCCATCATACTTTCATCATTTCTACCTTCTATAGCTTTTCCTATAACTCCACATCAATAGATTTCTTCTGTCTCCCTGTGTTTGGAGAGTTCTCTTTGTTTTTGGCTTCTAGCCTTCCATAATTTGTACCTTCTTCTGTAGCTGTTTATGTAACTCCATGTCAATATGTTTCTTCTGCCTCTCTGTCTCTATAGTGTTTATTAGGTGTGCAATAAGTTCTGCCTTTTTAGTAGAAGGCTTGTTTTGTTTTGTTTTTCCTCAATGTTTCAGGCTGTCTTCTGCTTTTTTGACATTATATGAAGTTTTTCTTGGTATGTATTAGACTATTTTTGTTGTGTTTATAGAGGTTGGTCATATTTATTTAACTTTACACAGCTATTGAGTAGTTGTAGGCTTAATGTGTTCCACCTGTGGAGGCAATTACAGGCAGCTCCCTCCATTCATCTTCAATATGCTGGTTCTGGTAGTGAGTCTTTCATCTGATTGCAACCCTCTCTCCTG
The DNA here is from genome assembly GCF_000299155.1 of Elephantulus edwardii. Lineage (NCBI taxonomy): Eukaryota > Metazoa > Chordata > Mammalia > Macroscelidea > Macroscelididae > Elephantulus > Elephantulus edwardii. The sequence goes on along the minus strand of NW_006399820.1, from coordinate 8,132,625 downwards.
AAGTCTCTTGTCCTGCTTGGTCTGTGAAGCAGCACGGCCAGGTTTCCCTACTTTCTTCACTATACTCTCTGGTGGAAGGTCACTATACTTCTGGAGGAAGGTCCTTGTCTCTAATCTTCTGCCCCAAGATCATGTTCCTGTGACTACTGAATGCTGGGGCCTTCTAGCTGATGCACGTATATGGAATAGTAGCATAATATCGCAGGAAAGAATGATGTCTTGGCAGGATCTTGTATGTTTATGCTTCCCACTGGGTCTAAGGTGGTTTGGTAGAAGTTGGAGAATCAGGCTTGTGCCGAAGGATTCAGCAAAAGTACGTGGGGTGAAATGAAATAGCTAGAGTGTCCTTCCGCTGGCACTGCCTATCTTACCTAACCCTACAAGTGTCTAAGGTGGCCTGGCAGAAGTCAGAGTTTCAGGCTTTTGCCGGAAGACTCAAGAAAAGTACTGTTGTGTTAGTTTAAAAGTTGGCTTTTCAAGCAATCATGTTAGCCTCATCTGGTATCCAGCTACCTTAAATGCAGACATATGGTTTTGCAAATTATCAACAGCTGTGGGACTAGGATAAGCAGGAGAATGCATCCCACACTGAGGAGCAAGAATCGGGTGAGAGCAAGACTACAGTGTGACCCTAATGAGGGAATGGCCCTGGTCAGGGATGACATTAGTGAGGGCGAGATCCTAGTAATGGTGGTGGAGAGACTGTGGCACTGATGTGGAGACACTGTGGCAAGGTATAGCCAAAGGATCCCGAAGATAAAGGCCATGGTTAAAGAAAGGTTTTACTGTTCTTCTTGGATGATGGAAGGAATCTGCGGAACTGAAAGCAGAGCTTGGACTAACTCAGGAGTTGTGCCTTGGAACTTTAGAGCTAAAACCTAGACTTGCTTTGGGTGATATTCTTTGCCTCCCCTATCTACTCTTGGTACCACAATGAGTCAACATTGAATAAAAAAAAGCTTCTTGCTGCAGGTGTGGCTTTAGAAGCATCATAGGGCTGGACTGTGGGCTCATTATATGTTTTCTGCTCTGCTCTGAGGCAGTGAGGAGCTGTGCTGTTCTTACTCCCCCTCGCCCTTTTAGAGAAACACTCATGGCCCTGTGCCTCATGTCCCATTTTCTGCTCTTTAGACAAGTACCTAGGGTGAAATGGCAGGCACATATTGTGATGGCATCCTTCTCCTGGCACTACCGGTCTTCCCTAAACCCAGAAGCAGCAAACTTGAAATTTTAATAGTAAATGATCTCTCAAACTTATATATGACCATTTAGACACTAATGTTAGGGAATTCTAATCAGTCTTGACTAGGGAGGTTACAAGGAGAATTAATACCTTTGAGCTGTGGTGCTGGAGAAGAGTATTGAATGTACCATGAACTGCTAAGAAACAGGTTCAACCTGGAGAGGGTTAAACAAGTCTACTCCTTGAAGGCAAGGATTCTGGGGCTTCATCTGACGTACTTTGGACACGTTGTAAGGAGAAACAGGTTCTTGGAGAGGGACATCGTGCTTGGTAGAGTGGAGAGGGACAGCACAGGAGGGGAAGACCCTCTATGAGGTGGATTGATTCAGTGACTGGAGTAATCGGGATGGGTGTGTCAGAGACAATGTGATTGGCAAAGGATAGAGCAGGGTTTAGGGCTGTTGTACATAGGGTTGCTATGAGTTGCAAGCGGCTCGACGGCACACAACAACAACAACAACAGTCTTGTGGACTCTGAGTGTTTGATATTTCCCATAAAGGAAATATATAAAATTGGGAGATAACTAATAAAATTGAAAAGTCTTTCAGCTTACTATGACCTTTCAGTTTGCCAGGGAGCTCAGGGAGTCGTTGGGCTACTAACTAGTAGATAAGAAGTTTGAATGCACCAACTACTCCCTGGGAGAAAGATGAAGTATTCTTCTCCTGTTAAAATTTGCAGCCTTGGAGAATTGAAGAAGAGTTATAATTAGCTCATTGACAGTGGGTTTACATTTTTTTTTTAGTTTGTCAGTTATGGTAAAAGAAACCCCTTTGAATTGGGTTTTCTTTCAAGTTTCATTACCACTGAGTCACAACTGACTTATAGATCACCCTCCATTTAGTTTCCAAGGCTGTAAATTGCACAGAAGATTACCCCACTTTCTCCTGAGTAGTGCCCAATGGTCTTGAACTTTCAAACATGCCTTTTAGGTTAACAGCACAATTCCTTACAGACTGTTAAATTAGGTAATAGAAATTTATAATTTAATAATGGAAAATTTAATTTTGTAGCAATATTGCTACTTACTTTAAAACATTGTTGTTGTTGTTGTTGTTGTTATGTGCCGTCGAGTCGCCTGCGACTCATAGCGACCCTATGTACAACAGCCCTAAACTCCGCTCTGTCCTGTGCCAATCGCACTGTCTCTGACACTCCCATCCCAATTATCCCAGTCACTGAATCAATCCACCTCATAGAGGGCCTTCCTCTCCTGAGCCGTCCCTCCACCCTCCCAAGCATGATGTCCCTCTCCAAGGACCAGTCTCTCCTCACTACATGTCCGAAGTAAGTTAGACGGAGCCTCAGAATCCTTGCCTCCAAGGAGCCACCCGGTTTAACCCTCTCCAGGACAAATCTATTTGTTTTCCTAGCAGTCCATGGTATTCTCAGTACTCTTCTCCAGCACCACAACTCAAAGGCATCAGTTCTCCTTCTATCCTCCTTTGTCATTGTCCAACTCTCTGATGCATAACAGGTGATTGCAAAGACTATGGCCTGTATCAGACGCACCTTAGTCTCCAGAGAGACACCACTGCTCTTCAGCACTTTGGAGAGGTCCCTAACAGCAGACTTTCCCATGGCAATGCGCCTTTTAATTTCCTGGCTGCTGGTGCCAAGACTGTTGACTATGGAGCCAAGCAAACTAAAGCTGTGTACAATCTCAATCTCTTCACCATCCATCCTGATGTTACCAATTGGTCCAGTGGTGAGAATCTTTGTCTTCTTGACATTAAGCCTCAATCCATATTGCAGGCTGCAGTCCTTGACACTCTGCAGCAGGTGCTTCAGGTCCTCCTCAGTTTCAGCAAGCAGGGTTGTGTCATCCGCATAACGCAGATTGTTGATAAATCGTCCACCAATCCTGACCCCACATTTCTCCTCATAGAGCCCAGCCTCCCGGATAATCTGTTCTGCATATAGGTTGAAGAGGTATGGAGATAGGATGCATCCCTGGCGCACGCCCTTCCCAATTTTGAACCATGAAGTGTTCCCTTGCTCTGTTCTGACGACTGCCTCCTGGTCCAAGTATAAGTTTCGCATTAGAACGATCAAGTGTTCTGGGATTCCCATTCTTCTCAGAGTCAGCCACAGTTTGTTATGATGTACAAAGTCAAATGCCTTTGCATAGTCAATGAAGCACAGATAGACATTCCTCTGGTATTCCCTGCTTTCAGCCAAGATCCATCTAACATCAGCTACAATATCTCTAGTACCACGACCCCTTCTGAAACCAGCCGGACTTCTGGTAGTTCTCTGTTGATGTGCTGTTCCAGTCGTTTTTGGATAATTTTCAGTAAAATCTTGCTTGCATGTGAAATCAGTGAAATTGTTCTGTAGTTTCCACATTCGGTTGGGTCGCCTTTCTTTGGGATAGGAACAAATATCGATCTCTTCCAGTCAGTTGGCCAAGTGGTCGTTCTCCAGACTTTAAAACATAGAATATGTAAAAAAATGTTTTATGATTTTTTCAGTTTGGAGTGTGACTATATTCCTTGATTTGGTATCACTATAATCTATGGTCCCAATAAGGAGATGGTTTGTAAGGTTTTCAGGGCTAAGCGACAGTTCAACTTCAGGTGCCTGTCGCTGCTGTTGTTTTCACAACAACCCAGGTAGCCCTGGGTGACAGGGCAAGTACATCTTGGTAAAACTGCACCCAAAAGCTGAGCCAATATTGGTTTAGTCTTTTGTAAATGGAGACGGTGCTGTATATCTTTATTGCCCTGCACTTTTCCCCTTGATGTTTGCAAGGTTGCAAACGTTGACCAACGTTGACCATTTAGATTTTTCTTGGCAATCTCCCAATCTTGATGTGTTTAATTGTTTCTTCTTATTACTTCTTGGTTCTCATAGCTGTGTACTTTGTTATGCATAGAAGATAGGTTAAGAAAATTGCATCATGAGACTACAAAATCTAGATTAGAGAAGGAATCAGAGTGATAAAACAAAAAGATGACTAGCCATCTTGTCCTTATCTAGGCAATTTCACAGATAATAAACATGGTTTCAGTAGTTTGGACAAGGAGTCAGCAGAGTTGGGACTACTTGTGGCTTCTTTTACTTAGAGTGCTACCTACTGACTTTTCTACAGTCCATATTTTTGTCTCTTTCAGGACTTGATATTATATATGGATTCATAAGGCATATCTCTAAATGAATTGAGAACAGGAACATCCACTCTAGTTGTCATGTTAGAGAAGATTCCTCCTTATTTTTAGAAGGTATTTTAAGTTTTTAAATACAGTTCCACCAGAATATGATGGGAGTCTAGTGAACATTTTCAAGTGTAAACTATTAAGTAATTCCCAGTATTTGTGCTTGTTCTTTGTCTCTTAGTCTGTGAAGGATGGCCTTTTAGGACTTGCTAATCAACATGCAGGTAGCTTTATGTTGAATTACATTTTTATTAGCAGTTAACAAGAAGTGAAAGAGAATAAAGATTACTTTTGAAATTGGTCTGGGGACCTAAAATTTATACATACCTTTGCAATTATGCTCACACTCTGTATCAGACCTCTTATCCTCAGCCCCCTGTTTTACTGTTGGGCTGTTGTGGCTGACCAAGTTCAAGATTAAAGGAAGAAAATTTCTTTCTTGCTATTTGGGGGAGCTCTGGTGACCTAGTGGTAACAATCTGTGTTGTCATCCCAAAGGTATATGGTTTGAATCCACTAGTTGTCCTTGTGAGAATGCTGGACAATCTCCTCCTGTACCATTTTCTGCCTCTGAAAATCCTCTGGAGAGCCAGCTATGAGTCCATTCAGACTCAGTGATGAACAACAACAACAATAATTAGGGATTGTACTGATAAAAATATTTAAGATAAGCAAATCAGACAGTAAAACGCTTAGGGCATAAGGTGCAATAATGACATATTGCTAATTAGATTTATAGGCTTCACCGTTTAGTGGTTAACACTAACATTTACATTACAGTGTTGTTTAAATTTTTTATGGTGTTTAAAATATGTTGTTGTTGTTGTTATGTGCCATCGAGTCACCTGCGACTCATAGCAACCCTATGTACAACAGCCCTAAACCCTGCTCTATCCTGTGCCAATCTCACTGTCTCCAACCGCCACCCCCCCAATTACCCCAGTCACTGAATCAGTCCACCTCATAGAGGATATTCCTCTCCTGCGCTGTCCCTTCACCATTCCAAGCAGGACATCTTTCTCCAAGGACTGGTCCCTCCTTGAAGCATGTCCAAAGTATGTCAGATGAAGTGTCAGAATTCTTGCCTCCAAGGAGCAGCCTGGTTTAACCCTCTCTAGGATGAACCTGTTTGTTTCCTTATGGTCCATGGTATATTTAATACTCTTCTCCAACACCACAGCTCAAAGGCACTTTTCTTACGCATAGTGAGTGATTGCAAAGACCATGGCCTATATCAGGCGCACCTTAGTTTCCAGAATGACGCCATTGCTCTTAAGTACTTTGGAGAGGTCCCTAACAACAGACTTTCCCATTGCAATGTGTCATTTAATTTCCTGGCTGTTGGTGCCAAGAGTGTTGACTGTGGAGCCAAGCAAACTAAAGCTGTGAACAATCTCAATCTCTTCACCATCCATCCTGATGCTGCCAATTGGCCCAGTGGTGAGAATCTTTGTCTTCTTGATATTGAGTCTCAATCCCTATTGAAGGCTGCAGTCCTTGATCTTCTGAAACAATATAACAATTTTCACATGTACAATTCAATGGCATTGATTATATTCATTATAGTGTGCAATCATAACCACCAGCCATTACTATATTATTCCACCAGCGATAATAGAAACCTAATTGCCCTGCTAACTCAAGGGTGGTGCTTTTCTGGTAGTTTGAATTCACCAGCTGAGCCAAAGGAAAAAGGTTGACATTCACTTCCTATACAATTTACAGCCTCTAAAAGGTTAGCGATGAGTTGGTTCTGACTAAGTGACATTGAACTTGAGCTCAAGTTCTCCCTAACCAGTGACACTTCTTTCTCATTTTCTTTACCCCTAACGACTATTAATAAAATTAGGTCTGTATAAATTTGTCTATTTCATATAAGTGGATGATAACAATATTTGCCCCTTTGTGACTGATTGCCTTCACTCAGCATGATGTTTTCAAGGCTCCTCTATGTGGTAGCATACTTGAGAATGTCATTTTGCTTTATGGCTGAGTAATATTTTATTGTGAATGTGTATATATAATCTTTTGTTTACCCATTCATCTTTTGACTGACGTTTGAGTTTGTTTACCTTTGTCTGCTGTGAATAGTTCTGCAATTAAGTCATACTTTATTACAGATATCTTCATTTAAATTTAAAACTCATATACAGTAGACATTATCATACTCATTTCATAAATGAAGAAATTGAAGTAGTGATAAAGAAGTAATGAAAGAGTCAGATTCAGCCTAGGGCTGTTGACTTTAAATTCTATTCTGTTTCCATTATACAATAGTCAAAAGACTGTGACTAATATTGCCTTTCTTTCTCTATTTATCTCTTCATTTTGTAGCGGTGGGGTGAGGGTCAACAGTGAGGAGTTTTGTTTTAAATTGTGAGTCTTGTCCTAACCACAGTCGGCCGTGTTCGTAACCGTGGGCATCTCATCAGATTAGGGATTCCTGTGCTTTGTCGAATCACTTAGTAGATGCAGCAGATGTCTGTTCAAATATTACTTTAAAAAATGCCTGGAATTGTATTTAAATTGCTTCAATTATTTACTAATTAAATTGCAGATTGTTTCTCCTGGGGATTTTTCACTAGACTGAATTTCTTCTGTTGTTTATGTTGGACCAGGACAAGATAAATCTTTTGCATTGCAATTTAGTGAAAAAACACTGCTGAATGTGCTAAATAAGTCCATAATAATTCTACAACTGACTTTTTGAAAAAAAAAAATGAGTAGTTGTGGTGGTTTGTTGGTTTTATTTTGAGACCTAGGGTAAGACCACATATGCACATATAATGGACTTTTGTGTCTTCTTATTCATGTGTTTCATTCTGGTTATTATGCATGGTGGTGGTGTTGATATAGTGGAGGCCCACGTGTTTCACTGACGTTCTTAGCTTTCTTGGTCTTCCACGAGTTTTAGCAAGAGTGAGGTTGTTGTGTACTGTTGAGTTGGAACCAACACTCTCCAGTGGGTTTTCAGAGGCAACAAATTGCAAGGGAGGAGATTACCTATCTTTTTCCTGTGGAGCAGCTGGTGGATTTGAACCATGTGTCTTTAGGTTGACAACACAGCTCCTTACCACCAGGCTACCAGAGCTCCCTGTAATGGAGAAGAACATTAGAATTCACACATTTTATTATTTTTTTGTGCATGCACCATCAAATCAGATCTGACTGGTACAGGAGGAAATTGGTCCTCCTTCTCCAGCAGAGCATCTGGTGGATTCGAACCGTGCACCTCTGGGATTCCAGTGCAGCTAGCTCCTTGCCAGTAGGCCACCAGAGTTCCCTAGAAATTCCTTATTTTAAAGTCCCATGTGCATTTCTTTCCCACATGACTGCCGCAACTTAACATTTTTAAACCCTCTTTGGAGGGTTTAAACCTACTAACATCCGGTGTACTCTATGACTTCACTGGTAGTGTGTTAGGTGAGTGTTGTTGATGCCTTGTATTTAAAGAACATTCTCCCACTTGCTTGTTCTATTTACACAAGGGAGAAGACAACGCAAAAGGAGAGTAAGAGTGAACTAGATAGGTGTCCTAGCAAACCAGGCTCACAATAGGCTTGTCACAACAGGCTCTTAGCAATTTTTAAAAGGCATGTTTGCACTTAAAATGTAAATGATTGTCATTCACCTAAAAAAAAAATACACAGCAGTGTCATGCTAATGTTTGCTTCTAACTACAGATAATTAAGACTTTGCTCTCAGAATAAATAATATTGCCTAATTATGAGCACTGCCTCTGGGGCAGCAACTGTTGTTGCTCAGACTGATCATACATATTACCATATTTAAATTTCACAACATGATGAGGGAGGTGGTGATCTCTCCACCTTCAGAGGAGGACAGCCAGGTTCAGGGAGGTTAAGAGACTGACTCAAAAGTCACAATAGTTAAAAAAAAAAAGTCACAATAGTAAATGCACATCAAACAACAAAATAATAGTTGTCAGCATGGCTATTTTCAGAAAGTAGAAAGGAAGGGGAAGGAGAAATTGGAAAGTTCTTGCATTGCAGGAAAAGATGTATAATAGCACAGCCTCTGACAGTGGCTTCTCAGAATCCTTAATACAGTTAGCAGGTAGCAATTCCACGGCCAGGTGTAGTACACCCTCTCCTCACTTACTGACATAGTCAGGTTCCAAAGACCAGGTTGTTGTGCAAGAAGCGATGTTATGAGAACATGGTGAACGATCCTGCTAGATCACAGAATGAAGGATGACTGTATCATTACATGACTGTTAAATTCCATCATTATATAACTGCCAAACCACAAAGGACCATGACCCAGCCAAGCTGAAACAAAAACTTAACCTCCACAACCAGCACTGCCCTCTCTATCCACTGCAGTGTTTCTAACTGCCAGACTTATGTTGTTAAGTGCAAAATAGTCAGATATAAGATTTTTAAACTATTGTCCTAAATGCGAAATGTCAGATGATAAGGTAGGTGGTCAGTAAGGAGGTGGTGTGTAGCCCAAGATTCAAAAGCAGAGACTCAAAAATAGCCAGAAAGGGGGTGGAATCCATCAACAGGTAAGTGGATAGACAAAAGGTGGTATATACACGCAGTGGAGTGGAGTGATATTCAGACATAAAGAAAAATGAAATTCCTTTGAAAAATGTTATATTGAGGACGTTGTACAAAAGAATACTGTATGATCCCACTCATATAGAAGATCTACACTAAATAAATGCATAGAGACAAGAGTTCATTTGTGATGCCCAGGGGATAGTAGGTTAGAGAAATGGGGAGTCATTGCTGAAGGGGTATTGTGTTTCTTCCTGGGGTCATGAATACTTGGCAATAGTGGTGATGGTTGTATAACATGGTGAACGTTGTTAGTGTCACCGATTCGTGCACTTAAAAAACCACTAAGATGACAATTTCTTACTGTATATAATTTTCACCATACCTACAGTTCAGGCTCACACTGATAATAAGTGGCAGGTCTGGCATTGTGTCCTTTCTGGGCTGTAAGTGCTCAGTGTATTAAAAAGCAGCCTTAGTTTTTTCAAGGTTATTGCTGATCACAATAATCCTTAGATTTGAGAACCAGTGGGGAAGCAATTCAAATGTATAGATGTTAAAGAGAATCTCCTGATTTAAAGAGATAAAACAGAATTTCATTCCGCTCAACAATGTGCTAACACTGCCAGTGTTGAAGAGGGGAGCTGGAGAGCTACCAAAACACTGGATATGAAGCTAGGAGTTTTTTCAAACCAAGTGCCTCTGGGTGACCCTAGACAGTTGGTGAGAAAGAGATTGTCACCAACATAAATAATCTGAAAGAAGTGTTAGATGCATTTGACAAAAAAAAAACCCCAGAGATTCTTTTGTGAGGCTGTTGAGAAGAGACCAGGGAGTGTGAAGAGATGAAGGTTACTTGTTGTTCAAGAAAATATGAGGAGTGGATCTTAACACCACAGATGGAAGTCACAGCAGCAAATAACAGACCCAGAAGAGAATCACTGCCTTTTGAATTTGTGGGACTATAAAAGTGAAATCAAATAAATCACCCCTGGTCTAGTGAATAGGGAGTTGCACTGCCAACTCAAAGGTAGCAGTGGTTGTGTACCATGGAGTCGAAAGAGGCAGTTAATCGCACAGAAGATTCATCCATCTTTCTCCTGAAGGGCAGCTGGTGAATTTGAACCATGCAGCATAGCTTTTTGCCACTAGACCGTTCCAATCTGCCAGCAAGTCCTCAGGACAATGATAAGCATCCTTCTCCTATGCAATTTGCAACTTCTGAAAACCTGAGGAAGGGTCAGGTATGATTTACTTTTGATTCTGTGTCACAGAGAGAAAGAGAGAGAGGTTATGACAGATCAAAAATCAAAGTGCAAGACAAATCTAAAAGACTCTTCACATATGTGTTTCTATTTGGAGCTATGCTGCCAACCCAAAGACATACTGTTTGAATCCACCAGCTACCCTGTGGAAGAAAGACAAGTAATCTTCTCCTGTGTGAGTTATTGCCTCTGAAAACCCATTTAAGAGTCAAGTAGGAGGCAGTTCTGATTTGGCAGCATGTAAAACAAACAAACAAACAAACACAAACCAAGAGAAAAACCAAAGTGAAATAAAAAGAAGAAAAATAATTTAAAAAATATTTCTTGAATCGTCACTTCTAGAAGAATAAACTAGTACAATTGGCCAATATCAAACTGAAATGTTATTTGTTGAGGGGGGAAGCTATATAAGTAATGTTGTAGGAAAGATATATTTTCTATTATAGGTGTAATTTGCTAATAAAACCCCCCAAACACTTCTTTCAAAAGAATCTCGTGCCATTCTCTTGTCAAGGAAAATCCTACAGAATTTTTGGGATTAACTATGCCTAATTTGTTCTTTGTATTGTTTTGTTTGTGTTAGTTTTAGAAGATTAAATGACAAGTAAAATAGTGTCATTTTCTAACTGTGTGTAGTGTTTGGAAAATTCTGAGGTGGCTCTGTAGCCTTTGATAGGATAGTGAGGAAATCCAGGACTGCAGGGTAATTTATAGGTCAGTAGGAATAAAATGTTGCTGCTTATTTCTGAATGTCAAGGCACAGTGACCTAGATTTTTCTCTTATCTTTTTCATGATTCAAGTTTTTCAGGCGTAAATTACTTGGGGGCTTTTCTTTCCTGCCTCTTCTGGTGGATCTTTGTGTTCTAGTCTTTGCCTTGTGATGTGGATTTTTAAATTGTGCTTCATGTTAAAGACAGGAGAAAAAGATTTTAACATATTCTGTTAGACAGAGGAAATTGTGTCATGTCTACATACAAACATACAAAACAATGTTTTCTCCACTGAAATTAGCATGTTTCCCTTAGCAGGTGTGTGTGTGTGTGTGTGTGAGAGAGAGAGAGAGAGAGAGAGAGAGAGAGAGAGAGAGAGAGAAAGAGAAAGAGAAAGAGGGAGAGAACAGAATAAAAGAGAGTTTAAGAATTTCTTAAAGGCAATGGAATCTAAACTCCCTACGAACATTAATGTATGCACAGTCACAAATGGTTGGTTCATTCTTGAACTCCTGGTTACAAATTCCTTACTCGAATATAGATATCTTTGATTTTAAATATTGACTCTTCATGTAGTGCCCAAAGTAATGTGGACACTTAAGTTTATATATGAGACTTAGTGTGAAATTTCTAAATTTCAAATGAATTCACTATGGGTCAAAGCCTGTAAAAGCATGGAGACCTTGAGTTTGAGAGTATGTGTGAAGTATGGTGGATTGATGAGAAAAGGGCTAGGGAAATATTGTTGCTATGTAACATTGAGTCAGAACTAACTCATAGCTGACCTTTCCTTCAGTGGATTTTCAAAGGCTTTAAATCCCATGGAAGGAGAGTGCTCTTATTTCTCCTGTGGAGTAGTTGATGGATTTGAACTGCCTGTTTTTGGATTGACAGAATAACTTCTTACAGCTAGGCCACCACCACTTCCTAGGGAAATATTAGAAAGGATAATTATTGGCTTTAAGGCTTTTTTTCCCCTCTGGCAGAAGTGGGTAATTGTTTTGGAATGTTCACTGAACCCGAATATTGATAATAACAAATGCATTGACGACAAAAGGGCGTACTTACAGCAGAGTTACCAGTTGACTGATGCTCATAGTAACTCCAGATTGTGTCAAAATTGAACACAAGGTTTTTAGTGGCTAATTATTTTTTTAGATCCCTAAGCCTTTAAAAAAAATTGTTTATGTATACAGTGTGTTTTATTGATGTATATTGTGTCTTATACAGTCTCTTTTGTGTTTTATATAAATGCTATTTGTCAGTACCTTTTAGCACCCATATCAGAAATGCATCTGGATGGATTTAAACTTCTACTTTTTTGGTTAGCCCTTTAACCATGTAAAAGATTTGTACTAGCCAGGGACCATAGCTACATTAAATGTTGAGAATGAGGACTATAGGTTTTTGGTGGTAGAGAGAGTGCTCGTATAATGTGTGAAGAAAACAATGGTCTCCAGGAGTGGAAGGGTCCAGTTCTCTAGAAGATGAAGATTTTTTACTCAGAAGTCTCATCTGAGGCTTGTAGGCTTTGAACTATTTTCCCCAATACATCTCAATGATAAGCAACCTAGCATGGGAGGGAAACAGATTTGTGAAGCCTTCTCTTTCAGAGATGCCTTGTTGACCGTGTTTTCCACAGGCGTGAGCTCTGCTCTCCTTTGTGATAAGTGTACCTTCACACTCTAATTTCAAAACCACTGTTAAAAATAATAAACCTCAAACTCACTGCCATGAATTTCGCAGCAACTCGTAGTAACTTTTCCTCTAAAGTTGCAGGCTATAGATCATAATCAGAGGAGGTTTTCTCATCTATCTCCAATAGAGAAACTGGTGGATTCGAACCACCAGAGAAGTCTGGCTTTCAGGTTAGTAGTGCGTCTCTTTATGGACTACCTGTAAAGGTCACCCCAATTAAAAACCTTTTGCGCTGGTGGCATAGTATGTAGCATGTTGTTCTAATAAACAAAAAGTTGCACACCTCTGGCCACTGGAATTCACCAGCAGCTACATAGGAGAAAGATTAACAGTCTCCTCCCATTAAGATTTATAGTTCTTGGTGCAACCACTGTGGAAAGCAGTATGGCACTTTTTCAAAAAGTTGCAAATAGAGATACCATTTGACCCAGCAATTTCACTACTGGGAATATACTCCAGAGACCATAACTGACACCCAAGCAAATATATGCACACCCATGTTTATCATGGCTTTGTTCATAATAGCAAGGAGTTGGAAACAACCTAAGTGCCCATCAACAAAATGAATGGATAGAGAAGCTGTAGTATGTTCACACAATGGAATACTATGCTGCAATGAAAAACAAGGAACTCATGCAATATTATTCAAAATGGGTGAGCCTGGAGGACATTATGCTGAGTGAAGTATCTCAGTCACTAAAGGACAAATACTGCATGGTGCCACTGTTGTAAAACAGGACTGACATTGGAGTTGGGGGGAGACTGAGAAAGATGGGTTCAGCAACATATACTGCATTGAAACAGATGTGGGAGAAAACTGTTTAAAAGGGATATGTGATTAGGTATTTTTGTCATGACAGGAGTCCAGAGCGAAGGCTGCAAGTGGAGTGGACCTGGGGAGAGAGATTGTAAAACAATGAATTTTTTTTTTTAATTTTCTAAGAGGGGAGTTAGTTGGGGAGGGGGGAGGGTTGAGAGGGGAGAAAAGTGCAACAATGAATGAGTGGAAGTCCAAAGTCTCTGTAAATTTTCATTGAAATTAATAATAAATTACAAAAAATAACAATGACAAAAAAGATTTATAGTCTTAGAAATCCAGGGTGTTGAGATGAGATGGAATGAGATGGAATCCATTGATGACAGGGCTTTTGTGTGTGTGTGTGTGTGTGTGTGTGTGTGTGTACAAATTGTATCCAAAAAAGAGTCAACATTTTCTTCTTAAAGATTGTCCATCCTTTGAGCAGCACAGTATCCTTTCTCCACAACTGTTCAATCTGTTTGTTGTTGAACCATAGCTGACCTTCTGGTGAGTTTTCAGAGGCAGTGAGTTGAACAGGAAGAGAGTTGCTTGCAACTCATAGTGACCCTGTGCACAATAGCTCTGAATCCTGCCTTATCTTGAGCCAATCTCACGGTCTCCATCACATCTACCCCCATTACCTCAGTTACAGTGTCAAGCGATTGTATAGTAAGCAAATAATTTGAGAGGTTGGACTCTATGAAGAAGAGTATGTCTGGCATCAGGATTGGAAGAAGACTCATCAACAACTCGCATTATGCAGAAGATACAACCTTATTTGGCGAAAGTGAGGCAGACTTGAAATGCTTACAGTGAAAAATCAAGGACTACAGCTTTCAATATGAACTGCATCTCATCATCAAAAGAACAAAAGTCTTGGACTGATAAGCAGCATCATGATATATGGAGAAAAGATTGAAATTGTAAAAAATTTCATTTTACTTGAATCCACAAGCAACATCCTTGGTACCAGCAGTTGAAAGATCAGGATGCATTTTGGTCTGGGAAAGTCTCTAGTCAGGGAACTCTCCAAATTACTTGGTACAATGATGTCATTTTGAAGACCAAGGTGCACCTGATTTAGGCCATGGTCTTTTCCATTATTTGCTATGCATCTGAGAACTGGACAGTGAATAAGGATGACAGAAAAAGAATTGATGTCTTTGAGCTATAGTTGGAGAAGAGTACTGAATATCACACAGACTACCAAAAGTAAGGAACAGATATATCTTGGAGAACATGCACCAGAATGCTCCTTGGAAGCAAAGATGACAAAACTTTGGGCATGTTGCTATGAGAGACTATTCCTTGTAGAGAGACATCATGCTTGTAAAGGTGTATGGTCAGCAAAAGAGAGAAAGACCCTCAGTGGGATAGATTGGCACAGTGACTGTGGCAATGGACTCAAGTAGGTCAGAAATAATGAGGATGGTACCAGATAGTACATGTTTCAGATCAGTTAATTATAGAATTGCTATGAGCTGTACTTGACTGGATGGCACCTGACAATCAACGAAGCAATTCTATATTTCCAAATTCACCTATGTAACTTTATTTAAAACCATAAAATCAGAATTCTTGATGCCATTGTGTGGTTTTTCAGGGACATATGCAGAACAATGAGAGGTTTTCAACATGTCAGGCACCCTGTTGAGACTGAATATGACAATGCTCTCTCTTGTTTCAACTCTCCTGCTGTAAACAAGTGTCATTTTTGTGGTTTATTTAGTGTCATAGTTTTACTTGTTGATTTCAATGTGAGAACAGACCTTATAAAAAGGTAGAGGGCTCAAATTTGAGAGCGTGTATCAGAGGATGGTGGATTGGTGAGAAATGGACTTGGGGAAATATGATTGTTATAAGCTGCTGCCAAGTTGACTACCACTCACAGTGTCCCATGAACAACAGATCTGAACCTTGTCCTGTCCTGTGCTGTATTTACCATCTATGATGGCCTATTAAATATGTTCCTACTAAGTCTCATACAGACTTAAGTGATCACTCTAATTGGGGGAAAGGTACTACACAAATCAGCAGTACCCCAAATCAGGGATATCTAAAATGGCTTTAGCTATTGCCAGGCAAAGAATTTGTAACCAGGAGTTCAAGAGTGAATCAACAGTTTGAATCTATGTGAATTACCCTATGTCTTTATAAAGGCATTAGTTTTTTAGGAAGAATTCAAGATACTAAAGAGCTGAACAGAAGATTTCAAAAGGCAGCGTGGGATGACAAAGTAAAATATTACAATGAAATGTGCAAGGAGTTGGAGTCAGAAAACCAAAAGGGTTGAACTCACTGAGCATTTCTTAAGCTCAAGGAACTGAAGAGCAAATTCAAACCTTGAGTTGCTATAATCAAAGATGCTTTAGGCAGAATATTAAATGATCCAGGAGGTATCAAAAGAAGATGGAAAGAATATACTGTCATTGTATCGAAAGGAATTGGCAGACACAGAAGAATTTAACAAAACAACATATGAGCAAGAGCCTAGGGTGATGAAGGAAGAAGTTCAAGCTGCTTTGAAAGAAATAGCAAAAAATAAGACCCCAGGAATAGATGGTATACCAATTGACATATTTCAGCTAACAGATGCTGCCCTGGATGTGCTCACCAAGTTGTGTCAAGAAATCTGGAGAACAACTACTTGGCCAACTGACTGGAAGAGATCTATATTTGTTCCCATTCCAAAGAAAGGTGACCCAATAGAGTGTGGAAACTATAGAACAATGTCATTGATTTCACATTCAAGCAAGATTCTGCTGAAGATTATCCAAAAATGACTGGAAGAGCACATCAGCAGAGGAGTGCCAGAAGTCCAGGCTGGGTTTAGAAGGAGTCGTGGTATCAGGGATATTGTAGCTAACACTCTTGGCACCAGCAGCCAGGAAATTAAAAGACGTATTGCCATGGGAATGTCTGCTCTTGGGGACCTCTCTATAGTACTCAAGAACGTGTGTCTTGGTACAGGCCATGGTCTTTGCAATCACTTGTTATGCATCAGAAAGCTGAACAATGACCAGGAAAGATAGAAGGAGAATTGATGCTTTTGAGCTTTGGTGTTGGAGAAGAGTGCTGAGGGTCCCATGGACTGCTAAGAAAACAAACAGATTCATCCTGGAGAGGGTTAAACTGGGCTGCTCCTTGGAGGCAAGGATTCTGAGACTTCATCTAACATACATTGGTCATGTCCTAAGGAGGGACCGGTCCTTGGAGAAGGATATCATGCTTGGGAGGGTGGAGGGCAGGCACAGGAGGGGAAGGCCCTCTGGGAGATGGATTGATTTGGTGACTGGGACAATCAGGATGAGTGTGTGGAGGCAATGAGATTGGCAGAGGACAGAGCAGAGTTTAGAGCTGTTGTACATAGGGTCACTATGAGTCGCAAGCGACTCGACAGCACATAACAACAGCAACAATATTATTAGGTATTAATTACCATATTATCTGTTCTGGAGAATGCTCCATACACACATGAGAAGAATATATATTGAACTTTTCCAGGCTTCATTACCCTATTTATGTCTATGAGGTCAATTTGGTTAATTATGTGATTCAGTTCCTCTGTGTCTTTGAGATTTTTTCCCCTAGTCATCCTATGTTTCATTTAGAGTGGTGTATTAAAGTCTTAAACTACTATCATGTTGACATTTATTTCTTTTTTCATGTTAATGCTTGCATGTATATTCTGCAGCTATATCATTTGACACATCAATATTTATTATGTTTCTATCCTCTTGTTCCATCAACCCTCTAAGCATTATATAATACCCCCCCTTGTCTTCTGTGGTATTTTTACTTTGAAATCTATTTTACCAAAGTTTATTTTTTATACTCCTACTATTTATTGTTGTTTAATTGCTTGGTATATTTTTTTCCCACCATTCATTTTTAGTCTGTCTTCCCAGGTGTGTCTTTTGTAGACAACATATTAACAATTTTGTTTTGGAATCTAGTCTGCTACTCTTCTTCTCTTTACTGGTATATTTAAACCATTTATGTTCAGTGTGATTATTGAGAGGCAAGGTTTATTGCTGTCATTTTGTTTAGTTCTCTTCTGGTTTATTGCTGATTACTTTGATGTGATGTCTCTGTAGGAAGGACTTCCTTTAGCATTTCTTGCAGCACTTGGGTTTTTACAAAAACTTAGTATCTGCTTTCCTAAGAAAGTCTTGATATCTCTGTCATAGTTGATGGAGAGCCTTACTATGAATAGGGTTCTTGCTTGACATTTGTTTTCTTTCAGACTTTTGAATATGTCATTCCACTGTCTTCTTGCTTCATGGTTTCTGCTGATAAATTGTCACCTTATCTTATTGGTTCTCCTTTGTAGATAATTTTTTATTTTTCTCTTGCTTCTTAGAGAACTATTTTCTTGTCTTTGATTCTGGAGAATTTGACTATAAAATGCTGTGGTTTTTTTTGGGGGGGGTTTAGGTCTATTCTCTTTGGGGTTTTCTAAGTTTTTTGGTTGCTTATTCTCTCATTTTTCATGATACCTTTTTTGTTTCTACGTTTTTGCTCTTGCAGACCAGTGCTGAGAGTTTATTTTCTGTTTCACTGATTCTATGTTCCATCTTTTCCATTCTGTTCATCTGCACTTTCAACAAAACTACTTCTGAAATGTTCGTCTTATAATTCTGGATTACTGTTCCTATGGTTTCTAGAGCTTCACTGGTTTCCTCTGCTTTGTCTTGTTTTGCTTTTTTAGGTTCTTCTTGGATTTTGCTTGTAGTTTCCTGCAGTTCTTTGTGTTTTTCTCTCAGCCACTGAAATAACTTTTGAATTCTGTGTCAGGAAATTGTATCAGCCTTTCCTCCTATATAAAGTCCATTAACTCTGCCTTTTGATCACTTTTTTTTTGACACCTTGCTTTGGTTTTGTGTAGGGTTTGAGGTAGTCTGTTCCTTCCGTGTCATTATAGTGATGGTGTCTTTGCAGAAATAAAAAAGAAGAATTTTATTGCGTTCTATTTGTTGATGGTCTGGTAGTGGTAGTTCTTTGGGTTTGTAAATTAGAATGAAGGCTTTAGTTCCATAGAGAATTGTTCTTTCACACTGTGTATATAGAGGTAGAACTCTGGTGTCTCTGCAGTCTCATCAGTGTCGACAACCTCTTCAATCTGAGATGCAGGTGGCCTCACCTCATTGAATCATGGGCTGGTAGGTTTCTTGGGGTTGGGGCACTCCAGGAATTTCTTTTTTGTTTGAGTCTCTGAACCAGGTATCTAGATAGCTTATCAACACAGAGATAGGCTTCCTGCAGCTCTGACTGGGCCTTTGGTAGGAAGGCGAGGATTTCTAGTTCTACTTGTCACAGTGTCGAATATGAATCTCAGGCTGGGGAACTTGGAGGTGACTCTCAATGACTCTTCTTCAAAGAACTCTGCTCTGAGTTTCAGGGTAAGATAGACTCTCTATGTAGGTTTGTCCTGGTAGGGATAGGTCCACACTTATTTGGGTCCTTCAAAACAAAAATGCAAGATCTCTGGTATACTGACAGGTGTCTGCTCTGCTATGTGTGTAGTCATGGTGTTTCCTGTGAGGGTGGAGCAGGGCCTACTGTAGTGGGTGGCTGCTGGTAAGTGTTCAGCAGTGCCTGCTTGTGGGGGGTTTATGTGTGTGTTATATCACCTATTGTGCTCCTCATAGTGCCCAGAGGGAAGGGTGTATGCTCTGGTATCATGTAATGGCTCATTATTCTTCCTTCCTTCCTCCCTCCCTTCGTCCCTCCCTTGGTTGTAGAAGCCATAGATGAGGCCATAGTTTGTGTACACTATTCTTATGGACTAAATTAATCTTTGCATGTTTAGCTCCTTTTTATCTTGCTACATACAACACTATAATACAAAGGTATCGGTTCTTCATCTGTCATTCTTATTTATTGTTCAACTTTGAATTGCCCAGCAATTGAAAAGACCATGAATCAGATCAAGGACACCTTAATCTTTAAAGTGACATCATTGCTCTTTAGCACTTTGACGAGATCCTTGAAAACAGATTTCCCTCAATGTAACATAACTTTTGATTTCTTAGCTGCTGATATCTAGGATGCTAATTGTGGATCCAAGTAAAGTGAAGTAATTGACAACTTCAGCTTTTTTTCTGTCTCTCATGAATTCATCTATCTAATGGTGAGGCTACTTATTTTCTTGATATTGAGATGTACTCCATTATTGAATGCTATAGTCTTTGCTCTTCTGCAGCAAATGTTTCAAGATGTTTTTGCAAAATTATGACTAATTGAAGGTTAGTAGTAGGTTACTTTAGGACAGTGATCCAGAATAAGAGGTATATTGCAAAGAGGATTAGGGGTGGGGAGAGGAAGAGGAGAGAGGGAGGAAATTGTATAACAATGATTGAATATTAAAAAAAAATAAAAAGAAAGTGAACTGAGGGAGAGAGGAAAATGTGCAACAATGAATGAATGAAAATCCAACTTTTCTTTTAAAAAAATCTAACTGGGAGATTTTATTCCTTACAGAACTCACAGTAGAAATGTAGAAAAGTAGCTGGAGTCAAAAGATATTTAGGAGTTAGAATCTTTTTTTAAATATATACAAATTTTTTGTTTTATACTAGTTTACTTACAAAGTCCATGTACATTGTTTTTCACACCAGCTCTTTTCCCTTTTCTTTACCCACCCCTCCTTTCACCCATCAAATTGTGTGATCCTATGATGAACCACCCCCTCCCACCCATCTTCACCCCTTTGTTTCCTCTTGTATCCTAATACATATTATACAATAGTGGTTTTACACAGTATTTGTCCTTATGGGACTCACTTAGCTCACTTAGCATGATGTTCTCCAGTCCCTCCCAAGTTAGGTAGTATTTTACAAAAGCATTGCTCCCGTGTGCTGCATATTTTTCCATGGTGTGAATGTACCGTAATTTCGCAGTCCATTCCATTGTGCTTGGACATTTGGGCTGTTTCTATGTTCTTGCTATGGTGAATAACACTGCTATGAACATTGGTGTACAAGTCTCTCTTTGTGCCTCAGTTTAAAAAATGAGTTAGAAAAAAAAAATGAGTTAGAATCTTTATGGAGGTTGGTGATGAACCAAGGTTCTAGTTGATTAATGGGTGTTAGGGAGCTTTTGGAATATTTAGAAGAATGTGAGTTTCTTCTTTAAACAAGGAATCATCATGAGTATCTGTGGTAGTGGGCATGATTTTCAGTGTAATTAATTGCGTACTATTTCATCTAAGAAACATATTTTTAGCTTGCTGATGCTTCTACCCCTCAATTGGTGTGGAGGGCTCATGATTTTCCCATAATTCTCTGGATACATCCTTAAATATCAGACTGTATTGTGTATCAGTTCACTGAAGAGAGTAAAGTATCAGGTTTAGATACTACCCTGCTCTGGTGACCTAGTAGTAAGAAGCTGCACTGCAGTCCTGAAGGCATATGGTTTGGATCCATCACCTCTTCTGTGGAAGGATGAGCAATCTCTTCTCATGCAATTAACTACCTCTAAAAACTCACTGGAGAGTCAGCTGTGGGTTGGTTCTGACTTGACAGCAGCACACAGCAACAGCAACAGCAGCTGCTGCCAGAGTCAATTCTGACTTATTTGTTTCCAAGACTGTAAATCTTAAGAGGAGGATACTGCACATTCTTCTACTCAGGAGCATCTGATGGATTTGAATCCCCAATCTATTCAGAGATTATTTTCATTTTTGTAATTAGGATAAGTAGAAAGATGTAAAGTTCCTAAGAGGTGATATTACATACCTTTTGAGTAAAAGCACTTCTGGTTCCACCTTTAGTTAAAAAATTATTGATGGCCAAAGCACTCCTGGGCAGGTCCCCAGCATTAGTATTTTATGTGTATAACTTTGTTTCAAATAACCTCCACTGGTCGCCCCCTGCTAGAATCTCCATTCTCCTGATACTTCAATTATTTTTAAATTAAAAGTAATCTTACAGAAAAACATATTTGATTTTCTGCTAAATGAATAGATATTTCAGGTCATTACTGGGAAAATGTCATTGCTGATATTGCACAGCTTGTCTGTTTTTTATTTTTAATACATTTCAAATATAAAATAACAAAATTATCTGCACTCAGTTAAAAGAATGTAGAACTGGAATTTTAACTTGATTATCCTTCCCAATTTTCCCAGGCTTTCATAGGCAAATACTTTGTTTGAACAGCTGTAGTCTAGTGAATCTCAGTAACAAATGAATCAGGAGTGATTTTGTGTTGCAAGTTAGATGAAAGGAGCTTCCTTAGAAAGACAGACCGTTCAAAGGAAGGCGAAACAAAAATTGGAAAAAATTGAGAAACTTCATAACCTTTTCAAAATAAAGTGATTTGTTCTAATTCTTTTCAAGAATCATTAAAGTTGGCTATGTCATTAATAACAGAGAAAGCTTATTTCCTGCTAGATTTTAATACTATGTGGAAATAAAATTCCAAGTCAAGAGGAAAAGAAAAATGGTAATGCAGAGAATCATAAAAGATGGAAATAGAATTGGGCAGTTAATTTCCTATCATCAGTAATTTTCTGTTGTCTATTTGAATGTTATCCATATGCTGAGGGGCCAAAGGAGGGGCTGTGAAACACATCTGCCTCGAAACATAAAGTGATAAAAAACCAATATGTGAAAGCAATTTTGAAATGAGCTGTGGAGTAGAAAGACTTTTACTTTCAACATCTTGCCTACTGGATAGGTTTGGAAAAACAAAATAAAGCTAAACAGAATTCAGGGACACATTGATTCACCCCACTAAAGAAACTACTTACTGAATTTGCTAATCTAATTAATCAAACTCTGTTTCTCCTTTCCAAAGTAGATTCACAGGCAATAAAACAAATTAAATCAACATTCTTTCCCATTTACTAAAAATAAGCTTTCTTTGCTTGGTTAGATTGGTCATTTTAATTCCTAAGGCCGATCTTATGCATTCCACCGACAAGAAGCAATTGTATGGGTAGAAAATCGCTTCTCCACAGGATGCGGAGTTAGGATTCTGGGTGCATCCTGTCTTAGGCTTACTTGAAAATATAATGAATACATTTTAAGTGAAGTGAATTTTGGAAATAAATGCTTTGTGGATGACACTGATCTTAAGATATGGATCAAAGGCAACTTCTGATTTATAGACTAGATTGAATGATGGAAATAATCACTTCAGAGGAAGAATATTCTGGCAAATCCAGATTATCTAAATTTTGAAACAATTTAAATGGGAAAAATTAGATTCTGAATTAGCAAAAATACTTCAGCTCAGTAGATTTGGTACTTACTGTTGAGTTTATCAAACTCTTAAACCACTGTAAGTAAGAATCCTTGTAACAGTGCGTAATGTTTTGGGTTGCTAACCAAAAGGTTGGTGGTTTGAATTTATGAGCTCCTTGAAAAGAGAAAGATGAGTAGTTTCTTCTGAGGTTCAGTATTGGATATCTGAAGGTCATGATGAATTGGGATGGACTTTGTGGAAATATGTTTTATTTGGTAATAAAATTCAGATCTCTATTACATTAATGTGCATATGATAATTTTATACAGATACATATTCAGAACAATGTAAAAGTGATGGACAAAGTGGAGAAGAAGACTAGTGAAAAGATAGTTGTTGTTATGTACTGTCAACTCAGAACTGACTCATAGCTGACCTTCCAGCAGATTTTCAGAGAAAGTAAATCTCAGAGGAGGATTATTGCCCATCTCTCTTATGGAGCAGCTGATGGATTAGCCTTTGGGTTGGTTGTGTAATTCTTTACCACTGAGCCACCAGAGCTTCCTAATGAAAAGATTACAAAGTGGTAAGTGATATTACTAGGTTTTTACTTTTTTTTAAAGGCATGCCATTGGATGTAGAAATAGGAAGTTTATTAGGTTTGAGAAAGAGCTCACTGTTTATATCAAATTGTAGTCACACTGCGTTGTCTTGCCTTTGTCTTGAATGCATGCATACCTCTCCAAAAAAGGACCCTCATGGAAAAAGCTTAGCCCTTGACTCCACTAAACTTCATCACCTTTTAGGGAGTCTCACCTTTATGATCAAAGAATCCCCAAGGATCACCTATCTCACATTTCTTTCTCTGATGGATGAATTCTCATTCCTTCCCTATTTTGTTTACCAAGAATATTTAAGAGGGAAATCTGGTGGTGTGTGTAGTTCGAAGGGAGTTGCCATTTAATGAGGAATCTCTGAATGTTGTAAATGGTTACTTGCTTGACTACTAGTTGAGATGTTGGAAGTTCAAAGACCAGCAGATGCCTTGACCCAAGCAGAAATGCCTTTGAAGACAGGCCCTGCAATCATCCTCCGAAAGATCATAGCTTGACAATCTCATGGCAGGTTTATTCTGGACATAAAAGGTTACCATGAGTAGAATTTTAGTTGATGCAACTATCAGCAGGATATTATGCTCAAAACTCATTTAATTGCACAACTAATTTTAAGTAATATATAAATATAATATATAAAGAAAAACTAAAAAATGATCAAATTGAGGGTTCTTTTCTCCCCACCCCTTTACTTTATACTGGTTTATTTAAAAGCTTCAATGCATTCTTTTTGACACTGGATCTTTCCCATTTCCTTCATCTCCTGCTCCACTCATCAAATTTTCCAACCTTATGATTAACCCCTTCCACCTCGCCCATCCTCACCCCTCTGCTTCCACCTTCTACCCCCCTTGGATCCTCATACTCATCCTAAAATAATGGTTTTATACAGTATTTGTCTTTATGGGATTAAGTTGGTTCACTTATTGAACTTTGATTATACTACATTAATAAGATAATTGAGGCTCAATCTAATGGGTTGAATGCTTTTTAGAATTGCTTTTCTCACATGATAAGTCCACATAATTGCCACTTTTTAAAATGCGTAACTTTTAAAATGTTTTATTGAAGTAAGAGTGAAAAAAACAAGACATTTTCCAATCTAATGTGTTTACATGCACAATTTGGTGACATTGATTGGTTACCATGTGCAATCACTACTACAGTTTTCAAATTACTCCACTACTATTTATAGAAATTCGATGTCGCTAAGCTATCATTTATCTTTTAAAATTTTAATCCTGGGGAAAATATATCTAATAAGAACATACACAGATTCATCAATATTCTGTTTATACACCTTGGTAGCTCTGGTTACATAGCTCATTATCTCTTACCATATTGCTTCACTGTCTCTACCCATATTGCTTTACCACCATTGATTTAGACTAACAACCCACTGAACTTCTCACCCATGGTCTTGAATTATTTCTGACTATGTGACTTCATGTAGGTAAGTCTTTGAAAGAGCACACTTCTCTTGGTGAAAGTTCTTTATTTGTTTAGGTGAACAGCCATTTGTAGATGACTTCATGTGATAATTTTAATTAATAGTTTGAGGATTTTCTCAGAATGATAGATTTGAAGGTTCCTCTGGATTCTGTAAGAATCTGAATGGTTGAACCACATTGCCCTGCACTCTCCAATATATCTTTTCTTCATTGTCTGTTCTTTCAAGACTTAGCTGAATGTTTTATATACTCTTTTGCTATCTAAAGACCCATGTCCACTTCTTTGACCTCAGTCAAAATTACTTTTTCACAATCAGTTAGCCTTGTCAACCAAAGGAATGTACTTCTGAGGTAGATTGTGAAATGTCATTTGAATTATTTTTTATGAGTGGATTCTTCTGAAATAGTGTGGGTGACCTAGCAAACCTCTGACATGTTCTTCCAGCACCAGTGAATTGCAGTCTTATTGCTGTTGGATATTTCAATATGATCCATTTCAATTAGTGATAGCAGAGTGAGGAAAGAAGTGATTTTATTCAATAATCCTTTAGGCTACTATCTCCACACACTCTTCATGTATACGGCACCACCATACTGCTCTGTTGGGGTCAGATATGTCTTGAATTAAACAAAGATTTAAAATTTTCTTATTATGGATTTTGTTGTATGGGAGGCCAAATTAGACTGGATTTTAGACTGTAATTTATTAGTTTATCATTACCATTCAAATTGGGGGATGCTTTAGCTAGCTACAGATGACAAAAATAAACATTTCCTCTTAATATAATTGTTGTGCACCATAAAGTCAGAATCGACTCATAGCTGATCCTCCAGCAGGTTTTCGGGTGCAGTTAATTGCACAGGACAGATTTCTTATCTTTCTCCTTTGGAATAGCTGGTGGATTTGAACTGTGTACCTTTGGTTTAATTATTGAGGAGTAATGAATGATGTCAGTTTGAGAACTAAGGTGCATTTGATTCATGACATAGTCTTTCTGATTACTTGCTAAGTAATCAGAGAGCTGAACAGTGAATAAGGATAACTAAAAAGGAATTGACACCTTTGAGCTGTGGTGTTGGAGAAGAGCATCCTATCAATAGCTAAGAGAACAAACAGATATGTCTTGGAGAGGGTGCATCTGGGGTGCTCTTTGGAGGCAAGAGTCATGAGGCTTCACCTCACATACTTTGGACATGTTGCCAGGAGGGGCTGGCTATTCTGTGGAGAAGGACTGGATCCTGGGAAGAGTGAAGGGTTGGTGAAGGAGAGGAAGAGCCTCAATTAGGTGATTGATCCAGTGACTGGTGCAGTGGGCTCTTGAACATCAAGAAGTGTGAGGTTAGTGTAGGATAGAACAGGGTTCAGAACTTTTATTCATAGGGTGGCTATGAGTTGTACTTGACTCGATGACATATAACAACCACCACCACCTTTGGTTTGCCAGCATAACTCCTTACCACTAGGCCACCAGAACTAAGAGAACAAACAGTTATGCCTTTCAAAAAGTGCAGCCAGTGTTCTTCTTGGAGGCAAAAATGACAAAGCTTCTTCTTTTATACTTTAAACATGTGGCTAGGTGAGGCTATTCCTTGGAAAGGGATATCATGCATGGAAAGATGGAGGTAAGTGAAGGAGAGGAAGACTCCCAATGAGATAGATTGACATGATGACTTCAGCAGTGGACTCTAGTGTGTCAGAGATGATGAAGATGGCACATGATAGGACAGGGTTAGGTCTGCTGTTCATAGGGTCGCTATGAGTGGTACTCAGCTCAACGGCACCTAAGGAGAACAACTTATCATGACAGCAGTTAAGTTACCCTAAAAACACTCACCCCTCCTTTTTTTGTGACCTCTTTCCAAACTTCCCTTCTTATTTCCTCACCGCTCAGAAAGTTCGGCAGTTTGAATCTACTAATTCCTTTGTGGGAGAAAGATGGGCAGTCTCCTCTTGTAAAGATTTACAGCTTGAAAACCTGCTTGAACGTCCCCATGAGTCAGAGTTGAATTGACAACAGTGGGTGGCTTAATTATAACATAATGTTGTAAAGAGCTTGCACATCTCTTGGCCCGTTTGAGTCTTAGAATCTTTCTGAGATAGCTTTGTATTTTATAGTTGTGAACAAACCTAATATGATGATAACCTAAGTAAGCCCTTTAAGCTCATGGATCTAGTAAGCCTAGCATCTGGGGTAGGATTCAGGTTTCGTGTGTCCAAGTTCACTGTGCTGACTACTATACTATTATGCTGGAATGTGACTTAGAAAGAACAGATGCAGATCCTGGAATGGTTTCAGCTTAGAAAAGAAAAGATACATAGGAAACATGATCACTTGTCTTTAAATGTTTGAAAGCCTATCTTAGAACCAAGGATATTAGTTTTACTCTGCAACTTGGTTTAGAGCTTTGAATATGTGTTGCTATTTTTATTTCATGTCTATTTTTATTTTGCCATACTATTTTCCCCTCACTGACATATAGGGCTAGAGGTGGAACATGCCCTACCATGCCCTTGTGTCCTGGCCCCTGTTCAATCTTTTGCCTCATTTTATCACATTCCATCTCTCCCTCCCTCCCCCTCAAACTCGAGCTCTGCTGCTCTTCTTTTCTACCACAAGGTCTTTGCACTGCTTGACCCTCTGCTTCAAATGCCACTCCGCTTTCTCCATAGTTTTAGTTTGGTGAATCTTACACATTTTCCAAGGTTTGCCCTAAATGTTGCTGGCTCAAAGACTTCCCAAAGGGAACAAGTTTTCTGAGCCAACCTCATGAAACATTGAGGTTGGCATTCTATTTGCAAGCAACAGAAAATGACTTTGATTTAGCAGAAATAGCACTCACTGAAAGGGTATAGATTTTCTTGATCTCACTGGGAGGACTGAAGAACTAGGCATATGACTAAATTTCCATAAACAATGTCCAAAGCCATGCCCGAGAACAGGCGTGAAGAGGAAACAGTTGCATTTCACTGCCCACAGGGTTCCTCCTCTTCCTTAGGAACTCAGCTTTCCACCTAGACGTGGCCCCCTAAGCTGGGCACCTTTGTTGTTGTCCTTACCAATAAAATAAATTCCACATGGAAGCTCCTTCTTTATGTTCTCATATAAACCAGAGTTTTGCAAGGGAGAATCTAATTGGTGTTACTAAAGTCACATGCATATGCGTTAGCCTCAAAGGAGGTCTGAAAACAAAGCTTTTTTTTTTCATTCTTTGTCAGGAGAGTAGTGCTTAGGTGATGTGAGTGGTTAGTCTGACTGCCAAGCTGAAGGTTGGAAGTTTGAGTCCACTTAGAAGCTTTTCGGAAAAAGAGGTGGTCTGCTTTTGAAAAATGAATATTGTATATCCTGTGGATAGGGAAGGGTTCAGATCCCTTGTTCGTAGAGTCACTATAAGCACTCATAGCACCCCACAACAACACGTCCTTTGGAGGGAGTTCTGTGTTGGCATATGTGGGGTTACTATGAGCTGTGTTGGCTTCAATGGCAACTAGGTATTGGGAAATGGGACTCATGAGGTCCATCTTTGGGTTGGGTAAGGCTGAATGAAATGAATGCAGCAAGAATATTCAAAAAGTGCTGGCCAGGTAGAATTATGTGATAGAAGGAAAAAAAAATACATAACCAAAAAAATCCTAGTTGCTGTTAATTCTGACTCACAGGAACCCAATGTATTGCTCCACAGAGCTACCATAGCTGTGACTTTTAGAAACAGACCCCCAGGCCTTTCTTTCAAGGCGCTGGAGGGGAAGTTTGAACTGCCAATTTTTCAAATAGTATTTCAACACCCAACTATTTATGTCATCCAGAAACTCCTAATCATAAAACACTAAGATCCAATGTTGTTATATATATTATAGCTCAACCCTACCTCACAGGATTGTCATGAAACTAAACTATACTATGTGAAACTGTTTAATGTACTATACAGAGGGATACAAGTATGAAATAATAAAATTATTTTTATAGTATGGTATCTTTGAGTGAAGCATTTGACATGGGCTATTTCTCATAAAATTGAGTGCTTAATAACTTGATTAATCTTAAACTCACTTTGGATGCTTTTAAAATAATAAGGACATTCTACTCCCCCCAAAGGCATGTTAAAGGTTTAGTAGAAAATGAAAAGAAAAAAAATTATTTAAATGCTGCCCTCATAAATTTATATCATCTCCACATTTTTATTATGTAATGGAAACGTAAAAATATTGGGCCAAGGATTGAAAATTTAGGTTAAAAAAATATAAGTGAGTTTACAGCTACTTTTGCCTCCTTTCCTAAGTTTAAGTCTTTGTTCTAATCTGCTTCTTACTCTGGTTTCATCATGAATGCAGCTCTCTTGTTCCAAGGCAGACAATGGGCGTATTCAACCCTCAATGGCCTCTCCATTTGGTTTTGTTGCCATCGCCCCTGTGGTAGCATTATTATCTCAGAAAAAAATATTGAAGTGACTGCAGAGGTTTGGGGTTTGGGTGTTTTTTTTTTTACACACAAGTAAATAGCAATTGTGTAAAAGAGGATGTTAGTGTAAATGGGTGAAGTAGTGATCAGATTCACAAGAAAGCTAATGCAGTGGGAATTATTAAAATATTTCGTGAACTTCACTCTAGCCTGTAGTGCTCAGGTTCCTCCATCAAAGAGAAGAGGTCATTGCCGATGTAATTTCAGAGGAGACAGAGGACAAGCAGAGCCATTTTCTTCTTTGATAGAAATGGTCTCCAGTATAATTTATCTGAGATTCGAATTATGTTACTTGTGGTTTTTTTTTTTTTAAGTCAACATTGAATTATATTAATATCTTGCTAGGAAAAGCAATTTATGTCTAAGCTTTGAAATGCTGAAAATTGGGTCATAATTCTCAGATTGTTAGATTTCTGCCATTTTAGATTTTATTTAAGAATAGGTGGAAATTTTAGCAAAGCTTTTTTCAGTGCCTCCGAGTTAAATGTTAGTTTATACTAGATTGAATTGTCTTTAAATTACTAAATTTCTCATGTTTAATTCAAAGACATTTCCTCTCAACAAGCTTTTGTTGCTTTCTCAAGATGACCTCTGCCCTTTCTTTCCTCCATTGACACATGGGCTTAAGTGCGTACTCACGCACGCTTGCACGCACGTACGTAAGCACGTAAGTGGGACAAGTACATTCCCTGTCTCTTATAATAATTCGCTCACCCTTACCCTTGATAAAACATTTAACACTAGACATTAAAAGTCTGGCATCCTTAAGCTCTATTTCAGTCAGGGCGCAACTTAGAAGTACAGGGCTACCACAAAAATAACACCATAATAAATAGAGCATTCTAGTAAAGAATACATTTTGGCAATTCAGAATTTATTTTGATTATCAGATATTTATAAGTGTTTATGTGGTCGATGTTTTCTTCCCAGCCTTAAAAATTCTAATTTAATCTCTTGTGACACACATAAAATATGATTGTGCATCAGCGAAGACTAGTTGATTTTGACAGCAGATCTTGTTGGGAAAGGGGTGAGGTAGATTCTGGAGTAAAATGTGGTGTTTAATGCTGAAGCTTTTGCTTTAATTAGTACTGCTGAAAGTAACTTGAAACTGTGCTTTAGTCAGCCAGAGAGTTCTCAGGTGACTATGTGGGTGTCTTGTGATTGCTTTTTATTTTTATTGACTCACTAAATTCTTAGATTACCCTCTAACATCCAATATTGACAAACCATAAAATTCTTACAGAGTCTGCTCAATAGTGACTTATAAAGAATTATCTTGTTAATAAACTCAGCATTACATGAAATTCTGGTTTAATTAAAACAACAGTAAATGATCATATAAAGATTTTTCGTTGTTTAAGTGTATAGTCTTTCATTGTCTCTGTTTTGTTTGAACACGAAGGGAGATTTAATTTAAATTCATTTTTGCAAGACTGATTTATAAAATTTCTCCTGTGATACCTTTTGATTTACTTTTTTAAAAAAAAACCAAAAGGGTGAAAAAGAATTCTGAGATAGAATGTGAGGGCCACAGGAATGGAATGGGTGTGTGTGTGTGTGTGGAAATTGTGGTTATCCAGGGATTTTCATTTTGAGAATACCATTTAAAGATAATGATTGTTTATGGTTCCTCATAAAAGTTGCCAGATAGTAGATTACTTATCTGAGGGTGATTTGAAAAGCTTTTTAAAATTGCCTGGTGACATTACTACCTTATGGTACTTAGCAAGCGCCTTTGAAGCTGGCTTTTTCTATTTGAAAATTAGAAAGAAAAAAAGGTATATACAAAATCCTCCTTCCTTTTTAAAAAGAGAAAGTATTATATGGTCCAGAGCTTTAATAAAGGCTTCAGGGTAAAAATATACTGGTGATTTTTGTGTTGGCTTTCAGTTTTTCCATCTTTGAGTTCCTCTGTGGGTTACTACGTTTTTCAAAATGGAGCTTCTTGGTATAATGTGTATGCTACTCTTTGTTTTGGTGTGTGATTACCAAGTGCACAGCTGTCATGCCTCAGACTGTGAGGGCCTCTCTCCTTTCCCACCTCCTCATCTTCCCCAGACAGGAGTGCAAAGCTCCCCACCCCCAAGCTGAGTTATAAAGATCCCTGAGAGTAGAGATAAACTTTGCAGGGTATGAGAAATTCCTGCACAACCTTTGTTAGACACAGTACCCCTAAATGAACAGGGTCAGTGGAAGGGCTGTCAGGGGTCAAGGCTGGAGGCGCTTAGAGACGGATTCTGGCGTTTGGGTTAGTGGGACTTTATGGGCTTCCTCTTCAGTCCAAGCTTATCTGAACTCACAAAGAAGATTCACGGTTCATTGCTCTACAAAAGCTATTTGGACAGGCACTTTACTTCCCAACTGCTTTTAAGTGCTCCTGGGGCCCTGGAGCCTATTCACATAGGCCTCCTAGATTATGAATCCATAAACCTTAATGATTTTGGAGTCCCACAGGAAGACATACTAAC
Organism: Elephantulus edwardii; assembly: GCF_000299155.1. Lineage (NCBI taxonomy): Eukaryota > Metazoa > Chordata > Mammalia > Macroscelidea > Macroscelididae > Elephantulus > Elephantulus edwardii. Next base: position 8,101,036 of record NW_006399820.1, on the reverse strand, counting down.
TAGAGCATCATCAAAACATGGTTCTGATAATAGAACAGGCAAACACATTTGAGGGTATCACAGACTCACCAGGTTGGTTCTTACAAAGCTGGGAGAGCAGTCATTCTGTTCAAGCATTGCCAGGCTGGTTGATATTGATTACAAATTTGCATGAGAATAGCAGACCCAACATTGTCAGGAAAATGGAACTTCTGAGAACAGCAGAAGTGATTGTCATTTCTATGGTTTGACACACTATATTCAAGGCATCTGATGAATTTTTCAAGTTCCCTATTTCTAACATCTTGGCACATCAATCTTAGCACAGTCAACACTTTGATAAATTATGCCATTATTTTTTCTTTTCCGTTAAAATTTGTATTTCTAAAGCAAAAAAGTGCCATTGTGATTATCATAAATACCCTGTGCCTTAATCTATTTTAAATTTTTCATTTGTTTTAAGTCATGTTTTCGATAACCTGAATCCTGCTCAAAGTGTCTTCTTTAGAGAATAGAAATAACATCATATGGAAGTTGTTATAATAGGATTTAACCTGTGGTGTTCTGAGTCTCGCTTTCCTTTAATTTTTATCAAGTTTTTAATTGCCCACAGGATGATTTATTTGAGAGCTGGCCTACTTTTTTTTGACTGCAGTGCCTGTGGGCAAATGTAAATTTGCAGCTGAATTAGCAAACTAGGGGTCTCTATGTACATTAATAACCACGTAAGGGAATCAAGTGATTACCCTCTTTTTCTAGATTGGCTATGTTTGTAAGATATTAGAGCTTGGATTAGGAGGTAAGGGGCTTTATGGGGACGAGTTTGACTTCAGGTTGTTTTATTCATATTAAGGGAGTATATCTTCACTGCAGAAAATACAGAAGAATAAAAAGGGCACCACCTCTCTGCAATAGTTACATGAACATTCCAATATGTTTTATGTCAGTCTTTTACTTTTTTGAACAAGTTGATACATAAAACAAACATATATTTGTATAATAAAAAATAAGGACTGCTTACTCATGTACCTATCATCATTCTTGACACAACATTACCTCTTGTTACAACATTACCTATCTTGTTTCATTTGCCTAATCTTGTCTCCATGCTTGTCCACATGTCCACATGTAATCGGTGTCTTTAGCTTTATGTTGATAGTCTTCTTGCAGTCTTTTATAGCTTTAGAACATGTGTGTATTCCTACAGATATTGCAATTTATAGTTTAAAATTATTATTATGTTTCATGTTGTACGTGGGTACCATATTTTGCCTCACTTACTTTGGGCATGCTATCAGGAGGGTCTAGTCCTTCGAGAGGAAATTATGCTTGGTAAAGGGAATAGTCAGAGGCAAAGAGGCAGACCCTGAATGAGACAGATTGATGCAATGACTGCAACAATGGACTCACACACAGCAGAGACCATGAGCATGGACAGGATTGAGTAAACTGGATGGCCCTGAACAGCAACAGTGCTGCACTGGAAAGAAAAACAACACTGTTAATGTTCTAGAAAAGGAGATGGATAAAATAGGGAAAATAAAACTGGATTGAGAATGTTGTATAATGTCAAGTTGGAACTGACTCATAGCTGACCCTCCAGTGGATTTTCAGAGGCAATTAGTTTAGGGGAGGAGATTGCTCATCTTTTTCCTGTGGAGCGTCTGATGGATTCAAACCACAGGGCTTTGGTTTTGCAGCACAGCTGCATAACACTAGGCTTCTAGAGCTCCTTTGAGAATAAGAAGGGAGAAAAAGGAAACCGTCTCCTATGTCTGTGCTACACAGAGGTGCTTCTAGAAATGCACAGTAGAGATGAAGAACATGGTGCAGGATGGGCAGTGCTATTTTTCCGGGGTACAGAGATAAAGATACTATCTATGACTTGGAACCAACTCGATGACACTCAACAAACATGAACAACATAATATTTTTAAAAAAGATAAGCAACACAATATTATTTATAATATTTATTTATAATATTTATAGTTTATCCATCTCCTGTTGTATGGCAGATTCTACCATTTCCTTGCCCATGCCTTGCCCCCCCACCCCTTGGTTTGTATACAAAGTTAGTATACAGCTTCCACATCCAAGCTTCTGCATCGGTACTTGTGCACATACTAGGCCACCATTGTTGTTGTTAAGGGGCTGGTGAGTCGACTACATCTCATAGGAACCTTATGAACAACAAATCCAGTCCCTGTCGTATCCTGTGCCATCCTTATCATCTCTGATATATTGATCCCATTGCATAATCCATAGTAAATTGTGTTGCTAACATGAAGACAGTTTGAATCTACCAACAGCTCTGTGTGAAAGAGATGAGCAGTCTCCTCTCGTTACAGCTCACAGCCTTGGAAACTTGTAAATCTGAACCAATTTGAAGACGCTGTGCTTTAGAAGCAAGCATGACTAGACTGACTCACATACTTTGGCTGTGTTAGTAGAACGAGTCAGTCCTTGGAGAAGGACATGATGTTTAAAAAGCAGAGAGTCAGTAAAGGGAGAGGACAGCCCTCAACAGGATTGATTAACACAGTGACTGTAAGAAGGGGCTTAAGCACAGCAGAGATTGTGCAGATGGCACAGGATCAGGCGAGTTCTGTTCTGTTGAACATAAGGTTACTACAAGTTGGAGCCAACTCGAAGGCCCTTAACAGCGCCAAGCAGCATATTTGAAATCTTGACTGCTCTACGGCCTGGAAATTGCCCCATGTAGTAAAGTGGGCCGTGCTGTGGGCTTACCTTGTTTATTTTTCTTCTTTAAACTAGGTCCTCACTTATTGCCTGGGAATTTTTCCTGTGTCTGGCTGTCTAATTGGTTACTGTGGGAAGGTAATTCCTGCTGTTTTTAATACTTATCACTCAGAAGCAGAAAGTCACCCCATAAGTTTTAACAGCCACTTTATCATATGGGCAAATGGATGATCCCATTTCCTAGGCTGGAATGAAATGCCAGCTGTGGAATAGATATCTGGAAGAAAATGTTTCTGACAAAATAAGTTTGGACATCGCTCATATAGTGAAAAGTATGGGAGTGTAGGTTTGAAAAATTGAACCATATTTTGTCAGTGGCAACGTTTGTCAATTAGGTAGTCCTTGACATGTCACAGAACTGGACAAGCATGCCAGAAATTTCTCAGTTCTTAAAAAACACAATATCTTCAAAGACCAGGTGAGGCAAATGATAGGCATTATGTCAGGAATAGAACTGAAAGGACCATTTGTGGGTGACTGGTCAATTCCATGGTCAAATTATTAATACTTCAGAGTCTTAACTAGCAGATCTAACTTCACACTCATTTTGTTTATCAAATGAAGGAACATTCAACTGCTCAGCGGCCCTTCCTCAGTCTGCCAGGAAGCTCAGCATAACTCATGTTGTTTCTAGACAAGAGTGAATGAGACACATGAGAACACTTTTATCAGTTCACCTAAAAGCAGCTCGGTGTAAAAGGAGTTTTCATAATGTTTATAAAATGAGGTTGTGTGAGGTCACTGAAAAGGTGCTTGTTTTTCTTGCAACCACTTCAGTGGCGTTTATTTACCGCTTGATAGTCTTTGTTTGGGAATGTGTGATACAAGTTCACTGGTGATACAAGATGAATGCAATTTTTTCCCCCTTTATTAAGAAACATTTTACTGTGTGTGCATATAATGCAGTAGTTTCTGTGATTTTTATAATGCAATTTTAATGTGTGATTCCTGAAATTGGTGTTAAGACACCATCTAATGCTCTCATTCTGTTAAAAGTAAGTATTGTTATGTTGGAAAAGTGATCATTGAGTCAACTCAGCTTTATAGTGACCCTATGTATAATAAAGTCCATTAGCTTCCCTGGAAGAGAAAGATGAGCAATCTCCTCTTTATGTGATTAATTGTCTCTGAAAATCTGCTGGAGGGGTCAGCTACCAATGGGTCTGACTCAGTGATACTCAACAGTAACAACAACAACAACAACAACAACAAAATGTATAACAAAAGGAAACCCTGCCTGCTTATGCCCCCTGTTGTTACCATTGTATCAGTCTATCTTTTTGAGGCTGAATCTCTCATTTACTTGACCTTAACTTTTTCAAGCATGATGGCCTTCTCCAGGGACAGCTTCTCACATTAACATGCCCCAAATATGTGAGACAAAACCTCACAATTTTTGCTTCTGTGGAACAAATTTTGATTCTGTGGAATCTCCCAAAATAGATTTCTTTTTTCCTTCTGGAAGTCCGTGGTATATTAAATACTCCTCACCAACTCCAAAATTCAAAGATATCAATTCATTTTCAGTCTTTCTTACTCATCGTCCAGCTTTCACACTGGGAGCTTAGGTAGATTATATAAAAATGTTGAGGTTATGTGCCATCAAGTCAGAAGACTCATAGCTGTGACTCTCTAGTAGGCTTCCAGGGGCTCTGAATCATGTGGGAGAAGATTGCCCATCTTTTTTTTTGCTGCAGAACAGCTGGTAGATTTGAACCAATTGCCTTTGGGTTGTTGGCACTTTACCTTCTTCCACTGGGAGTACAACTCCTTACCACTAGGCCACCATAGCTCCTTGTGTAAACTATGGGTTTGTGAAAAAAAAATGTATTCATGATACAGCATTTATGTATTGTAATCATAGACTGGCAGTCTAAATGGTGTCTTCTGATTCATGACAATCCCGTATTTTACCAAACTGCTCTACAGGGCTTTCTCATCTAAAATTTTGAAGCAAATTGTTGGAACTGTTCTTCATTCATGCTGTTGAATGGTCAAACAAAGCGATCAGTGCTTTTTCTTTTAAATACCAGTTCAGTTAATACAGTGAGTGACTAAACTTTCAAAACAGAGGACAGGACATGTGTCAGGATAATGTGTCTTTTTTTCTCAAGGGCGTGAAAAGTAGAAAGTAGTAGAATGAAGTTAAGGAACATGAATGTAGACTTAGGGATCCTCTATCCAAAGTATCCAAATTCATAATAGTCTGAAGGCCAGATCTTGTCATCATGTTTTCATGCAGTAGAGGCTTGTATTTAGCTGAAATAAGAAAAAGATAGGACTGTGGATTCACAGCATTTCCCCTCAGTACTTTGGGTGGAGAGAGGTAGGTCCTGTTACTTTCCTGCTAACTCTAGAGGAAAGATAGATGATAGATAGATAGATACATAGATAGATAGATAGATGATAGATCTCACTTTCAAAGAAGGGTTTAAAAGATCATCCTCTTAATTTCTGAAAAGAAATCTTGGCCTAACTCCACATCAAGTAAGAACTAAATGCAGTTCACTCTGGTTGTGTGACTTTGTAGGGCTCTCATGGTTCCATAGTTCCCATTAGGTGTGAGCTCAGGAGCTCCAGTGGCACATTGAGTTACATGTTGGGCTGTTTGATCGAAAAGTTAATGGTTCCAGTTGATCAATCACTATACTGGAAAAAGATGAGCCGTTTCCTCTTGTAGAGATTTACAAGCCCAGAAACCCAATGGAGGCATACCATGAATCAGAATTGACTCAGCAGCACTGGGTTTGGTTTTGGTTTGATAATAGATGAGGCAGTGTACTGGATTAAACCCAAACTCAGACCCACTGCTGTCAAGTCAATTCCAACTCAAGATCACCCTTCATTGGGTTTCTGAGGGCGCCTGATTCACACCATGCTCTTTGTAATCACTTGCTGTGTGTCTGAGAGCTGGATACTGAATAAGAAGGATAGAAGAATCATTGCAATCTTTGAGCTATGGTATTGGAGACATATATTGAATATCCCATGGACTGCTAAAACAAACAGGTATGTTTGGAGACAGGGAAGCCAGAGTGTTCATTAGAGTCAAAAGTGACCAAGATTCATCACATAGGCTTTGGGCATGTTGCTAGAGAGTCTAATAATCCTTGGAGAGGGACTTTATGCTTGAAAAGGTGGAGGGTCTGTGAAAGAGAGAAAGACCCTCAATGAGATGAATTGACACAGTGACTGCAACATTGAACTCAAGTATATCAGAGATGACGAGGATTGTGCAGGATAGGACAGGGGTCTGTTGTTCTTAGGGTCGCTGTGAGTCAGTGCTTGACTTGACAGGACATAACAACAACAACAATTCTTTACAAGGCAGCTTTCTTTGTCTTTTTCCTTAGGAGCTTCTAATCCATTTGAATCATCAACCTTTTGGTTGGTAGCCTAACATATAATGGAATGCCACTGGAACTTCTTTTAATAACAAAATAGTATATGAATCATAGCATTTATACATTATATAGATATAATATAGTATTTGTTATTATTCCAGTTGTAGACTGGAGGTGTTATTGTTGTCTCCAACTCATGATTACTCTTGGTTTTACTGAACTATGTTCTATCAGGTTTCCTAACTGCTATGTTTATTGAAGCCGATCATTAGAGCTTTTTTCTGCAGTCCCACTGGGTGATTTCAAATCTTCCCGCTTTTTCTTGATGACTGAGTTACCTTTTACCCTTCCCTGTGATCTCTGAGGTGATGTTACCCCTATTATATAGGTAAGGAAAAAGGATTCTACAGGGTTAAGTAATTTATCCAAGGACACACAAGTAGCAATTTAGAGTTAAAATAAAAATCCAGGTCCTTTCAATGGAAATCCTTGATCTTTTCACTGTTTTTAATCCTATTCTAGGTAAATGAAGGAAAGAAGAGAATACCTTAAGCTTGGGATATATTTTTACAGAGAAAATTAGTGTTAAGAAGCTGGATTTTGTTTGGCATGGAATGAATATTTCATTCATTCATTAAATTTTAATGGGAACCTACTTGGTGCCAGCCATTGTGTTAACACCATGATACATTGTCTTGAACAAGGCGACATGGTCCCCACTCTCATGGAATAATAAATTTTACTGTAGCAATACGAACTCACTTTATCTACTTGTGAAAAATATATATGTGTTGCAGACCTAATTAAACACCAAAGTAGAGCTTTTAACCATTACTGTGCAAACTTTTGTTACTACCAGCTGTGTTCTGCTTGGACAGGAGCAAAATTGACTAATTCAGCAAATAGTCTTTCTGTAAAAATGCCATGAAGGGAATGTCTGACCTCCACTAATCTTGCAAGGGGGTGGATAATCAAAATCAACAGCTCAAGGCTGATTCTTGTGAAGCAAAGGTCAGATGTATCTCTTCTCTCTCAACTTTTTTACAAATTCTACCACCACTCCTGGATCCCATGACACTTGCAAAGCCACGCAGAATGCAGACAATACTCATAATTATAGGGCCTATCAGGGAAGTAACAGGTAATAATTCAGCATCTGGAATGTGTGAGAACAGCTTCTTCTCAGCCATCCTTCTAGGCAGGCCTCTATTTGACCCTTGGCCTTTCAGCTCCTTTCCCCCCTGGCACAGTCTCTGTGTTTGTTTGAGAAAGTGTTAAGAATTCTTTTAACTCAGTCAGTAAGGCTTAGAGACACCCCACTACCCTAGTAAACCTCAGCCTGAAGACCTCAACTTTTTTGCTCCCTGAATTGGCGTGTTTAGTCCTGCTTATAATCATCCAGAAACATCCACCCTACTAAGAAGCCTCCTATCCAAAGGAAGTCAGCTATCTCTGCTCTGCAGTTTGTCTCACGTGGCTCTACAAAGCACCTGGAGTCATTTCCCCAACAGTAAGCCTTCTGCCTAAAGACATTAAACATCCTCATTCTGTGGTCCAGGAAGCTAACTGCACTGTCTCTTCCCAGTGCCCTGACCCTGATGCCTCTACTGCTTCTTGCTGTATGTATCTCTTTGGTGCTGGTATAAAGGATCTCTCTGCCTTCCAGGTCTGAGAGATTCTCAGTGCAGGATTCTTAAACCCAAAGACGGAGCCCTCTCCCAGCTCTCCTTTCTTCTAATCAAGTCATCTCTTTTCTACGTGCTTCTCTCTCCTTTGATTTTGTGTAAGATAAAAGACAAAACTCACTCATGGGCGATGATGGCTTGAGTGTACCCAATCCTAATCTTGCCTCATTAATTTAACAAACATAAATTAATCCTCATGACTATAACCTATGAGTTGGAACCAATTTGTTGGCACCCAAGAACAACATCAACAATGAAAGGCTTCTCTTGCTTTCCCCACAGATCCTCGGCCTGGGAGAGGCCAGTGGTTCTCTTACCAGAACTGCTTGATACTGCCCTCTGCTTTGTTCTTTATTTACTGAGCACTCTTAGGTATTCTTGATTTGTAGTGTATTCCTCTATAAATGCTATGCCATTTCTCCATTTTCCCTGCTACCTGTGCTAAGTGTAGGCATTATCCTGACTTCTTTTACTTCTTTTTTCTCTATGCTTAATGATAGTGAGCTTTTCTATTCTGTATTCTGTGACCTTTTTTTTTTTTCAAATCCTGTGACCATTATGAATGAGGACGGAATATGAATGGGTGCTGGCAGAAGAGAATGATCTGCTTTACATTGTGTTCCTGTGGCCTGGAGACTGAGGGGTGGGGAAGAGGGCAGAGGCAGGGCTTACAGGGTGAATGTCTTAAAGTTTCAGGTCTTTTTCAGAAATGAGGAATAACAATGTCTACCTGTAAACAAAGGGCTGAACTAGAACTTTTAAAATCTTGGAAAGTTTTTTTCTTTCCTTTTCTAAAAAGTTAATTCTCATACAACAGCGCAACATTTTTTTATGTGTGTATGTGGTAAAAAATATGTAACAAAGCATTTGCCATTTCAACCATTTTTAAGTATTCAGTTGAGAAACATCCATTATGTTCATCGTATGGTTCAACAACACTTTCAGCTCTTTCAAGGTTTTCTATCACCCATAACAGAAGATAGACCTATAGGTAAAGAATTGTACTGCCAACTCAAAGGTATGAGGTTCAAATCCACCAGCAGCTCTGCAGGAGAAAGGTGAACAATCTCCTCCCATGCAATTTACTTACTGCCTCTGAAAAACCTGGGGTGGGGAGGTCAGCCAGGAGTCAGTTCCAGGTCGAAGGTACATAACAACAACAATGTAACAGAAGTGCCAAAACCACCAAATGCAGCCCATTGTCACTGAAGTCAGTTTTGATGTATGGATTCTGTAGAACAGATAGAACACCTCCAAAGGGTTTCTGAGACTGTCAGTCTTTATAGGAGCAGGCGTCTCACCTTTCTCACATGTTGTTGTTCATGGGTTTGCATAGCGACCCTTTTGGTTAGCAGCTTAACTTTAGCACCATCAGAAACGCATTGCCCTCTAAACTATTCTTCGCCAGGATAACAGCTAATAAATTATGATGCCCGTAACTCAACTCTCATTGTTGTGTTGGAACTGATGCATAATTGACCACCATTGGGTGTCCGAGACCATAAATTGCATGAATGGATGATTTCTCATCTTCCTTCCTAGGAACTGTTGATGGATTCAGCCTTTAGATGAGCTGTGTGACCTCCTACAACTACTTCACCAGAGCACCCTTTGATCCCTATACATTTGTCTATTCCAGCTATTTCTTGTTTTGTTTTGTTTTTTTTAATTTTAATTTTTATTTTAGTTTAGAGTGTGTGTGTGTGTGTGTGTGTGTGTACCATCAAATCAGATCTGACTGGTACAGGACAAGATTGCCCCTCTTTCTCCAGCACAGCATCTGGTGGATTTGAACCGTGTACCTCTAGTATTACAGTGTAGCTTCTTGCCACTAGGCCACTAGAGCTCCCTTATTCCAGCTATTTCTTGTGTCTTGAAAACATTATGCTGAATGACATAAAGCATAAAAAGACAGATACTGTAGGATAGTTTTACAGATATTGTAGGCTATTAACCTATGGATTTATGATGATCTAATAGTGGTTCAAACTACAAACAAACAAACAATGCCAAATTCAGTGCTCTTGAGTAGATTTCAACTCACCATAACTCTGTTGTTGAGTCGGAACTGACAGTAAATCAGAAATGAGGAGACTGCCTCTTTCTCATGCAGAGCAGCTGATGGATTCAAGACTGCTTTGTCCTTTGTCTTTGGGTTGGCAGTGCAGCCCCTTACCACTAGGCTACAAGAGGACCCTCTGTTAGGGGTAATGGAAAAACTTGGAAATAGATGACAGTGATGTTGAACAACATGATTGATGTTATACAACAGAACACTTAAAAAGAGCAGTGGTTATCAATTTCTACAATAATGGTCATGTACAGCATTTGTTCTTATGGGACTGAGTTAGTTCATTTAGCATAATACTTTCTAGTCCCTCCCAAGTTATGTAGTGATTTACAAAATCATTGCTTCTGCGTGCTGCATAGCATTCCATCATAGATAACTAGTAAAATGTCAATGAGGATCTAAGGGGTGGGCAGGAGAGGGGTGGGGTTGGGTGGGTGGGTAATCATGGGGTCACATGGTGTGATGGGTGGGTTGGGGAAGTGCTGGGGATCCAGGGGGCGGGGCACTGTATACCAACTTTGTACGTAAACCAGAGTAAAAAAAAAGAAAAAGAAAGAAAGAAAAAAAAAAAAAGGACTGTGGTTTATGGTGGTGTGATTTAAACCAGCTTGACTTCTGCAGGAACATGGAAAGGTAAACACAAATGTAGTTCACTTTACTACTGTCTTTTGACATGTTGGTAAATCAGAACTACTTTGACTGTTTGGTCACTTTAATCAATGGTTTGTTTCCTTTAGTTATCTGTATTCCTTTTATTCTTTCTCTAGGTAAGCTTTTAGTAGATGGAGATTGTTTAGGCCCTCACTTCTGTTGAGGGGAAAGATAGAGTATGGTGGAACCTGGGAAGTTTTAAATTTCATCGAGCGTGCTTTATATGTAGTACTTACCAAATGTCCCTCAGCACATCTGGCATAAGGGGCAAGGTAATTTTTCCCTTTCACAATAGCCTTTGAATTTTTAATGAGCTGCCGTATATCTTGTCACTTTTTCTGCTCCTAGCTATTGTTTCCAGAGTAACTGTGCTTTCTGATTCTTTTTCCTCAAGTATAATTTATTTCTTTTACTTTTGAAGATAGCTTTAATTTGTTTGTGTGCAAGCCCCATATTGAATACAATGAACACCAAAATGTGCTTAACACTTCTTTTTAATGGAAATGCGGTGGAGTTGTTGTTAGGTGTTCTTGAGTCTCTAGATAACAGAATGAAGCCTTTTCTGTTATTGCACTATCCTTGAGATCTCCTCTGTGCTTTCAAGCCCACTGTTATAGTCATTGGTAGGAGATGTCAAACCAGTTCCAACTCATAGCGACCCCACACACTGCTAGGTCCTGCACCATCCTTACAACAATTGCTCTATTTGAGCCCCTTGTTGCAATCACAGTGTTAGAATACCTCTTTGACGACCTTCCTCTTTCTTATTGCTCTTCTACTGTATGGACCATTATATGATATAGCTGTGACATAATTATCTTAAAAGGAATATGTTACCAAAAAGACTTAAGTATCTTTCCTTTAGAGAGGTTTTCAAATGCTTTAAAAATCACTACTCTTTTAGCGTCCTGTAAGGATAAATAGTTTATTTTGTTTTTCCCAGTCAGAAGAAGAGATATATCCCAAATAAATCTTACTTGGTTTCTTTAATCACAAATAATATATAGTGGGCTTTAAAAAAAGCAAGCTAAATGTTTTTATTAGACACTCTGAAAATATAATTATAAGCCACTGTGTCAATTAGGAATTAGAGCTTCTTAGACCAATGGATTATCCCATAGCTACATGAGCAAACTAAGTCTGCATGCTAAAATTCATTTGAAACATAATTAAGAACAGAAGTAGAGCTTTTAACCACTTCAGTGCTGGATTTTGACCACATCAATTATGGTTAAGTTTGTTAGGATCATATATACTAAAGTAACCAAAGATATTTTTCCTTCCTTTGGGGAGACAATTAAAAAAATATAATTGTTAGAAACACATTTTATTTTGTATTTTCTGATTTTACACAAACATACTATCATTTGGCTTTGGAAAAACTCTTAATTCATATGTACTATGGTTTTTAATCCCAGAAGGAAAAGTCTCCACTAAAATAAGATTTTTTTTAAATTTTACACTGGTTTATTTACAAAGTTTGAATATATTGTTTTTCACACAGGATCTTTCCAATTTTCTTCACTTACCCCACTCATCAAATTGTGTGACTTTGTGATTAACCCACCCTCCTAGCCCATCCTCACCCCTCTGCTTACCCCTACCCCCCTTGGGTACTCATAACCATTCTGCAATAATGCTTTTATACAGTATTTGTCCTTATGGAACTGAGTTATTTCACTCAGCATAATGTTCTCCAGTCTCTCCCAAGCTAGATAATAATTTACAAAATCCTTGCTCCTGTGTGCTGTGTAGTAGTCCACTGTGTGGATGTACCATAATTTCTCAATCCATTCCATTGTGGTTGGACATCTGGACTGTTTCCATGTTCTTGTGATGGTGAATAATGCTACTATGAACATTGGTGTACAAGTCTCTGTTTGTGCCTCAGTTCTCATTTTTTTCAGGGTATATTCCAAGCAGGAAATAGCTGTGTCATATGGAATTTTCAGATTTTTGAGGAAATGCCAAACTGCCTCCCAGAGTGGTTGTACAATCCCAGCAGCAATGTGTAAGATTTCCTATCTTTCCAACATTTATTACTTTCATTCCTGCTAAATTTTGCCACTGCTATTGGAGTGAGATGGTATCTCATTGTGGTTTTTATTTGTATTTCTCTTATTGCTAGTGATCTGGAGCATTTCTTCATTTGTCTGTTGGCCATTTGAATATCTTTCTTTGTGAAAACTCTTTTCATGTCTTTTGCCCATTTTGTAATTGTGTTATCAGTCTTTTTCTTGTGGAGGCCTAGGAGTATTCTGTAAACTTTCATTATGAGACTCTTGTTTGAGATGGTATTGCCAAATGTTTGTTCCCAGTTGGTAGGTTTTCTTTTCATCCTCTTGGAAAAAGTTTTTGATGTGCACAGGAATTTAACATTTAGAAGGTCCCATTTATCAGTTTTATTTACTTTAGACTGTGCATTTCTGGTTTGGCAGTCTCTTTATACCGTAGACAGCCTCTATACCATAGACTAGGGCTTCTAAGCTTGATCCCACTTTGTCTCTTATGAACTTTATGTTTTTGGCTTTATTCCCAGGTTTCTGATCCACCTTGAGTTGATTTTTGTGTAGGGTGCAAGATGTGGATCCTGTTTCATTTTTTTGCTTGTATGTTTTGGTAGAGATTTTACCAAAATAAGAATGAGCAAGCTTACCAGTCTTTCTAATAGCATCTTTGTATACAATACACAGATTCAAAAAGATGAAGAAAAAGCATTATGGGCATGGGACCATGAATTAGATAAAAATTTATGACTATATTCCTTTGCTTCTTGTCTTCCACATGGCACTTACTGAACAGAAGTTGTTGAGAAGTCATCAGCAATACAGTATGAGATACAGCTTCAACCATTGGAAATGAATTTCAGAATATACAGATCACTGAATGTCAGTTCTCAATTTCACCATGACATGAGATGACCCAATTAAAATATTAACCCTATTTGCATGAAGGTAGAACCATTTAGAGCTTCTGCTGTCATCAGTGTCAATGTTTTAGAAAAAAAGTCATTGGGTTTTTAAAATTTTATACTGGTTTTCTTATAAAGTTCATATACAATGTATACAGTGTATTTCACATGGGATCTTTCCCATTTCCTTTTCTCACCCCTCAAACCACCCATCAAATTATGTGGCCCTATGATTAAGATCCTCCCTCCCTGCCAATCCTCATCCCTCTACTTCCCCCCTCTACGCCTTGGATCCTCATAATTGTTCTACAATAATGGTCTTACACAGTATTTGTCTTTATGAGACTGTGTTCGATAAAAGACTTCATTTTTGATAGGCAGAAATGTATATACACTGTACTGGTGGTAACAATTTTTCTTTCTTTTTTTTAAAATAGACTTCTATGGTCAAAATATGGGTGATTTGTGACCTTACAGAAGAGATGAAGTAAAACTACTAGTATTTTCCAGTTCTGAAGTCTAATGGAGCCTGTTTGAAAGGCAGTTGTATGGAGCTCAATTGGGCATGATTTCTATAATTAGCACATTCATTTCCATAATACAAGCAGGTGTCCATCTGTCTTCAGCAATATCTTTTACTGTACATTCATTTACAACCTGTCTTTATTAATATATGCACATATTTAAAGTAGGTATGTTTGAAGGAGCTCAAAGTGGTGCTGATTGGTGGATATGAACCAATAACCTTTTGGTTAGAAGCATGTGTTTTGCTCCATTGTGCCACCAGGATTCTTTTGTGTGTATTGTGTATGTTTTAAGTTGTATTACCTCCAAGTAAGGAACTCTAAAATTAAAAATCTAGGATCTTCAACATTAGTTTTACTGGAATATACTTGAATGAATCTCATTTATACATATTATACTATATTAAGATGAAATGTATAAATGATCTTTTAGCTTTTTTGTTATTTTTTAAAAATCAGGTCATTTTTCCTTTTAATTCATTGCATAATTCAAGGGGACTTGAGGTCATCTGCGAAAAAAGGAAAAAAATCACCTTACCACATACGTGGTTAATTTTAAAGCTTACTTTCCAGACACATGGCATATGACCCTTCATTTTTTTTTTTTCATTCAGTCATTCATTCAAGAAGTTTTGACAGAGCGCTTGCTTGGTATGTGGTAAAGAGGTAAAAGGCAAGGGGGATAGGGTGGGAATGTAACGGTTGCTTCTTCCAGAAACTATGGAACCTAGGAACTGGTTTAGAGACAGATCTTGAGTATTTGAAGCAGTAATGTTATAGATAGGAGAGTTTATATGGAAATGACAAAATTTCAAGTAACAGTGGTAAAATAAACTACTGTGGCTTTGTGGAGATAGCGGAGTTGGACCTCCACAAAGGAGAATTGTCTCCATCAAACATCCACAGTATCAAACTAAAAACTACAAGGTTAGATCTGACATTACCCTCCCCTCTCTCCACCCCACCACTCTGCTGCACCTACTTAAAATAGTCACTGGCCCAAAATTAATTGTAAAACTTGTGACGTTTATTAGGGAGATAGGTTGTGGGGGCCAGGGAAGGAAAAAGGATATCACAGGGCAAAAGTCCAGGTTTAATTAAGCAACACAAATAGAAGAAGCTTCTAGTTTTCTCAGTTGCCAAGCAAGCTTTGTCTCATAACAATCACAAGGCAGCTCTTCCTTCAATCATGTACCAAGCAAAATCTTTAACTCTGGTTTCATCTCCAGGGATCCATCAGGCTACTCTTCACCACAGTCACTCTACAGTCTCTTTATTACTTTTTCTTATGTTGGCCTTACAGCTATTGATGATATTGAAGACACTGATCAATTTTGTACCCTATGTCCACAGTTGAGGCTCCTGGAGACAATACTCCCAGGAGGAGATAAGACAATGAATAGAAAAGCCATTTTCAAAAGTCCTAGCACTACAATAATGATTCTGACAGGAATCACATAGAAACGGTGTCCAAGACAAGGGAGAATTGTTGTAGCACAAGATACTAATTTGAGATGACCCTTGAAAGATGAAGAGGATTTAGAATAAAGTGGAAATGAGGTAAGACTAAAACTAGTTTCTGGCAGATTAAAATTTAGTATACGAAAAGGAATCTTTTCAGGGAGTACTGGTGGCCTAGTGGCAAGAAGTTTTGCTGTAATACCAAAGACGTGTGGTTCGAATCCACCACATGCTCCATTGGAGAAAGAGGGGCAATCTCCTCCTGTGCCAGTTGGATCTG
Organism: Elephantulus edwardii; assembly: GCF_000299155.1. Classification (NCBI taxonomy): domain Eukaryota; kingdom Metazoa; phylum Chordata; class Mammalia; order Macroscelidea; family Macroscelididae; genus Elephantulus; species Elephantulus edwardii. Next base: position 8,085,370 of record NW_006399820.1, on the reverse strand, counting down.
ACTTGATGGTAGAGAACAAGAAAAAACGACAATAACCCCTCCCCTCAAAACCCCCACAAACAATCAAAAGCATATTTTAAAAATAAAATGCTTCTTGAAAAATGAGTAGATATTAGCACCAAGAGGTTTTTAAGTGAAACATTTATTTTCTTTTTTTCATGAAAAGGAGAAATAGAGAAGAAATTAACAATGATGTTGATAGAATTCAAGTGTTAAACCATCAGACATAATTTGTTCACAACATTGTGTTAGACTTCTAATGGCAAAGCTTTGTCTCTGATACTTTGGGCATGTTTTTAGGTCATGCTAGTCTTTGGAAAGATACATTGTGTTTGCAAATGTGGAAGGTCAGTGCAAGAGTGGAAGACTCTGAACAAGATGGATTGACGTGGTGATTGTAGCAATGGGCTCAAATATGTCAGAGAGGATGAGAATGGAATAAATTAGGGAAAGGGTCAGATCTGTTGTTCATAGAGTTGCTGAATTGTACTCATCTCACCCACACCTAAGAACAATAATGTATTGTATTGCTAACCTAATGGATAAGAGTTTGAATCTGCTTGTTACAAGAGAGAAAGATGGGCCATTGCCTACCTTAAAGATCTAAAGTGTTAGAAAACTGTGGAGGGTAGCTATGAGTCAGAATGAACAGCAGTAGGTTTTTTTTTTCTTGATGGGTATATTTTTGAGAATGAATAAATATTTTTTTTATTAATAGAAGACCCTTTATTGAAGTGAAACACATTTTAGATTCTTTTTTTTTGTTCTGTGTGTCTCAGGTTTTGAATTATGACAAAAGCAAGAACTATCCACTTTCCTTCTAATTCCAACTCATCAGAGGTTGATGCTTTATATTTACTTTGTAGAATTTCTTTAGGACCAGCAAAACTAATTTGTAAAGTTCCTTCATTTCTAGAAGAAAGCATGACTAAATTTTTTCCTGAATATACTAGTTAAAATACATTCTCTTGTGGGTTTAAAATATTAGTTTGTATGGGAAAATTGCCCAAGAATTATAGTGGTGAGGGCCTGGAAACAGAGGAAAGGCAAAAAGAAACAAAGCAAAACAAAAGTAAGAAAAATACCTCAACTATTCTCCCCCACCCCATTTAAATCAGTAGATTAAGTTTCAAAAGAAAAAAAAAAAGTAACAGGATTTTCTGCCTGTTGAAATGGAATGAGATCTCACACCTGCCAGACAGGGAAAATGTGTTAGGAAAGGTCTGCAAAGCAGTTCGCAGTGGGTTGGGTTTTGGGGTGTGTGTGTGTGTGTGTGTGTGTGTGTGTGTGTGTGTGTGTGTGATTCCATTTAGTGGGAAGGATCTGAATTGGCAACTCAAAGGCAAGTGGTTCAAACCACCAGCTTCTCTGTGAATGAAAGATGCACAATTACCTCCCATGCGATTTATTGCCTCTGAGAACCTGCTGGAACTATGAGTTGGTTTCAATTTGATAGTACATAACAACAATTCCTGACCAGATCCAAAGCTTTAAATTATCCACCAAGAATCAGTTGTTCAAGATATAAAAATATGGGATAGTCACTACTAAAATTAATGAAGTAACTCTGATGGCATAGAGGTAAGGTGTTGCCGTGTCAATCCAAAGGTTCAAATCCACCAGCTGCTCTGTGGGAGAAAGATGGGTAATCTCCCCGTGTGATTAATGGCCTCAGAAAACCCCCTGGAGAGTCAGCTATGGGTTGGTTTTGACTCAATAGTATACAACACTACCAGCAACAAAATAAAAGAAAGCAAAAGTAGCACTACCTATTCATGCATTCATCCATCCTTTAAACTGGTTTTTGCCTAGTTGCCAAGTCGGGCACCCTGGATGCACTTGGGGAGTTATGCTTTTTTGCTCAAGAGATTGTAGGGTTCCCTTGTAAGCATAAAGTGTTTTTGTAAACAAAGAAATGCATTATTTATTTACCTTCCACTATTGAGCTGGCATATTATCTGGAAAGTAGGAGGCAGTTCGACATTAGGGCTTGGTGTTATTACAGTTGTGTTAATTCACTGTGATATGATCTCCACTAATTACTGTGTCCTTCTAGATGTATTTTCTTAGATATTTATGAACTCTCACATCTATTTACTTTCTCAGAAATGAGCTCACAACATATGGAATATTAGATTACTTCGCAGCTTGCCCCCTTTCTCATAATAGCAGTATAGATGATGATTGCCTGTCCATGCCAAAACATAGAGATCACTCCCATTGTTATTGATGGCCGTGTCGTAGTTGATAGAGCGGATGGATAATAATTTATTCAAGGGGTTCGCTTTAAGAAATACAGAAAACTTGATTGGTTCTCATAATTAGAGTTAGAGGAGGCATTGAATATTTTATTTATTTGATTTAGTTTAAGAATTTCACAAGCCTTCAGGGTCTCGTGTGTGTGAAGTAGATACAGCATTTAACATTTTTCAAATAGAAAATCATCCCTAAAGGAGAAACTACATTCTCTCTTTACAGATCCATGAACAAGAGCAGGATAAGGCTTTTTGGGTTATAGCAAAAGTCAATTTTGAGTTGTGCTGCCCTCCAATCTCTTTAATCAGATCAGCCTTTGATTGTCCCCTGTCTTTCATCTCTGCATAGTTAATCACTGAAGGGCTTCTGCTGTCTTAACTCCTCTTCGTATTCTTAGAGATCCCTACCTCAGCCCGGCAGTCTCTCCAAGCACCCTGGCATCATGGATATCTTCGCATGTCTCTGAAAACTGAGGCCATCTCCCCACTAGGATATCTTCTAGTCTAAATATATCTGCTATTTATTTCCAAGTATAAATTGGAGCTCCTCTTTTATAAAGTTCAGTACAAGATGAGGTCCTCTTTTCAGAGAATATTCTTTCCTTGCTGTCTTTGACTGCTCTTGAACCAGTTGTTCATAAATTGGCTTCAGACTCCTGGCAAGCTTATGCATGAAGAGATTAGGATTGTGCTCTAAAGGAAGTAGATCACCTTTCTTCCTGGAGGTGCTTGGGTGAACTCAAACCTTTTAAACTTTCAGTTAGCAGCCACAGACACGGATTGGCTGTGTTGCATCACCCAAGGAGATTTTACTACTTTGGAGACCTTGATGTTTCTGTCTACCCAAATGTAATGATATTCATTTATTTTGTTTTACCTAAGTGGGCCCAAGATTTCAGATTACTCTCCTGTGCAATTTACTGCTTCTGAAATCTGCTGGAGGATCAGCTGTGAGTTACTTCTGACTCAACAGTCCTCATCAACAAAGCTAATTGAACATGATTGTTATGCAATGAGAATGAGATAACAGTTCAAAACAACTTGGTACTGATATAACCATAGGCACACAGACCAATAGAATGAAATTAAACATCAAGAAATAAACCTACACATATATAGTCCAATTATTTTTGACAAGAGTGCTAAGTCCATTTAAAGGAGAAAGAAGAGTCTCAGGAATAATGGTGCTGGAAAAATTGGATTTCCACATGCAGAAACATGAAACAGTCTGTACCTCCAACTATGCACATTAAAGAAATAAAACATGGATTAAGGACCCAAATGTTTAAACTAAAATCATAAAATTTTTAGAAACAAGGATCATTCTATTAGGCCTGACTTTTGATGAAGGATAATCTTATAGAATAATAGATTTATAAATAGCAAAAGATAATTTTCATGGGACCTTATGCAAACTAAAAAAAGTCCCAAAGCAATAAACTTCACTTTCGTTCATCAAAAGATTTTACAAAAAAGGAAGAAGAACAAGCTCTGACTATAAACAATATAGCTAATAAGTCTCTTAAAACATCTCTTTCCTTTTCCTCCCTCTCTCCCTCCCTCTCTTTCTCTTTGTATATAGATATATAAAACTTGAATGACTTAATGAGAAAAAGGTAAATAGCTCAGTCACAAAATAGGCAAAATAGGAAAGAGGACATTCAGATGGCTAATAATCACATGAAAAAATAGTCAGCATCATTGACCATCAGTGAGATGCAAATTAAAACCACAGACCTACCATTTTACTCCCACTTTTAAGAGCTCTGCTGACTTTGTAGTCCACAGGGTGTTGTACTGCTAACGCAAAGTCCAAATCTCTCTGGTGGTTCAAGTTTACCAGAGGCTCCATGGGAGCAAGATGGTCTCCTCCCATTGATTTACAGCCTCAGAAATCCAATGGTAAGGGAGCTATTATTCAGTTTGACTCAACTTCAGTGAGAATGTTGTTAAGTATCTTTGAATTAGAACCAACTTATAGCTGACACTCCAATGGGTTTTTAGAAACAACACATCACACGGATGTTGATAGCCCATCTTTCTCCCGCAGGGAAGTGGGTGGATTCAAGCTGCTACCTGCAAGCAAGATTTTGCTGAAGATTATCCAAAAACGACTGGGACAACACACCAACAGAGAACTACCAGAATTGCAGGCTGGGTTTAGATGGGGCTATGTATGGTACTAGGAATATTGTAGCTAATGGTATATGGATCTTGGCTGAAAGCAGGGAGTACCAGAAACATTTCTGTCTTTGTTTCATTGATTATGTAAAGGCATTTGACTGTGTGGATCATTATAAACTGTGGCTAACACTTAGAAGAATGGGAGTCCCAGAACACTTGATTATGCTAATACAAAAACTATACTTCGACCAGGAGGCAGTCGTCAGAACAGAGCAAGGAAACACTGTATGGTTCAAAATTGGGAAGGGCATATGCCAGGGCTGTATCCTGTCTCCATACCTTTTCAATCTTTATGCAGAACAGGTTATCCAGGACGCTGGGCTCTATGAGGAGAAAAATGTCATCAGGATTGGAGGAAGAATCATCAACAATCTGCATTATGCAGATGACATAACCCTGTTTGCTGAAACTGAGGAGGACTTGAAGCACTTGCTGTGGAAGGTCAGGGACTGCAGTCTTCAGTATGGATTGAGACTTACTATCAAGAAAACAAAGATTCTCACCACTGGGCTGACTGGCAGCCTCGCAATGGATGGTGAAGAGATTGAGATTGTTCACAGTGTTGCTTTGATTGGATCCACAGTTAACAGTCTTGGCACCAGCAGCCAGGAAATTAAAAGACGTATTGTGATGAAAAAGTCTGTGGTTAGAGACCTCTCTAAAGTGCTGAAGTCCAAAGATGTCAGTCTGGTGAATAAGGTGCACCTGATACATGCCATGGTCTTTGCAATCACTTGCTATGCATCAGAGAGCTGGACAATGACTAGGGATGACAGAAGAATTGATGCCTTTGAGCTGTGGTGTTGGAAAAGAGTATTGAATATATACCATGGACTGCTAGGAAAACAAACATGTTTGTCCTGGAGAGGGTGAAGCTGGGCTACTCCTTAGAGGCAAGGATTCTGAGGCTTTGTCTTACATACTTTGGACATGTTGCAAGGAGGGACTAGTCCTTGGAGAGGGACGTCATGCTTGGGAGGGTGGAGGGAAAGCTCAGGAGAGGAAGACCCTTAATGATATAGATTGAGTCAGTGACTGGGGTAATGGGGGTAGGAATGCCGGAGATGGTGAGATTGGCACAGGATAGGGTAGAGTTTAGGGCTGCTGTACATAGGGTCGCTATAAGTCGCAGGCAACTGGACAGCACATAACAACAACAACACAACCTTTGGCTTGGCAGTGCAATTACTTACCACTAAGAAACCAGAGTTCCCTAAGAATAAGACATAAAAAATAAAACAAGCCACTAAAAAGCAAAAGCAGGAAATGGCAAATGCTGTCTAGGATGTGGGGAAATTGGAACCCTTAGCCATTGCTCATGGGTATGGAAAAGGTTGCAGCTGTTGTGTAAAACAATGTGGCAGTTCCTAAAAACACTAAAAGTAGGAACTACCAGACCCACTGCTGTTGAGTGGTTTTGATTACCTTGGGTTTCCAAGGCTGTAAATCTTTAGAGGAGGAGACTGCCCAACTTTCTCCTGCAGAGTGGCTAGTGGATTCAAACCACTGACCTTTCCAGTTGCCACTGCACGTTTTAAACATTTCTAAGCTCTGTACTATCAGAGCTCCTTACGAATATCATATTATCTAGCAGTTGCCCTAGAATTCTTACAGGACAGTGAATTTATGTTCATGGGAGAGGAACAACTCAGAAAAATGGACAAGAATGGTCATGTAATTCAATGAATGAATGCCATTAATGTTACTAGATGGTACATGTAGGAACTGCTGAGTTGCTGTACGTTTTGCTGTATATATTCCAAACAGCAAAATAAATCAAATAATAAAAAAAATAATAAAAGGTGGGAGAAAAACAATCCATAAATAAATAAAACATTAGATCTTCATTTTGGGTCCCCAAACAAATGAATAAAAAATGTTCTCACAAAATGAATTTATTTAGAAATAAAATTTAAGGATTGCTGAGAAGGAAATGTGCTCTCTCCTTTTATGTGTATTATCCATTTAGAAGTTTACAAAGCAGTCCCTTTTGTAATCTGAGAAATAATGGCTTCCAGAGAGATTCATAGTTACTCTTACCTTTTGAATTATTCTAGGGAGTGAAGGGTTGTTTTGTTTAAAACTTCCACGTAAAATCTGATACTTCTGTCTTATGTTTGCTTATCTTCATTTGATTGACAACTTTGGACAGCGGAGTGTAACCTCATACTGTAGAGTTGCAGTTTCTTGGGGGTGAATAAAAAGAGAGATAGTTAAAATGATCTATACGAAGATAAAATTTTAATTTCTCTTAAGTCTAGGAACCTGGAAAAATATATTGAATTTACTCAAACTGAGATGTTCTCCTGGCTCTGTAGCTAAGAGATTTATAATAGACTGGTCTATTTCTACATGTGGGATGACACTGGTACCACAATGTACTTGCGGCATATGAAGTCCCAAGGAAGTAATGAAAAATTACAAACCATAGGCAGCAGTCAGTAAAAGCCATTTTGAAAGGGAATGAGACTGGGCTAATCCTAGTCATGGTAGGAAGTAGGAAAATTCTAGGTTATGTACACTCAGAAAAGCCAAGAAAAGACAAGAAGCTCATACCAAGGTAGAAAGCATTTCCCTTAATATTATCTGCTACCCCCACTGTCTGCACACTGTTTCAGAAGATTGTTAGCCTAACCTCACAATAATGTAGGTTGAGTTCACATACCATCCCTTTATTTTCCTGAGCCTTATTCATTTAATAAGGATAGTCTGTCTGATCAGAGATTTGGTTAATTTGAAAGAGATTCAGCATAAGCACTGTGAATCATGAAATGTTTTTATTACTATTTTTAGATTCTCATTTCCTCTGGTCATGGTCCTGCAGGAGACTTAAGCAGTAATATGATTTTGATTTCTCCTTTCTGTATTTCTTACCCACAAGGAGGTAATCTTTAATTTATAGTTTTTATTTTGTAAACTCTGATGTCTTTAAGAAATCAGAATTGTTCATTTAGTAATGATTTGTTGAACATTTAGAAAGAATATAGCACCTAATTGTTTATCAAGCTTTATTTCTTTTTTTTCCAATTGTTTTATTTACTGATTTTTCAAAAGGGATACATTCTCTCATTGCCAGTCTGTTGAACCAACTCACAGCTGACCCTCTAAAGAGTTTTTGAGAGGCTGTAAATTACACGAAAGGAGATAGCCCATCTTTGTCCTATGCAACCTTTAAGTGGATTCAAACTGCCAGAGGGGTGCTGCTTTTGGGCTAGCAGAACAAACTCCTTAAGGATTATACCACCAGAGCTCTTTCTATATAGGGCAGAATGGGAAAATTTCATCTTCTTTTACAAGTAATTTGTTGCTAATATATATCAAATGAATTTAATAATATGTTTTTGACATTTCCACATTATCCACCTTCCAGCCTGTTAGTGGAATTATTCTAGAATTTTACCACTCACCTGTCAGGTTGTTATACTGTGATGTCTTGCTGTGATGCTGGAACCTCTGTTTCTAGTATTTCAGATACTGCAGGGATCACTAATGGTAGACCAGATTTCGTGGAACTTCCACACTGAGATGAAAAGCAAAGACTGGAGATTGAAGTCCCCACATCATAACAGAATATAGTCTGAAGTGCTTGATTTGTAGACACTGTGAGGAGGGGACAATCATTGAAGGATATCTTATTTTATGAAGTAGAAGATCAATGAGGTTATAGGAGACCCTCTGCAAAACAAACTCACAAAGCAATTGAAACAGTGTTTATTATGAGGATGATGCAGGACCAGGCAGTGTTCTGACCTGTTAATTATAAGGTCTCCTTGAGCTGGAGTGAACTCTATGCAGCTAACATTACTGACAGAGTTACAGAGAATTAATTCCTTGGTACCGGCCTAAGTCATGGATCTGTGACACTTCGGGATAATGTTAGATTCTAATGGATGGAATAGATTTGCATGGAAATGTGGGCTTCAGAGATAAAACCAGAGCTGGATTTTAATTTTCCTCTCTGAATATCTGCTTTGAAAATATTTCCCAAGTCTGCCCTGTCCCTGTTCCAAGGTCACCCTCGATTTATCATCGTTTTCTGCTTAGGATTCAGAAAGGTCAAACTTGGTCTGTTTTGCAGTGGAATACTTCTACCTTATATTTTCTCTTCCATATAAAATCCTTTTTCTTCCTTATTTATAGATGGTGGGGCAGAATAAACACCAAGATGAAAGTGAGGTTTTGGATTACAGATAGATCTAGGTCTGAACTGAAGGCCTGCACTAATGGCCTTAGCCTGCCCTTAGCCTTGGAAACATTTTGCATGAAATCGTCGTTCATGTTCATGGCTCCACTTTTAAACTTCAATGGAAAAGTGAGTCTTTATTCTTGGTGGTATTATCAGTCAATTAAGTGTGTGTTATGCATCCTGTCTTAATATTTTCCCTCTCGCTTAGCTTCTCCCAGCTCTCGAGACCACTCTCCCTGCGTGTGTCAAATTTCCTTTTCTCTACTTATATTTCATTCTTCCAGAATCTGTATAGTGTCCAAGTTCTCAAAGCTCACTTAAAAGTGGACCCAGTCCAGTGAGACCAGTGTCGACTGCTCATTAATCTCTCAGAGTTTCAAATTTACAGCCTTGTGTCAAAGAGATGGGAAAAGAGAGAATGAGCCCCATCTCCAGAAGCGGAAGACACTGCTTCTGGGTTGTTGTTGTCGTCAGTTGTTGTTGATGCTGTTGAGTTGTTTTTGACTCAGTGACTCCATGTGATAGAGAGGGATTGCCCCACCGTTTTTTTGTTTTTGTTTTTGTTTTTTTGCTGAAAGTTGGGTGGGGTTTTAAGCAAGTATGACAGCAGAAGAAATGATGCCTCTGGATTGTGATGTTAGTGAAGAATATCACCATCCCGTGGACTGCTAAAAAAAAAATTAAACAAAATCTCTTGAAAGAGGTACAGCCTTAAAGAGTGCTCCTTAAAGGCAGTGATGGTGAAACTTTGGGCCAGTCCTTAGAAAGAGCCAAATCTTGGAAAAAGACGTCATGCTGGGAAAGGTGGTGGATTAGCAAAAGAGAGAAAGACCCTCAACAGGTTCGATTGTGATAACATGACTACAAAAATGTACTTGACTACAAAAATGGACTTGAGGATGGTAGAGATAATGAGGATGATTTAAGACAGGACGAGATTCAGATCTGTTCAGAGCGTCTCTGTGAATTGAAATCAACAAAATGGCACCTACAACTCACACTTCACACATACTCACTTTCTCTCTCTGGAATCAGATTTCTGTGAGTAAAGTTACTGAATTGTAATTCAAGGTCACCAGGCTGAATTCTAAGCTGAGTAGCACAGAGACCTGTTGGTTTGAATTTACAGGAATGAGACTAAAATTTGACTAAGGCCCTGTGTTTCAGTTTCTGGTTTAGGAAGACTGTAAATGCACTGCATTCCCAGGCCTTTCAGAGTACTCCCTCAACTCCCTAGCAAGAGGATTAAGGGGGATCCTGGAGTCTGGACTTTACTGTGAGACTGAATTATGACTCAAACCTGTTTTAACTAACACAGCTTGAGTTTTGTACTTGAAATAATGCTTAAATTCAGATACTTTTCTTCTTGCCCATTTACTGATGGGAAATTTATTGAATGTTAAACTCTAATCTAAAAGCAAACAAGGCTTTAACTAAAACTACACAATGTCATTTAGTCATGTTTATAACTAGAGTGCTGAGAGTCTGAGCCTAATAACCCAGATAGCAGATGGAATTCCATGGCCCTCAGTCTCACTCTGGCCCTGTCTGGAAGCGTTTATTTGTACTAAGTTTTCCAGTCTGAAAGTCTGTGTCATTGTTTAGACTGTGCATGAATAAATAGGCCCAATGATAAACTTCCTTTTCAGGTGAGGTTTGTATCTTTTAATCCAGACCATAGCCTCTAAGCCATGACTTTCTTGTAGAGCAGCTGAGTTATTCAGTTCTGCAGATTTTTATTTATTTATTTATTTTATTTTGAGAATGTCCTAGCTGCCCAAGATGGAATTCTTGCCTTTCATGAAGGAGACTGATGTTTAATTCTTTGATGCTACAGTTCATACACTGCCTGCCAGGGGTGATTTGGTTGTTGCTATGATGCTGAATGGGTTTCAGCAGAGGTTTCAGACCAAGACAGACAGGGAGGAAAGGCCTGGTGAGATACTTCTGAAATCGGGCAATGAAAATCTATGAAGAACATCTTCATCTGCAAGCCATAATGCGAATGGTGCAAGAAAAGGGGATGTTTTGTTCTGTTGAGTCTGAATGAGGTCAGTATGAGTCAGTGGCCAACTTGACTGCAGCTAATAGCAGCAGCCACAATTCTGTGTACATACCTGCCCAGTGTTCTTTTGCCCATGGTCATAATTACACTCAACTCCTGAAGAAGTTGTAGTTGTTTGGGGAAAGGCAATCTGAACTAGCTAAACATGAATGAAAATGATCCTTTAGGAAAATTGTAAAAGAAATGTCAAAAGAGATATAAAGTTCAACTACTTGACCCAATATTTATGGGTTGTTGGTAGTCAGGAAGAGGAATGGTGAGCTCCATTTCAAGGATTCACTTGCTCATTGTTGTTATGTAGTAAACAAGCTCATAGCAGGTTTTCACAGCTGTTAACTGCACAGGAGGAGATTGCCCATCTTTCCCCCTCAGGGAGCAGCTGGTGGATTTGAACTTGCATTTGAGGTAATAGTGTAGCTCTTTACTTGCTAGGCCACAAGAGTTTTCTTTACTTATTAGGAGAATATTTTATTAAATAAATAGTATTTGTATGAGACCTAAGAGCCAATTTTCTTATCTGGAATCTTTTAAGAAAGTAATCAATAAAATCCTTGTAAAATGTGCTATTTGGGTATAATGCTTGGCTTCCAGGGGTGCTCAACATTGTTGCCCTCAGTGGTGAGCTGGGATCTAGGTCTCAAGTCTCCAAACTAGGAAGACCAAAACAAAATCTTTGTCTTTTTCTCTAATATGTGTATAAATATTAGAATTTTCTGTGGGTACATGAAGTGTATGAACGTTTAGACACAGGTATCACAACGACTCAGGGCCAACTTGACAGCAACTAAAAAGAACATCTAAATAGAGGGTCCCTCTGGGTGGCAAACATTCTAGAACCTTCTCATGAGGATGAGTTTGAGGGACCTTTGAATATGAGCATGGAGCCGAAAAAATGAAGGATGAACATAGTAGTTGTTTTCAACTATTATAAGGGCCATTTTATGATAGAGAAAACTATTTGTTACAGTTAAATCTCGGCCACAAAATTGGTATTGTTATATAGCTAAGGGAACCAGATTTTGGCTCAAATATGGAAGGGTTTTATCTCAATTATAAACGTCTAGCAGATTATGCTACCTGGGGGTGGTGAATGCTTCATCCCTAAACGTATTAGGGAGAAGTTTCCTGCTCTTCTAACTGGCTATGGTGAAGGATGTAACAGGGTGCACTGAGTGGGTGTCAAGGTTCTTTTCGATTCTGATGATCATTGTGAGAGGTCTGTTGGCATAATGTTGGCCGTAAACATAAAAGTCAGCAATTTGAATCCACCAGCTACACTGTTGGAGAAAGAGTGGCAGCCTTTCCTAACGACTCACAGCTTAGGAAACCTGAAGGAAGGGAACTATGAGTTGACTTCGATTTGATAGCACTGATCTGCTGCTTCTTTTTCTTTTTCAACAAGTTTATTGTGGTTTTGGTGAAAATTTACAGAGCAAGTAAGTTTTTCACCCCAAAATTTGTACATTTTTTGTCTTGTGACATTAGTTTGCAATCTTCTTAATGCAACAGCACATGTACCACGTTCTCCTTAGGGTCTTCATTCCCATTCGCCCTTCTTTCTTACTTACCCTTTGTTACCTTCTGAACTTTACTTTTGGGTAAATACTCCCATTTTGGTCTAGAACTTTACATATTTAATATAATCGTCACCACGATATGATGGTATCAGAATTATCTTCATTTCACAGGTGAGCAATCTGAAAGTTTCTCTAGTGTTATAAAGGTAACATACAGCTTGATTGTATTAATATATGGTAAATACACCTACAGGAAGTCTGTGCATCTAGGCATTATAAAAGCTTCCTAGGTAGAAGAATAGCATTACCAAATACCTAAGGGTAAGAACAGCAGAACAGGTGAGGCCTGTGTGTGAGGGCGACGAAGCAGGAGATGACAGCCAGTGTTATTGTTTGATGGTCAGCTGCCATAAAGTCAGCCCCTCATTCATGGTGACCCTATGTGCAATGGGTAATGTGCTGCTTGCTCCTGTGTGGTTCCCTGGCTCGTCAGTGTGATTCACAATGCTTTCACTGGCTGATTTTCAGGAGATAGCCAAAGCTTTCTTCCTGATCTTTGTCTGGAAGCTCTGTTGAAATCTGTTCAGCGCTATAGCAGCATACATGCCTTCGCTGACAGATGGGTGGTGGGTTGTGAATGAACATAAGGTGAATTTGCTAGGATTGCTCCCAGGTTTCCAATGCAGGAGACCACTGGACCTACTCTGTTCCCATACAACATAATAAACCTGAAATTGTCTACTGTCAAGTATACTTCAACTCATGGCAACTTTCCTGTGGGTTTTTGAGGCTGTAACTCTTGTAAAGAGCAGGTTGATAATCTGTTTTGTTTTGTTTTTTCCCCCCATGGAGCTGCGACTGGTACGTTTGAACAAACTGGCCTTTTGGTGAGCACCTCAGCATGTATTCTAATATACCACCAGGGCTCCTTATAAATAATTGTTGTTACATACCATCTAGTATAATCTGATTCCTAATGACTGGTTGAAACTTCATTCGATCCTTTGCCACTCTTACATTCTCTGCTATACTTAAGACCATTGTTCCTGTCACTGTGTTAGTTTATATTATTGGGGACCTGCATCTCCTTTTCTAGCCCTCCACATTTCCAGGCATGATGTACTTTTTCAAGGGCTACCCACTTCTGATAACATGTCCCAATTACTTGAGAGGAAGTTTCAGTATCCTTGCTTCTAAGGAGAACCCTACTTGCACTTCTACCAAGACAGATTTGTTTGTTCTTTGGATGTTTCATTGTGTATATTCAGTATTGAAGAGTGTAATAAGTGATAGAGAACTTTAAATGTCTTGATAATTTGTAGGGTACCATTTTACTTCTTGTTCTTGGGCAATAAATGATAAAGCCAATGTTTCAGGAAACTTCAGCTTCTGTTTGGGGTGAGAGAGACAGATACATTCTACGTTGGGAAACCATTTACACAGTCTCGCCGGTTATCCTACACCTTGTTTATGCTATGCTAGGAGCAATGGGAAGAGAAAAAGGGATAACATGGGAGTTTAATGAATGAACTAATACAGATTACTTGAAAATGGCTTTGAAATAGTTTTTTCAGAATTATTAATTGAAAGTTACGCGCTCGATTTGTGAACTCATCGGACCACAATCAAGTATTCACGTCTTGGTGTGCCACTGGAGTTGCCTACTGACCTGAGATGAGTCGTTAAGGTCCTTTATATTATAATTCCCTGCTCTACCATCCTGCCACAAGAGCCTGTTTTCAGAGCATGGAGAGACCTGCATGAAAAGGGTCTTGTAATAATAATACCATGTTCTAACTAGGATTGTTATTGAGGCTATTATTATTCTCCGTTATAACAAAGATGCATTTTATAGTTCTACCTTAGCCATAATTTTGCGATACAACAGAACTCTGAAAATGATTATTCTGTGGCATAGTCTTTGAAAGACTGACAGATAGTTCAAATATTTACTATAGGCCCATCCAGGGGATAGGAAAAACCATGTAATTTTCAGGATGATCAATCCCATTCCTCCCTCCTCCCATAAATCTGCTGTCTGGACTGTATTGAAAATACTGTGGCCCCAGCTATTTGTATTGACTTCGATGAGTGCAGTTCTGAGGTACTGATGTTCTTTCTTTGGAATTCCTCGAACAGGACTTTCTTAAAAAGAATACATTAAGACTGTCAGAATGATTCTTTTCAGCAGACTAAGCCTTGCAGATACCCTTTGTTGAGGGAAAATGCATTATTCTGAAAGGCCTTCTGATCTTCAGGAAAGCTGAAAATATCAAATGAGTTTCTGCCATTTGAACTTCACTACAGGAAAATTTCAGAAATTTTTATAGTCTGACTAAACTAATTCAGAGTGGATTGTATTTTACAACCTGAAGTTAAACATGCTTTGAAGAAAAATGAACAGATTAGCTTAATTATTCCAGTGTGGTAAAATATGTATGCTAAAACATTTGCCATTTTAGCCATTTGTAAGCATCTGATTCAGTGGCATTAAATATATTCATCACATTGGACAGCTATCACCCCTGATCATTTCCAAATGTTTTTCATCACTCTAAACAGAAATTCAGTATTTATCAGCAATTACTACTGCCTGGTTTCATAGTATATTATGTGTTGGGTTAATAATCCAACATATTAATTGATCAACAATTGAAACCCACCAACTGCTCCTTAGGAGAAAGATGAGACAGTTAGCTCTCTTGAAGATTTACAGTCTTATAAACCCAAGAAAGTATGCTCAGGTGTCACAATTGAGTTGATAGCAGTAGTTTTCATTTTTGTCTTATTTTCTTAAGCCATATTTCTACCTTTCGCCACACTCCAGGCCCTGGTAAACTGCTAATGAATTGTTGTCTATGAATTTTCCTGGTATAAATACTTACATCTAAGTGAAGTTCTATAATATTTGTCCTATTTGTGTTTGCCTTATAACAAATTAACTTTTAACATATTCATTTACCAAAAGGAAGGCCCTTTGAAAAGTAAAAATCACATTTGCTGAATTTCCCTTTATTTTCATTTAGTAATTTTTGTACCTGAATGTGCTCTGGATGAAGTGATGACTATGGGCTAATTATCACAGATTTAATTAGTTAAGGTACATAGAAAAGATAGCTCAGATATTTATTGGGTTCTGGTTGGCTGAGCCTTAAATAAGACAATGCCTTTTCAGGGATGTACAGCAACCCTTTCACATTGGAAAAAAGAAGAAACGAGAGACTTTCTCATAAAGGTTGATTTCATGATTTAGAAATCCATACCTTGCTTGCATCAACTGATAGTATTTGAGTGTGAGAGGACTCACATGGATTTATAGGGTCTTATAAACCGCTTCTCTTTGTCCACAAAGCCACAGACCTGCTGTTAAGAGGGCATGTACCCTGAGTTTTTCTGGTGGTAAAATTTATAAGACTGAACAATAATCTCTTTGGGAAACTCCTCAAAGAGGGAATTGAGTCTGTTGACTCCAGTTTATACAATGTCTAGCATGGGGCCCCCATGTTGACAACCCTTACAAATGTCTTTGTTGGTGGTGATGAATGATGATTGAAACTGGGAACAGAGCGTGAGGAGCATAGGGGTTTGTGTACCATGATTGATGCGAAGAGAGCTCATAGCTGGGGAAGGAAAAAATAGATGGGCTGGCCTAGGGCCTATTTTAGCAGATGCCTCTGCCGTTCCTTAAGAAAAAAGAAGAATGGCTCTATCGTCTTGCAGTACCCTGGACCTCTGCAAAGCGGTCCAAGGTTTGTAGGTGTCTGAGACTCCACTGTGGCAAGGGGTCATTTGTGACTGAACTCTATCGTCTCTTTGTACTGACTATCTACATTGCTTAATCTTTTAGTCCCTCTCTCTTTTCTTCTCTTCCTCCTTTGACTACTTACAGGCATACATTATTTCACTGCATTTCATATTATTGTACTTTGCAGATACTGTGGTGTTCTTTTATTTTTCTTGTTTTTAAAATAACAAGTTGAAAGTGTGTAGCAACTCTGTGGAGCAAGCCTGTTGGCACCATTTTTTCAGCCCCGTGTGATTACTTGGTGTCTTTGGGCTATATTTTGGTCACTTTCTACAGTATCTCAAAGTTCTCCATAGCTACACAATAGGCTCCAGTGTGGTGCAAACCATACTTATATATGGGTTAGGGAACAAAGAAAGAAAAAATTGTGTGACTGTTGCAATACTCGCTTTATTGTGGCAGTCTCAAAGCAAACCTGCAACATCTACTGTTGTTGTTGTTGTTATGTGCTAGCGAGTCACCTACAACTCATAGCAGCTCTACATACAGTATACAGTTCTGAATCCTCCCAACCTCACTGACTCTGACACATTTAATCCCATTGCCCCTGTTATTGCCCCATCTCATCCTGGGTCTTCCTTTCCTGCTCTGTCTCTCCATCCTTCCAAGCCTGATGTCCTTCTCCAAGGACTGATCCTTCCTGGCCATGTGTCCAAAGTATGTGAGATGGAGCTTCAAAATCTTTGCCTTCAAGGAGGAACTTGGTTCTCCTTTCTCTGCAAGACAGACCTATTGTTTCTCCTGGCTGCCCATGGTATGTTCAATACTCTTTTCCAGAACCCAAACTCAAAGGCATCAATAATTCTTCTGTCATTTAATAATTTTCCAACTCTCTGGTGCAGATTGTGGAATATATTGAATAATATCACTAAAATCACATATAAATAAGTAAAATCCTGCTGAAGATTATTCAAAACCAACTGGAATAGTACATTAACAAAGAACTACCAGAAATACAAACTGTATTTCGAAAAGTTCTTGGTACTAGACACATTATCGCCAATGATAGATGACTCTTGGCTAAAAGGAGAGAGTACCAGGAGAATGTCTGTCTGTGCTTCATTTACTATTCAACAGCATTTGACTGTGTAGATCACAACAAATTGTGGCAAACCTTGAGAAGACTAGAAATCCCAGAACACTTGATTGTGCTCCTGCAAAACTTATACTTGGTCTAGGAGGCAGTCATCAGAACAGAGCAAGGAAACACTGTATGGTTCAAAATTTGCAAAGGAGTGTGTCAGGGATGTGTCCTGTCTCCATACTTTTACAACCTATAGATGGAACAGATAATTTGAGAGGCTGAACTTTATGAGGAAGAGTGTAAGTTCAGGAATGGAGGAAGACTTGTCAACAACCACCAGTGCTATACCTTGCTTGCCTACACTTGGGAGGACCTGAACCATTAGCTGCACAAGGTCAAGGACTGTAGTCTTCAATATGGATTGAAGCTCAACAGCAAGAAGACAAAGAGGCCCACCACTGGGCCAATTGGCAGCACCATGATGGAGAAGAGATTGAAGCTGTTAACAAGTTCAGCTTGCTTGGCTCCTCAACCAACAGTCTTGGCAGGTGCAGTCAAGAAATCAAGAGATGAATTGCACTGGGGAAGTCTGTGGTCAGGGGCCTCTCCAGAGTGCTGAGGAGCAATGAAGTCACCCTAGAGACTAAGATGCATCTGATCCAGGTCTCAAATTATATGCTATGCATCAGCAACATCTACTAGGTGGAAATAAACTGCTGACTTTTTTAAGTTAACAGCCAAGCTCTTAATTGTTGGTACCACCTTCCCTTTTATTGGTGGAAGTTTTGTCATTAAAGTGTTTTAAAAGTAATATTGCTCAGGCTTAACTTTTCTTATCTAGGAAAACCTCAAGTTTTTGCTGTAAAAAGCACACAGATTTCTAGGTTTAGTTTTGATATGTGGAGAAACAACAGAATAATCACCACTCATTTATTGACATAGTTTCCAAATACAAAGTCAGTATACAAAAATTGGTGTTACAAAAAAATTGAAGCTAATTGAGATTATACACAGCTTTAGTTTGCTTGGCCCCACAGTCAACACTCTTGGCATCAGTAGCCAGGAAATTAAAAGGTGCATTGCCATGGGAAAGTCTGCTCTTAGGGACTTCTCCAAAGTACTGAGGAGCAATGGTGTCTCTCTGGAGACTAAGGTGCGTTTGATACAGGCCATGGTCTTCGCAATCACTTGTTATGCATCAGAGAGTTGGACAATGACCAAAGAGGATAGAAGGAGAATTGATGCCTTTGAGCTGTGGTGCTGGAGAAGAGTATTGAGAATACCATGGACTGCTAGGAAAACAAACAGATTCATCCTGGAAAGGGTTAAACCGGGTGGCTCCTTGGAGGCAAGGATTCTGAGGCTACATCTAACATATTTTGAACATGTTGTGAGGAGAGACTGATCCTTGGAGAAGGACATCATGCTTGGGAGGGTGGAGGGACGGCGCAGGAGGGGAAGGCCCTCTATGAGGTGGATTGATTCAGTGACTGGGATAATCGGGATGGGAGTGTCGGAGACAGTGTGATTGGCACAGGACAGAGCAGAGTTTAGGGCTGTTGTACATAGGGTCGCTATGAGTCACAAGCAACTCGATGGCACATAACAACAACAACAACATGATTATACAGGGAGCCCTGTAGCCTAGTGACAAGAAACTGTGCTGCATTCCCAAAGATTTTCTGTTTAAGTCCACTAGCTGCTCTGCGGTAAAAGATTGGGCTGTCTCCTCCATGGGATTAACTGCCTCTGAAAACCCGCAAGAGGATCTGCTCTCGGTTGTTTCAGACTTGGTATACAACAACAACATGATTATGTAGCTACCAAATTACTTGATTATGTAGCAGTTCAACCATTAAGTAATGGCCCAGCCAAGTTGATAACACAGCCCTAACCATCACAGCCAATATTATTCTCACTTTACAGCTTAGCATTTGTTACTGCTAGACCTAAGTCATTAATTAGTAAGCAAAACAGACAGAGAGCAGCTTTTTTTACTGTTACTGTAAATGTGAAATGTTGGATAAAGAGATAGTTGATGAGTGAGGGGTAGTCACAATGTTGTTGTTGTTGTTAAGTGCCATTGAGTCATAGGCGACTCATAGCGACCCTATGAACGAAAGTCCTCAACACTTGTGTGACTTTGGTCTTTTCTCCAGGTTCGTAGGGTTTCCGGAGGCAAGCTATTTCGAAAGTGGATGCTACTCCTGCTTCCAAGCTTGTTTTAATTGGGGAGCGCCACCAAACACTGTCCACCATGGGTAGACATTATCACATTTGACACATTGGTGTCACAGTGTTCACCTTCACAGCAACCACAAATAACCTCTGTACGGCAAGTGGGCACACCAGGGCTATATGACCTAGAAAAATGTCACAATGCAAATAGAGAATTATTGGGGGCAAAAGTCACAGCTGCTGTTAAAAATAGGGTAGAAGGCTCGAAAAGATGCACGTTGTTTTTGGTATTAAGGTAGTTATTAAGGAAGATTTGATGGGCAAGGTGTCATTTATGTTTGAGTGAAGTCAGAGGGAAGTCAACAAGCATTTCTTAATGTCTTCAAATCATTCATATCCTCAACTTTAATGTTCACAATAACAAAACAGGCTTTTTTATCTTAACTAGAGAAATTGAGGTGAGGAGTGATTTGAAATAATTTCGCTAAGGCCTCATAGCTAATGCCAACTGGGACTTAAGAGGCATCTGTTGATAGAACTCTCATGGCTAGTGGTAAGGAACTGTGCTGTCAGCTCAAAAGGATGCAGTTAGAATCCACCAGCTGCTCTATTGGAGAAGGATGAGCAGTCTCCTATTGTGCAATTTACTGCCTCTGAAAACCCCCTGGAGAGTCAGCTGTGAGTTGGTGTCACCTCAGTGGTACACAAGAACCACCACCACATCTAACTTAAGGTTCCTTAGATGGCTTGACTAATAGCAGAAACCCTGGCAGTTCAAATCTATTCAGGGATGCCTTAGAGGATAGACCTGGAGATCTCCTTCTGATAGGCCCCAGTCTTGCATATCCCGAGGAGCTCAGCACACGTGGTTGACCATGAGTCATAATTGACTCAGTGGTAACCCCTGCCACTAGTTGTAAGGCTAAATCAGGGTAACGTTGAAGCATGCTGGACATTATGTAAGTGATGGCTTGACTGTGTGCATTTGCCCTGTGTATGTGTGTGACAGAAGGGACTTCCAGGCAGCTGAGGCATCCTGTGCCCAGTAGAAGAAATTAGGAGGACCCTTTGGAATTGGGGCATGATAGAAGAGATTTCTTAATGTTTAGCTATAGAGTCTGGACTTTAATTTGGCCCAAATTTGTATCAATACATAATGATAAGAGAACACTTCAGGATGGTTATGACTCTGAGAACTTTTTTAGGATTCTCCCATGATTTCATACTCCTAAACGGTTCGTTGTGATGCTAAAAAAATTTGTGCTTTCCTGATGTTTCTTGCAGTTCAAGCCTTTACAGCACTTGTACATTTCCACCCTAAGGCATCTGAATTGAGAGACACTTGTGCCCTGGCCCATCCAACCACATTGGATATCAGCACTTATAAAAATCCCTGCTCAATTACTGGGATTCATGGAAGAACCCTTAATCTTCTCCCTCTCTGCTAGTCCCTAGATTTCTACCTATGTTTTGCTATTTCAAAACTTCTTCCATTCAATAAATGAGTGAGCACCTCTTTTTGAGCTTAGCTAGGGAAGAATACACCATAATATTTAGATTAAAACAGTGTAATAGCTATGCTGGGGGGTGGGGTGAAGTAATGTATCTCCTGGTTACATTATACATTCCTCCTTTTCTTTTTTTTTTATTCATGGTATCCTGGGGTGGCCTACTGGAGGAAAAAAAAATACTATTTGATTCTCCGTGGGTGGCCAAGCAGGACTTGTAAAGACTCTTGTTTGTTTTGTGTTGAGGCTTCAAAGGCATGCAGGCTTCTCTACATAAAGATGTACTAAGAAAATGGGGATTTTTTTGAAGTTACTATGTATAAAGGGAAATTCAGAGCGACCATCTTCCTTTAGAACTGGAAGTTAATGTGATTAGAGGGTCCCTTTTTCACCAGCAGTGTACCACCAGCCTTATGGACTGGATGTTTACGCTTGCAAAAATGATTTCCACCTGGATTTTTTTTTTTTTTTTAAAACCATAGCACAAACATGCTTTAATTTTTTTGTTGTTGTTGTGTAATCCAAAAAAGAAGCTACGAAATTTGAGTGTTTTATGTGCATGTGTTTGTATGCCTCTCTCTCTCTCTCTGTCTCTCTTTTCTCCTCCTCTCAGTGTGTGTGTGTGTGTGTGTATGTGGTTCAGGGATCTCCAGAGGCGTGTGTCCCCTTGCAATTTATTTCAGGCCATGTGATCTATACATTCCAATTAGTGGGGCTCCCCTGCTGTGACGGGAGGCAAAGTTTGGATTGGGGTGAGGGCTGGCTAAATGCTGCATGCCTTTTCATACAGTCTTTGCAGAACTCCCTCATTAGCACTTGGAGGTCAGTGGAAATGTGAGAAGCCTGACAGTCATTGCACGGTTGGTATTTTCTGCTGTGTATGGTGTGTGTCAGCCATTTTATTTACCCATGGTTATTTTCTCCATTTCATACAATTAATTGTACTTAATAGAGGATGTTGATGGTGCCGAATTATTTTAAGCCTGGCGGGAGCGTAGCAGCTGTGTCCTCGATCTGAGCACTGATCTATCTAATAGGTTGTCTTGCCACCTGATTCACTGGATGTACTTGCTGCGCCAATTATGTAAGTCCCTATATGGTGAGAAAAATGACCTTGAACCCTGTAAAGACAAGCACTTGCTTTATGCTTTGCGTTCATCTACTGAAGCTGCTTCATTGCCTTGGCCTAACAAGGAATGCAATAGATTTCCAATCCCCAGGCAATTATTTCTCCTTAAATAAAGAAATCAAGCCAAGACTAAACCAACACTCTAAGTGAAATAGTAATAATAACTTCGTGATTTTTCAAGAACTTTGTTTTTTGAGACCAAACCTATAGCCACAAATGAATCTGACTCATAGCAACCCTATAGGATAGACTAGAATGGGCCCATTTGGTGTCCAAGGCTGTAAATCTTAATGGGAGTATATAGCTTCATCTTTCTACAATGAAATTACTGGGGGGGGGGGGTGGTTTCAAACTGCCTGCTTTTTGCTTTAGGAACCCAGTCCCTAACCTGCTATCCACCAGAATTCTTGCTTTTTGAACTAATACTGATTCATTGCCATGGAGTTGGTTCCTCCCTGGACTTTCTTAGACTTGAAATCATGACAGAAGGAGATTGCCAGTCCTTCTCTCTTGGGACTACTGGTGTATTTGAACTGCCAGAGATACTCCTCCTTTGGGTTAGTGTTACAACTCATTAGGGCTGCATCATGTGCTAAAGGAAGGCTAAACAAGATTGATTGCACCTGTTTCAACTTACCTACAAATTCCCGTGGATGCAACTAGGAAAAGATCTTCTGCACAAGCTGAGGACTGTAATCAAATATGTTTCCATAGCATATCACAGTTATTAAGGATTAGTCTCCAGTTCTGAATTTTAAATTATAGTTTAGTCCCTACTGATCCTTTTATCTTAAGTTATCTGATCAATTAACTTTCAGCAACATTCTCTTTGTACATTATTGCTGTAAGTATTAGCCTTATAAAATTGCTGAAAATTTAACTGAAATAAAGCTATATAAAATAATTATATTAGAACCTAGTATGTATTTCCATGCTAGTTCAACACTTACCCCTTCTCTGATGTAAAAACAATAGGGGTAACATGAGGATGACCAAGTCTGACTCCAGTTAACTTCAAAAGGGGAATAGTTCCTGTTGGTAACATCCACTGATGTTATTGTTTTAATAATTTAGTAATTCCAAAAATTAATTCCTACAAGGTCAGGCATGATCTCCACAATCCTACTATTACCTCTACTAATTCCAGCACCAATCATACTCATTTCCGATGGGGTCTGAAATCTGTTGCAGTGGTCACACAGATCGTACAGAACCATGCTCAAAGTAATGGGATTTATTGGGGAAGTTAACAGATTACCGTTGAGGTTAACAAAGGGTACAGTTCCAAAGTCAGGACAGCTTCTCAAGTGTGTTCTCAGGCCTGTTAGCATTCAGCCTTGTGACTTTAGGCCATTGTTAGAAAGCTCTCTCAGACCTGCCAATCATGGCATCTCCCCTCACCCTCACCCCCACCCCCTTGGCTGCTAGCAAGATTGGATGAAGGCTGCTGGCTTTTGCTGTATGGAGCAGTCGTCTGAAAACATCTCTGTATTATCAGTCTATAGTTCTCTGCTGTGGCTGCCTGTGCTCTCATATAGGTCCTAGCCTGACTGGTGCAGGAATCTCTGATCTAGAAGGATGTGTACTGCATTCTTTATTACTTGTTGGTAGTTAAATATCCCTCTCTGCAGCTGCTAATCTACTCAGTTTAAACATGGTGATATGGGAAAACTGACCAATTCCATCAAAAGTCATTTGTGCACACCCTGTTTTATAGTCCCCTAAGCCATATGTCGAAAGAAAAAGTTGATGGCTAAGAGACCTGTGACACAACCGACTACTTCCTGGGACCGGTGTTCCCAAATGCAGTGATTGATATATTATTGAGACTTACCAGAGAGAACCTCAAAAATCTTTTCCAAATAATTGTGTCAAGGCCCATAAGTTACTTACTTACAGGTCCTTAGGATCGGTGTCATAGAGCTAGTGCTAAAAGTATGCTTTTTAGGGCCCAGTTCTGGTTGGTGTTTGGTCCAATTTTCAGGATGTTCCTTGAATTGAGTCTTTGACTTGTTTCTAGAACAGCCCAGTTCTTAAATGTATTGTTTAATAATAAATTTTTAAAATATATTTCTAATTGACCGTAACATGTATTAAACTGTACCTTTTTTCTGCACTGTGTCCTTCAGTATACTTTAACAGCTTATGAACCAGTTTCTGTTTCTCTTCCTCTTCTAGCACTCTATGGAGAATTCAGAAGCTCTACCTTCCAGGATCATGAGGTAAGAAACTTACTAGAGTGAAGAAGTTTCCAGATAACAGACCATACTGATTCCTTTCTTAATCTCGATGTGTTACTTGCTTTCCCCTAGGCTTCCACAAAGTTCCTGATGCCCACCGTTCTGTTTTTCTCCACCTTTATGCTTTCATGAATTTTAATTGCTATTATTGTGTCATAATTTTGGAAGGAAAAGTTGGCTTTATTTTTATGTGTACAGCTATGTGTGTGCTATCTAGTGTTGCTGTAACAGAAATGCCCAAGTGAATGGCTTTGACAAACAAATTGATTCTCTCGCGGTTTAGGAGACTAGAAATACCAATTCAGTGTGCTAACTCTAGGAGAAGAGCTTCTCTCTCTGTCACCCTTAAGGGGAGAATCCTTCTTTCCTTTGAGCCTGGTGCTCCTTGGTGACCTCCATGTGCTTTAGCTTCAATTCCCCCTCTGTGTCTAGGAGGTTCTCTGTGTCGAGACCCTGGGTATTAAGGATATGCTTCTGACTCTTCTTTCTTGGAGGTAGTGGGTCCTCTACTTGTTTGCTTGATCTCCTTCATATGCCACAAGATAATGAACCAAATCCCATAGATTGTGTCCTGCCTCCCTAATATAATTGCCATTAGGCCTGCTTCATGAACATCATAGAGGTTTGGATTTACAGCACATCAAATAATTTCAACAGATTGCACAATGGAGGGTGACCAAACAATCATGGCTCAGCCAAGGTGACAAGTTCTCCTATTTCTGAGAGCCAGAAATAGAGCACATCTTAGAATCCTACTAATTTGCAGTTCTGTTTCAGGATGGTAACTGAATTAATTGAAAGATTAATGACACACAGAAAGATAGGCCCAAAGCATAGTTATACGAAGAATGTTGACAGTAGAGATATATCTTATTAAAAATTGTTTATTAAAGTTTCAGACTCACATTGCATTTTTGTCATCAGGGAACTTTGGTGGTTCAAGTTTTAGTGTGTTGAGCTGTTAACTGAAAGTCTCCATGTCTCCAGTGGTTCAGATCTACCAGTGACTTCCTGGAAGAAAGACAGGCAATCTCTTTCTGTTAAGATATATAGCCTCGGAAATCAGATTGAAGGCCATTAAGCATCGGAATTTACTTGATGGCAGTGACATATATAAATAAAATATATGCATATATAACAAATATTTTTTTATTTTGGCATTTCAAGTAGTTTTACCTTTATACACATGTACCTATGCTTTATAATGGCGTAACACATATATGAGAATGATAAATCCTTTATTCAGGATAGTGTAACCTCTGAGAAGGGAGACAGGGATATTTAGAAGATTAAAACTGTACTTGTAATGTTTTTAATTATTTTAAGTATATATCTTTTAAAGATAAAACTATATTTAAAAGATAAAACTATATTTAAAACATAAATACAATCATATTTTCATATGAAAGTTAGTGAATCCAAACACTGAATTGGAATAGATGAGGGGAAGAAATATCTGAAAGCAATGTATGATTAGGGATTATATGTATAACAACATATGGAGCAGAGGTGCATTGCAAAATGTACTGAAGAAGAAAGAATAAGGTCGGAGAGAGAAAACTGTACAAGTTGCTGTCCAGTCAGTTCAGTTTCCCGGTGATCCTGAATTGGGTTTCCAAGACGGTAAATCTTAAAAGGAACACACCATATCATCTTTGTCCTGCAGAGTGACTGCTAGATTCAAACTACTAAACTCTTGATTATCAACCCAACATATAACCTACTAGATCACATACAGGCACTGATACTTATCTTGTTTTTGTTGTTGTTGTTAAGTGCCGTCGAGTCACAGGCGACTCATAGTGACTCTATGAAGGAGAGTCCTCAACGCTTTTCTTTTTATAGAGAAAGGTATTATAAAAATAAGTCTCAGACTGTTTCCATGTCTTGGCTATTGTGAATAATGCAGCAATAAACATGGATGTGCATACATCTGTTTGAGTTGTGCTTCTGGTTTCTATATATTCCCAATAGTGGAATTGTTGGATCAAATGGTATTTCTATTTCCAACTTGTTGAGAAGGCACCAGACCACTTTACATATAGTGGTTGTACCATTTTACATGTCTACCAGCAGTGAATAAGAATTTCAGTCTCTCCACAACTTTGCAGCATTTGTTATTTGCTGCCCTTTTGAACTTTGCTATTGTTGCTGGGGTGAGATAATATCTCATAGTGGTTTTGATTTACATCAGTCTGATAGCTCAGGATTTTGAACATTTCATTCTGCATTTGTTTGCCATTTTAATTTTCTTTTTTTGGTGAATTATCTATTCATATCTTGTGTCAGTTTTGCACCCATCAACAAATAAATGGATAGAAAAACTGTGGTACATTTACAAGAATGGAACATTATGCAGCATTGAAAAACAATGAACCAAAAAAACCCACCACTACAAAGCATGGGTGAGCTTGGAAGACATTATGCTGAGTGAACTATCTCAGTTGCAAAAGGACAAATACTACATAACCCTGCTGAAGTAAAATAGGATTGACATGGGGGGGAGAGTTGAGGGAAGAATAGGAAAGACAGAGTGGATAGATAGTGAATATTGCATTGTAACAAATGAGGGGAATAACTGTCTAGAAAGGAATGTATATGATAAGGCATTATATGTATTAGAACAATCTGGAACAAGAGTGCATTGCAAAGTGGACAAAAGGAAGAGAAGGAATGGGGAGGGAGGAAAATTCTATAATAATGAGTGAATGAGAAACCAAACTTTCATTAAAATCACAGTTAATCTTAAACAGTCTCAGTTTAGTCTTTCCAATGCCTTGAGTGCCAGGAATTTAGGCTAGGGATATGATTCTCAAAGTGTGGTCTCTGGAACAGCAGCTTGGGTATCGTTTGGGAACTTGTTGTTGTTAGGTGCTGTGAAGTCAAATATGACTCATAATGGCTCTAAGAACAACAGATTGAAACCTTGCCCTGTCCTGAGCCATCTGCATGATCTCTGCCATGTTCAAGACCTTTTTTGTTGTCAGTGTGTCCATCCACCTCCCTGAGAGCTGTCTTCTTTTTTGCTGGCCCTCTTCTTTTCTAAGCATGATACACCTTCTCCAATAACTGGTTTCTTTTCAACAATTGCTCAACGTACATAAGGAGAATCTTCACCATCCTTGCCTTTAAGGAACACCCTGGTTACATTTCCTCTAAGATCTGTTTATTCTTACAGTCAATACTGTTCAGCAATACTACTATTGAAAGGTATCAATTGCAAATAATTGGCTTCTGTCCAGATTAACTGAATCAGAAAATTTGAGACTGTGTGGTTTAAGAAGCCCTCCAAAACCTGACATCTTGCTGTTGAGTTGATTCATGCTTATAATAGCCCTACCAAGGAGTCCTGGTGGTGCAAAAGTTAAGCAAAAAGTTGAAGGTTTGAAACCAGCCTTTGAAAGAAAGATTGCCATCTGCTTCCATAAAGATGAAAACCATGGAAACATGTGGAACAGTTTTACTCTGCCCTACAAGGTCACTATAAAACAAATTAATCAAGTTCCTTGAATATTTGCTACAGCTAAGAGCACAGTTAACTACTCACATGAAAATTCAAACGAAAGCTAAAGAAGTTTAAATCAAATCCACAGGAACCACAGTTTGACCTTGAGTCTATCCTGCCTGAATTTTAAACTCATCTCTTAAACAGGTTTGGGGCCATGAACACTAATGGACAAACACCAATTGAGTTGTGGGAGAATATCAAGACTATCATTCAGAAAGAATACAAAGACAAAGGAGAAAGACAAGACTGAGATGGATGTAAGAAGAGAGTGCCAAGAAGCCAAAGCAAAAGGGGAAAATATCAAGAAGGTAAAGAGCTAAACAGAGGATGTCAAAGGACAGTACAAGTAGAAGCGAAGTAATGAAATGTACAAAGAGCTGGAGCCAGAAAATCAAAAGTACTGACCTCGCTCAGCATTCTGTAAGGTGAAAAAACTGAAGAACAAATTCAAGCCTTGAGTTGGAATACTTATGGATGCTATGGGCAGAATAGTCACTGAACTAGGAAGCATTGAAAGAAGATGGAAGGAGTATACAGAGTCACTGTAACAAAAAGAATTGGTTGGTGTATTATAAATCTTCTGTGACAGCAGAAGAATGAACTTGATTGATCACCAGAATTCTCTGGAACAGAATGAACTGAGTGACATTAGAGATCTTTGGACATTTGATAAAGAAATTAGTTGTTTTTTAAAGGCATCTTCCAAACAAAGCTGTGGTTCTTAACTGGTGACTTTATTAAAATATAAAACTAGAATTACCTGGATTTTTTTTAGAGGCCTTTAAGTCAAGTCCAACTCATAGCAACTCTACAAACAACAATCTTGAATTTTACTATATCCTGCATCATCCTCATGAGGCCATTGCAGCCACTGTGGAAGTCTGTATTTTTGGTATCTTTCTCTGACTCTCGGCCTTTTCAAGCATGTTGTCTTTTTCCCAAGGACTGACCTTTCCTACAACATAATATATATACAGTGATGTTTCACTATCCTTGCCTCTAAGAAGCATCGTGGATGCACTTGCACCAGGTTTATTTGTTCTTTTGGCTGGCTGTGGGATATTTAATACTCTTTGCCAATACCACAGTCCAAAGGCATCAAGTCTTCTTCAATCATTCTATTCCTTTTCTAACTTTCAGATGTTTATGAAGAAATTGAAGATTGTGGCTTGAAGCAGATGCGCCTTAGTCTTTAAAATGACATTCTTACAATTCAGCAATTTGGAGAGGTCCTTGACAGCAGATTTTCTCATGCAACATGACTTCTGATATCCTGTTTGCTGTTACTGTGGGTGATAATTGTTGATCCAAGTAAAATGAAATTATTGACAGCTTCCATTTTTTCTTCATCTATCTTGATGCTATCTCTTGTTCCAGTCATGAGGATTTTGTTTTCTTGATGTTGAGACATTATCCATACTGAAACTTGAGCGAAATTGAAAATCTAGTTAAATGTAATAGGAGGAAAATAGTTGCTAATTTAAAGAAACATATTCCAAAACTGTGGTTCTTGGTTCCTGGTTGCACAATAAAATTACCTAGGATAATTTCCACATTCTGTCTGGTCACCTTTCTTTGGAATGGGAACAAATATAGATCTCTTCCAGTCAGCTGACCAGGTGGTTGTCCTCAAGATCTCTTGGCACAATTTGTTGAGCACAATCACCTTTATTTCCTCAGATAAAATCTAAACTCATTGTTAACAGGTTTCCCCCAAACTGTCGTGACTCCATGTGACAGAGTAGAACTGCCCCAGTTTGCCATTCCCTATCACTCCTCCCTGAGAGAGACTTCACCCTGATTCATAAGGAAAAGGGGATGGTGTATTCTCTTAGCTACTTCCTGCTGAAAAGGGACGCTGTGGGTTTCAGGGTGGAGATCTTCTCTCACTACTCTAAGGCCTTTCTTTTTTAAGGAAGCAGATTACATTACCAGGTTCTTCTTCCTGCACTGCCATTGGATGAGTTCAAACTATCAACCCCTTAGCCATTGCATCTTTGGGCTTCTTTTTAATTCTTTGGTAATATGATTTGGTGTAGTTTCCTCACCCCACATCTACCTTTTTCTCCAACTTTCCCCCTCTTTTTATGAGCTGATTATAATGTTTTGTACAGACTTCTGGCCACTTAGTTTGTGTTTAAGTCTGAGTATTTGACTGAGGTTTGTGTACACACCTGCCTGTGTTCTGGGAAGAATATCTATTTGTTTCACATGCAAATGACACCTACTTTTACCTCTACAGTCTCTTTCATACACATAGCTTTGGGAGGACTGAGAGAGTGATCATATATTTTACAGTGCGAGAGGTTTTAATTTTCCTAAGACCATGAATGGGAACAGAGCCTTCCTCCCAGCACCTGAAGTGATGGAAAGGAAAGGTTAAGTTGTATCTGTTGGTTGAGTGTTGAAATATTCCATGGTGGGGGGGGGGGGGAAGAAAGAGAAACAATTTCGACTTCAGATTTTCTTGGCAGGGTTTCATAACCTTCCTCCTCTCCCCAAGTTTTCTGGCAAATGTGATTAGAAATTGACTTGCAGGATTTGCTCACACTCGCTTCCCGAGACATCTTTTGCTTGCTTACTGCTGACTAGCAGTAGTTAATTTGCCATCTCTCACACGTGCTGTCCAAAAATCACAGAACTCATTAGAAATAAACAGCATGAACAAAGTCGGTCACATTTGGTGGATTAACCAGATGTAAATCTGAGTTGCACTTGGGAGGTTTCGGGTGCCTCATTTAAAAATAAATAGAACTCTAGCCTTGAGCAGAAGCAGATTTTTTTTTTCTTCTCTCAAATGAAATATCTTCCTGGAAAACAAATTTTATTTTTCCAATAAAAATATGGGGCAGAAGGTAAGCTTTTCTAGATTCCAAGTGCTTATTTTATTTCATGCCCTTTCCTTCTCCTTGCTGATGGCAGATGTGGCTGAAATAAAGACCCAATTTCATTTTCCAGAATGGAAAGAAAATGTAATCAATTCAGGAATTTGTTTATTCTTAATTGATAGCAGACGCTGCAGACCTGATCAGTCACACTCAACTATGTGGTGTGTGTTTTAGGAAAATAAACGTACATTCATGCATTTCCCAAACCATATTGTGGAAACATCATCACTGGGCAGGTTGTTATGGAGATATTGGCCTTGAGGTACTCCAACTCTCAAGCCTTTGCACCAAGTGAAAGCAAAAAGGACTATTTTCCATGCAATTATGATGTATGATTTCTGTGATTAGAAAATTTCTGTTTTCTATTGATATGAGCTTGCTGCCAGCAACACCAAATTTTCATATGGTGCCCGTCTTTAATCCCAGACCAACCTATAATCAGAAGGAAATTAAAAAATACTTTCTTACCTTTGAAGGGTCAGGAAAATCCCTCCAATTTATTGCAGTTGTGTGATGCGTGTGTGTATGTGTTTGTAACTTTCCAGCTCTTAGTAAATCAGCGGAGTACAAAATTGCCAGGGAATTGAATACACCAAGTGGAGTTATGTCCCACATGTACACAAGGATGGTGTAGAAGATATGCTAGAGACAGCTCACGAGCTCGGTTTTGATTATCTTGGATGTTGTTGTTGTTGTTAGATGCCATTAAGTCTCTTCCAACTCATAGCTCCTACAAACAACAGAATAGAAGACTGTGCCTGATCCTGTATTACTAGCACCTTCAAAATGTGCATTTAGCTGTTCAGCATACTCGCTTCTCTTTTGCATATATATTTGGGGGGGGAGATAAAAGATTTGTGACCTGGCTATAATAAAGCATCTGCTTTGTCAAAAGTTATGCTCTCTAATGTGGTATCTTTCTGTTCATGAAACTATTTATGTTTCTCTTCAGTCCTGAGCTATTTGCAATCTACAATTTTATCATATTCTTACCACGAAGAGAATTTGTCTGCTTAGCATCTTATTTACGGTTTCAAAAGACAGGTATGGTGAGGTCTGGTGGCAGACTGACTTCAAGTTGTTTTTTCCCCCCAATTATACTGCTAACACTTATAAAAGGCTATATCATAGAATTGCGTCGGCGGAATTCGATCAAGGATGCTTTAGGCAGAATGTTAAATGATTCAGGAGGTATCAAAAGAAGATGGAAGGAATATACTGAGTCATTGTATAGAAAGGAATTGGCAGATACAGAAGAATTTAATGAAATAGCATTTGAGCAAGAGCCTATGGTGATGAAGGCAGAAGTTCAAGCTGCTTTGAAGGAAATAGCAAAAAATAAGGCCCCCAGAATAGATGGTATACCAATTGACATATTTCAGCTAACAGATGCTGCCGTGGATGTGCTCACCAAGTTGTGCCAAGAAATCTGGAGAACAACCACTTGGCCAACTGACTGGAAGAGATCGATATTTGTTCCCATTCCAAAGAAGGGTGACCCAACTGAGTGTGGAAACTATAGAACAATATCATTGATTTTACATGCAAACAAGATTCTACTGAAGATTATAAAAAACGACTGGAACAGTACATCAGCAGAGAACTGCCAGAAGTCCAGGCTGGGTTTAGAAGGGGTCGTGGTACTAGGGATATTGTAGCTGATGTTAGATGGATCTTAGCTGAAAGCAGAGAATACCAGAAGAATGTCTATCTGTGTTTCATTGATTATGCAAAGGCATTTGACTGTGTGGATCATAACAAACTGTGGCTGACTCTGAGAAGAATGGGAATACTAGAACACTTGATCGTGCTAATGCGAAACCTATACTTGGACCAAGAGGCAGTCGTCAAAACAAAGCAGGGCAACACTGCATGGTTCAAAATTGGGAAGGTTGTATGCCAGGGATGTGTCCTATCTCCATACCTTTTCAACCTGTATGCAGAGCAGATTATCCGAGAGGCTGGGATGTATGAGGAGAAGCGTGGTGTTAGGATTGGTGGACAATCTATCAACAATCTGCGTTATGCAGATGACACAACCCTGCTTGCTGAAACTGAGGAGGACCTCATGCACTTACTGCAGAGGGTCAAGGACTGTAGCCTTCAGTATGGACTGAGGCTCAATGTCAAGAAGACAAAGATTCTCACCACTGGACCAATCGGTAGCATCAGGATGGATGGTGAAGAGATTGAGATTGTTCACAGCTTCAGTTTGCTTGGCTCCACGGTCAACACTCTTGGCACCAGCAGCCAGGAAATAAAAAAACATATTGCGATGGGAAAGTCTGCTGTTAGGGACATCTCTAAAGTACTCAAGAGCAACAATGTCTCTCTGGAGACTAAGGTGTGCCTAATACAGACCATGGTTTTTGCAGTCAATTGTTATGCATCAGAGAGTTGGACAATGACTAGGGAGGATAGAAGAAGAATTGACGCCTTTGAGCTGTGGTGCTGGAGAAGAGTATTGAATGTACCATGGACTGCCAAGAAAACGAACAGATTCATCCTAGAGAGGGTTAAACCAGGCTGCTCCTTGGAGGCAAGGATTCTGGGGCTTCGTCTGACATACTTTGGACATGTTGTAAGGAGAGACAGGTCTTTAGAGAGGGACATCATGCTGGGTAGAGTAGAGGGACAGCGCAGGAGGGGAAGACCCTCTATGAGGTGGATTGATTTAGTGACTGGAGGATATAGTCATATTATGGATGGAGAGAAGCTGTGGTTTATTCATGTACTACTATGTTGCATTGAAAAACAAGGAACTTATGAAATATTATGTAAAATGTGTGACCCTGGAGGACATTATCCTGAGTAAAATATCTCAGTCACAAAAGGACAAGTACTGCATAGTGCCAGTGTTTGTAAAATGGGATTTATATAAGGGTTAGAGGGAGATTGGGAAATATGGGATAAATTATGTATACTGTGCATTGAAACAGATGAGGGAAGGAACTGTTGAAAAAAGGTGTATATGATTAGCTATTATTGTCATGACAGGAGTCCAGAACAAAGGCTGCATAGTGAAGTGGACTTGGGGGGATGGATTGTTTAACAATGAATAAATTTTTCTTTTAGTGTTCAAAGAGAAGAGGGAACTGGAGGGGAGGGGTGGTCAAGGAGAAAAGTGCAACAATGAATGAATAGAAATCCAAAGTCTCTATAAACTTTTATTAAAATTAATAATAATAAAAAAGAAAGAAAAAAATTATGGATGGCTCCAGTTGCAATTTTAAGATTTTAGCTTCAGGTTTTTTTTAGTTTATGCTACAGTCCATTCCTGTTTCTACTTTATGAAAGGTGTCAACATTGTCAAACAAAACATGTGTGTTGTATAAGCTTGAATATAAAATAGTCATTGCCACTGAGTTGATATTTATTCATAGTAACCTGTTTGTAGAACAGAGTAGAATGTCCCATAGGGTTTCTGAGGCTGAAGTCTTTACGGAAGCAAATTCTTACATCTTTGTCTTACAAAGCAACTGGTAGATTCAAACCACTCACCTTTCGTTAGCAACTGAGTTCTTTAATGGCTGTGCGCCACCAAATCTTTTAGTTTAACTATATTTCTCTTTAATTACTCATGGTGCTCATCATAAGTATGGCACAGAATAGGACAAATTTCATATTCGTTGCTCATAAAGTCTCTGTGAGTTGTTATCAACTCGCTAACAATACCAATGAACATGCTGAAATGAAAATCTACAGAAATTGAGCAAAGTATTTCTCTTCATTTTTTTAACATGTATTCAGTCCATCAAATGTCAAAAGTGATCTATTGTGAAAGTCAGGATTGGGAGACATTTGTACTTAGGTTGTCACTCAAGCTATGAGCCAGGTGGAACCATCAGAAGTAGTTCATACCTACTTGGAGACCTTGGATAACTTCGTGAGTTGTGACATATAAGGATAGAATTTAAGCCAACAACATACGCAGGCTGAGTGGGGGCTGCAGGAAGCAATTAGGGAAGCTCATTGGTCTGAGAAAGTTTCTTGATTTAACCAGGTAAGATATGTGAATGTTTAAAACAAACAAACAAACAAACAAACAAAAACAAAATGAGCCAACCATGAAAATGGATTTTTTGGCTTGGGAACTAGAATCTTTGTCTAATTAATAGCACTGATGATTTTAATTTTCTTCTCTTGTAATATTTATAGCATCAGAGAATCAGTTCTGAGTTGATTCTGACTTGGCAGGAGTGAGTTGGAGAGTTTTGAATCTTCCCTCTTAATACTGTATTTCCTACAAAAAACCTTGAAACTTTAAGGATATCACCTTTTTTGAGGGGAGGGTATAAAGAAAACTCTTCCTCTCAACACCAACTAAATATTTTTCTATCTATCTATCTATCTATCTATCTATCTATCTATCTATCTATCATCTATCTATCTATTACATTACATTACATAGTTAAAACATTTATTTATCTATGCATATTTTTAGAAAAATCTAGGCATCAACTGTTTATACCTTACGGATTGTATTTTTAGGTAGTATTTTCAAGTGTTTCTATTGATTTGCAGGTCTTAGTAGGCAGGGATACTTACTTCCTAATGAAATGCTGAAATACAAAGGATGAAACCCAAAATAAAACCAAACCTGCCAGAAAATTTGAAGTTGAAAAACAAGTGAATCAAGATCATTATTTACAAAATAATACTGAAAATAAATTTTCTAAGGAAGGCGCTCCTCAATGTGGATAAATGATAGTTTACAATTTCTTTCAGTGACTTGGTGAACTTGAAGTGCTGATTGTCAGAAGTATATCATCTCCAAAACAGAGCTTTGCACGGAAAAAAAAAAGATTTTAAATTGTATCATTTTCTTCCTCTGTGAATTTCTTCTTTTCAGGACTCATCCACCAGGTTTTGTGCTGTGGTTTCTTTAAAACTAACATAGACTAGGAAGCAGAACTGGCTATCCACTTCTTCTAAGTAATTGGCCAGTAAAAATCCACTTGTTCTAAAAAATTGGCCAGTGAAAATCTTAGGAATAGTGGTGAAACATTGTCTGATATAGTGCCAGAAGAACTCGAAGAGGTTTCAAGGCACTCAAAATATGAAAGACATGCTTCGTGAAATAGAAGGTCACCAGAAAAAAAGAGATAGATTGACACTGTGGCTGTAAGACAGCAAGCAGTATTGGTCGGAGTTGGGCTTAGACACAGCAGCAATTATATATATGGCACAGGACTGGGCATTGTTCCTCTGTTCTGCTTGGTTTAGTATGACACAGTTTCTTTGATGGCACCTCACAACACAAACAGCGTAGTTGTTACTATTGATCCTTAAGTCAGAACTAAGCCATGTTGTTGTTGTTGTGTACCGTCGAGTCATTTCTGACTCATAGCGACCCTATGCACAACAGCCCTAAACCCTTCTCTATTCTGCGCCAACCGCACTTCCTCTGACACACCCATCCCAATTAACCCAGTCACCGAATCAATCCATCTCATAGAGTCTTCCCCTCCTGCGCTGTCCCTCCACTCTCACAAGCATGATGTCCCTCTCCAAGGACCCGTCCCTCCTGGCAACATGTCCAAAGTATGTCAGACGAAGCCCCAGAATCCTTGCCTCCAAGGAGTAGCTTGGTTTAATCCTCTCCAAGATGAATCTGTTTGTTTTCCTGGCAGTCCATGGTTCATTCAGTACTCTTCTCCAGCACCACAGCTCAAAAGCATTAACTCTCCTTCTATCCTCCCTAGTCATTGTCCAACTCTCTGATGCATAACAAGCGATTGCAAAGACCATGGCCTGTATCAGGCGCACCTTAGTCTCCAGAGAGACACCGTTGCTCCTGAGTACTTTAGAGAGGTCTCTAACAGCAGACTTTCCCATCGCGATACGCTTTTTGATTTCCTGACTGCTGGTGCCAAGAGTGTGGAGCCGAGCAAACTGAAGCTGTGAACAATCTCAATCTCTTCGCCATCCATCCTGACGCTGCCAATTGGTCCAGTGGTGAGAATCTTTGTCTTCTTGACATTGAGCCTCAGTCCATACTGAAGGCTGCAGTCCTTGACCCTTCGCAGCAAGTGCATGAGGTCCTCCTCAGTTTCAGCAAGCAGGGTTGTGTCATCTGCATAACGCAGATTGTTAATAGATCTTCCACCAATCCTGATTCCACAAATCTCCTCACAGAGCCCAGCCTCTCAGATAATGTGCTCTGCATACCTGTTGAAAAGGTATGGAGACAGGATGCATCCCTGGCGTACACCCTTCCCAATTTTTAACCATGCAGTGTTACCCTGCTCTGTTCTGACTAGTGCCTCTTGGTCCAAGTATAGGTTTCGCATTAGCACAATAGCCGACCCTTTAGCAAAGTTTTCTGAGACAGTACAGGAGGAGTTTGTCCATCTTTCATCTGAACAGCAGGACGTGGATTTGAACTTCATGTCTTGTGTTGGCAGCACCACTCCTTTCCACTAGTTCTATGAAATTGATATGATAAAGTTCATTATCCTTATTTGGGAAACTAGGAGACTGAGACTGAGAACTGACAGTATCTGATTATCTAATGTAACATTTTACTTCTAATAAGACTTCAGTGCGACCATAGTAACTACCATTTTACAGAAGACAAAGTGGATCTTCTGAGATACAGTAGTTTGGTCCATGGTCAAATAGTTAACATAAGAGACAAGATTTCACACCCTATAGTCTAACCACTCTATCACATTAAATAATTTCCTTTAGATCACAAGTCCAATATGTATTCAACTTCCCTCTCTCTCTCTCTTTAAAACGTGATGAGGGTATTGTTTAGCACATCTTTGTTGTAAGCTGCCATAAAGTTGGCCTGAAACTCATGGTGACCCTATGCATACCTGAAAGAAGCAATGTATCATGCCAATGTCCTGGTGGGATCCATAGTGTTTCTATTGGCTGACTTTTTGGAATAGGCCACCAGATATCACTTCCTGTTCCATCTGCGTCTAGAAAACCTGCAGATATGTGTTCCATGTAGTAGCCCAGGCAAACTCTGACTGATGGCTGTTGGCTGCTCCTGAGATGAGCTGACTGCTAATGAAACGTGGTTGTCATGCGTGGAAGTAGGAACACTACTACTAAACAACCATTGCCCCACGTAATTTTTTAGTCCAATTTCTATTTTATATCTATTTTAAAAAATGACACAAACAAAACAACCAACAAAAAACCCAACCAAGCAATGCTCAAGTAGCTCTGCTGTTGTAGTTGGTAGGGAAGCTGCACTGTTAACCCTAAGATAGTGCTTCTGTGGTTGCTGGAATCCCCCTGCGGCACTGCAGGAGAAAGCTGGGTAGTTTCTTCCCGTGTGATTAACATCCTCCAAAAAATGCACTGGAGGCTCATCTATGAGTTGGTTCTGACTTGAAGGCAATGAGTTTAGATATTTTTTGAGACCTAATTGTGAAAGAAGACAACCCTGGATAAGATAGAGTGACTCAGTGACTGTGGCAAGGGGGTCAGATATGTCAGAGAGAGTGAGGTTGGCTCAGGATAGGGCAGGGTTCAGAGCCATGGTTCATTGGGGCACTATGAGTCATAATCAACTCAACAACACATAACAACAACAATTAGAATATATTCTATAATAGTTCATATAAATGGCTAAGAGCTTTAGAGTGAGCCAGAAATTCAAAGTTAGCCATTACTAGCTTTCTTGTCTATGTGACGTCAGGCAGACAGTCTTTTAAACTGCTTTTAATGTGCCGTAGAGTCAAACTGACTTATAACGGATCCTTTAGCATGTTTGCTCATCTTTTTCCCATGGAGCTGCTGGTGCATTAAACAGTCATGTATTTGGGTTGGCAGTGCAACACCTTACCACTAGGCCACCAGGACCTTCTTGTCCATGAGTGTGTAAATTTACTCATTATATAACTCCATGGATAGTGCAAATGTTTAAAGCATTTGCTTGCTGATCTGAAGTTTGAACATCCAAAAAGCACCTCAGAAGAAAGGACTGGTGATCTTCTTTGGGAAAATCAGCCATTGTGAGCCCTAGGGAACCAAATTCTACTCTGACATATGCGGGATTGCTATAAATCTAAGTTGATTTGAGGGCAGCTGGCGCTGGGGTGATAATGAAGAAGGTGGGCCATTGATCCTGCTTTTGGCAATAAAAACATAGTTGAGTCATCTAGAGGACATTCTGATAGATGGAGAAAAGACTAGACTTGTCAACTATTTTCTCTTACATGGATCTGTAGTCACGACCCATGGTAGCAACAGTCAAGAAATCAAAAGACGGATTACTTTGGGAAAATCATGCCAACGAGCAGTGATAACAGGTAAGGTCCAAGCCCCTGGTCCAAGTCTGTGACATTTTCAGTTGCTTTCTATGCATCTAGAAGTTGAAAAAGAAATAAGGAAGACAGAAGAAGAATGTATGCCTTTAAATGACAGTATTAATGAAGAGTATTGAATATCCTGTGGATTGCCAAAAGGACAAAACAAATTTGTCTAGGAGGAAGAACAACCAAAATGCTCCTTACAGACAAGGAAAGTGAAACTTTGTCTTACATACTGTGATAATATGTTCAAGAAGGGCTAGACGTTGGAAAGCTATAGCATGCTTGGATAGGTAAAGTATCAGCAAAAGAGTGATGTACTCTCAAGGAGATGATGACTGCAGCAATGAGCTTGAGCATGGTGGAGATCTGTGTGGAGGATCGAGTTAGGCCAAGATTTAGATCTATTGTTCCGAGGGCACCCAACAACACAACAACAAGAGGCTTTGCTATTGTACCCACATCCCACAAAGTAATTCAGGAGTTGGGCTCAATTCTGCCTGAACAATATGTTTATTTAGGGAGAGGCTGCCTATTGAGTTATCTGTGAGAAGTCTGTGCATTATAATATCAGACTATAGAGCCTTCTGTCATGTGCCACAGATTGCTAGGAAATTGAATAGGACTGCTTGAGAAATTCTGTCCCATGCTGGCTGTTGAGTCAAGCCTGTGGCATAGACTGGAGAAGAGGTAGAGTGGAAGTGGGGAGCTTGAGACTGTGGGCTGAGTAACCTTTCTCTAAGGTGAGGAAGGACCTCATTACTTAAGGGTTCTACAAGGAACAATTTGAAGCCTTCTAGACAGGATGTGGAAAATGTAGTCATAGTCCCTTGAAGGACTCTTAGACACTCCCTCATCCTTTTACCCTCCAAAAAAGACTTGCTTGGCCATCTTCATCCCAAACCAAAATGATAACAATTTAATGCTGGATTTGAGAGATTGGCGTTGGATGGGAATAGAAGAGTGATCATCAACTTCAGCTGCACATTAGAACATCCTGGAGACTCTGTGAAGAAGGTTTTTGTGTTTGTTGGTTTGATTTAAAAAAAAAAAAATCTAAGCTTAGGTGTCCCTGGGATAAAGAAAAAAAAAATCCTGATAAAAAAAAAATAATAAGTTATTGTGATCACATAGGGTAGGTGGGTCTTGTTTTCCCCAGTAAGGGCTTTGACCTTGAGAGTTGGAAGACGTGTCTCTTCTCACAGTCTGAAAATGAGTCCATTAGGCAAATATTCAGTTCACTTCCAAGTCTATCCCACTCCATTGCCTTGTGTGGAGGAGACAGTATTTCTGTCTCTGGAGTAAGGGTTATGATCTTTTCCTACTCATCCTGGGAATTGCTGCTCTGTAAAGCCCTTGGCTTTAAACAATGTATGTTACTTTCTTAAGTGTGTCGTGTTTAAATCTTAATAACTAATTCCTTTCATATAAAAGAAATAACTGTTTAAGGTAGACAGAGTATTTAGAGGAGAACCATGTGTTTCCCATTTACCACCACTAAGTCATTCCCTTTCCTGTGCTCTCAAAAGTCATAATTTGGAAATTGGAGAACTTTGTGTGTGTGGCTTAACTCCCTCCCCCCATACACCTTTTGTGGTCTTTTGATAGGAATGGCAATAAAAACTCCATAGAAAACACTTTTGTTTTGAGATGGTGAACAAACTATCTTCCTAGGAAAGACTAGGGTATTACACTGCAGCCTGCTTTCCCAATTGCATGTACTCTTCTCTCTTCTGAGCTTCATGTCCAAGCCTGGTGTCACCTTCATGCTTTGGGCACATGCCAGCCCTAATTTTTCCCCTTAAACAGGAATCTCAGGAGGAGCTCAAAGTGGTGGAGTGCATGAAGTATATTTTGGGAACATCCTAAGGGGTCCCTGTTCAGAAGCACTAAGTCCTAAAGCATTTGCTGACATTTTCTGTTCTGCTGGAAATTATGAAATGTCTTTGAGAGCACA
Source organism: Elephantulus edwardii (assembly GCF_000299155.1). Classification (NCBI taxonomy): domain Eukaryota; kingdom Metazoa; phylum Chordata; class Mammalia; order Macroscelidea; family Macroscelididae; genus Elephantulus; species Elephantulus edwardii. The sequence goes on along the minus strand of NW_006399820.1, from coordinate 8,044,653 downwards.
TGATGCCGTGTTTTGCATAGTGTGACATATTTGTCCTCTTTTAAATGCATAGGAATTGGCAGCAATCTCATTTCACTAGTGGGTTTGCTGAAGCATTATCACAAGACAGCCAGAATGATTGATGAGTGCTTTTCAGGTAGGGAAATGCTGCCAGCTTGCTTTGTATTTTGTCTTTCCTCGAGCTTTGCTCCTTAATTTTCTATTTCGGCGAAGAATCCCTTTTCTCGCTAGTCGTAGTAATCACATTATAGGGGATTTAAAATTTGTCATTTCCCAGTAGTATTTCTCACAGTGTACGTGTTTTTATTTAATTTTTATTTTACTTATTTTCAACATTGTAAGAGAGATCATAAACCAATATTCTGATTTCCTTGTTTTTAATCGAAGAACTCAGGCATACTATTCTTTTTAGATATAGAGGTGAAAGAGTAAGTCAAGAGGAGTCCGAGGCTCTGAAGTGGAAGCTGTATGGGAATTGATGCACTTTGATATAATTTTTTAAAAGTTAGGTTAAAATAGTGCCTGTAAAGCTAGTGAGTCTGGTTAATGTGGAATGCAGTGTTACAATATTAATTTCTACCTTTGCCCTTATATTCCTTCCGTCATGTTTCTTCTGATGTCTCCTACAATTTACTTTAGTGGTAGTTAACCATTCTTGAAAAGACTAGCATGTCTCACCCTGACTGGGCAGGTCCAGAGATGCAGATAAAGCTGGCTCTTCAGAGATACCTATTTTCAAGTTCTTTCCTGCCAGAAAGCTGGTGGGGTGTGTGTGGCCCTTAAGAGTGGAGAGTGCAAACATGTGTCTGTAATGCCTTTTCAGATTTCAAACTATGTTGGAGCATAGGAATTTCTTAGAAGAGGGAGCAGTAATGATCGTCAAGGTCAGGTACTGTACATCTTCCGGTGGAGGCATGTGTGTTGCTATGATACCGAACAGTTTTCAGTGGCACTTTCAGACTAAGAAGGATGTAGGAGAAAGACCTTTGTATCTAATTCCAAAAGCCAGTCAGTGAAGACTTTGTGGATCACGTTGGTCCCATATCATTACTCATCAGACCGTCATGAGTCATCAACTTTATAGCAGCTAATGCAGCGGTGGCATTCCTGGGTAAACCTGAGCCATTGCTAGCAAAGGCCCAGCAGGTACAAGAAGCATAATCCCCAAGGAAGATTAATAAGACTTAACATTGTATCTCTAGACATCCTGTTTCATTTCATTTTTTTCTCCCAAAATACCTTGAATGGTGCCTCGCTCTAGAGGAACCCCTTTATTTTCTGGATTTTGTAGACTGACTTTTCTAAAGTGTCATTCACCATTGAACTCTACGTTTTATTCACGAGATTGCTCTGTAAATAGACTATGTGCTATTGTTCAGAGTTTATTTGGTGACTTGTATGGCTCTTGCCATTTGAGTTTTTAGATACGTCAGCCATCATTCATGGTTTTGTGGCCAATAAGCAGAACGAGCTATCATCTTAAACTAGCAAGAATATAAACATTAACTGGAGGTTTCTACTCAGCTGTTATTTTCACAGCTATGCCAGTAATACCAGAAAATAGGAATTGAGCTATTACTCTATTTATGAATTGAATCTTATCTAACCCATGTTGGTCATTCCAAACAGTATTCCTGTAATATTTGACAAAGTATTCTAAAACTCTTGGGATTCTAACTCCATAGCAAGACTAGGAAACATATTTCTCATCGTCTCTTTCTAATCTCTTTCTTTTGTTCATTTCTTCTATTTGGGTTTCATTTCTCTTGGTAGCTCTAAACCTCACCGGGATAAAGGAGTTTTAGAGTCTTGTTTCTTTGCAGGAAGACAGAGTGCATGCAAAGTTCAAATTGAGTTCAGAAGCAGCAGTGGGAGTGGGAGAACTTTGAGCAAGTCAAGGACAGAGGAGGAGAGGAGGGGAAGGAAGAGTGAGTAAATACATTTCCTGCTTCCCACAACTTGTTTAAAACCTAGCATCAAAACTAGAGAAGAAATTAATTTGTTTTCTTCCTGGGATGGTCCTTTGTGGCGAGTCCTCCCTCATCTCATAATTCCCTCAGCCTTAGATTGGAGAATTAAAGTGCATAGATCTACTTTTTTCCCTATAGATGAGTGTTTCCAGCTCTCACGTGGTTCTTTCCTGCCCCTTGCTTTCCCTTGTTCATAGATAGTTGTGGTAATGTAGGAGCAACAGTCAGAAGAAAGAAAATTTCTAATTTAGATTTCACTGATTTGGAATGAAGGGCTGGCTTAATTGGATTTTGCCTTCTTATTTCTTAATTTGGAGGAAAACAGGTTTTGGGAAGTGAGTTCCAAACAAACAAACAAACAAACAAACCAACCAACCAACCAACCAACAAACTAGCCTAAATTAAGGCCAAGGATATGTGGCATCTATTGGAGACTATTAGTATTTTAGAAATACTTTTAAAAACATTATTTGCTTAACTCTATGTATTTTCACTAATCTAAAATAGTAAAAGTCTTATTCTGGCCTTTTATGCCTTTCAGATCAATTCAGTGATTCTATTGTTTAATTACAGAATTTAATTACAGGCCTCCCAGCCAATTATTGTGTGTTAGGATATATTGAACCTGCATTTAGAGATATATAATGACCTCATTTAGTGCTGTGAAGCCCCAACTAATAGTATCATTTAGAAAAGAAGCAATGTGCAACATGTTACGGCATTGACTTTAGATGAACGCTACCTAAACTTCTAGTTGAGTTCATTGGTGTGTTGTTTTTTTTTTAATTGCTGACCAAACTATAACATCACCATCAATTCACATCCCTTGGTTGCTGTTGGGTCATTTGAGGTAGGTGTGAGAACTTTTCTTTCCAATGAAACATTCACGGACCCTGTCTTCCCTATTGCAGCATCAATATACAAGAGAGTTACTTTTTGAAGTCAAAAGATTGTCCAGTAGTAATTCGAATTAAGAACATAAGAAAGAATCCATTCCCGATGAGACGCTAAAGAAGACCTGGAGTTTGAGGAGAAGAAATGAAAAGGCCAGCTGGGGACTAAGGAGCAATCCAGGGCTCTGTTGATCCTCTGGGGTTGGCAGAGTGTGGGGACACCTGTGCTGGTACAGCTGGAGAAAGGTTGCACCCTGTCGTTTCTCTTTCCACTTGGACAGAAATGGAGGTGTTGGGCATATAATCTGGTCCCTGCCCACTGCCAAGGTAGTGTTACACAGTAGTTCTGTTTTGAACATATTTGTCCTTATTTTCCCTTTTCTTTGCTTGTCCAGTAGGGGGAAAAAAAAATCAGAGGTATTGCTTGGGTGGGGCCATTCTCTGATTGCATTACCCCAGGGTTTTCCAGGCTAATAGATTAGTGCTGTGCAGCAGGCAGGCCGAGCTTGGGGTGGACTGCAGCGGCTCCCTCCCACTCCCCAGGAACAAGCAGAGTCTCAGTTGTTGAGCTTGGAGGACACTGGTGCATCAGGGAGCTTGGGGACTGTTGACAACAGCTGCAGCTCTTTGTAGGGAGGAGTTCCAGCATATTCTTGGAAGGTGTGAGAGGAAAAACTACACCTTTGAGCCTACTGCTTTTGTAAGATCGCCCTGCTTGGCTCAAAGCTGGGACATGCTGGGGTGGAGGAGGCTGTGGAGAAGAGGAGAGGGTGAGGATGGATGAGGGAGGAGTCTGAAGCCTCTTGGGGTCCATCAGAACCTGAGTCAACATCAAGGAAGAAGAGACATGCCCTTTGGCTTCTGTCCTCCTGCTGTTCATATTAGAAGGGACCTTGGATGATTGTGTGGGCGTACAGGAGGGGAAAGAACCAGTGTGATTAGTCTTGGAGGAATAAGACATCTCATGCACTGCCTCCTGCTTTTTGCTATTGGAGGGTGTGGAAGAAGCAGTGTGGGAAGTGGGAGGTGTTTTTGAGTTTATTGTAAAAACAGCTGCCCCCTCCTTTCCTCATTCCCTCCCCTCCCTGGCCCCATCCTTCTTTCTGTAACAGAATTGATCTATGCTGTAAACTTTTGGCAGGGGTGAAGTATTTTAATACTTTTAGAAACAGTAATTCTGTTTTTTTCCCTTTTTTTTGGCATGGAACTTGAGTAGTTTAAAGCTAGGAAAAGGAAAAAAAAGAGATAAATAAAATTTGATATAGTCATTCTAGAAATGATTTCTACTGGTCCAAAAAAGGATCAGAGTTCAGAGGTTTGCATCTCCCAAGAGCCAAAAGGAGATAAGGTAATAAACTAGTATTCTGAACCGGAATGCTCGAGTGTGTTTGCAGGCTTCCTTTATTATCATAATCTCTTGAACAGAATATGCCTTTTTGAAATGACAGCAAGTGTTCTCAGTGGATAAGTTTATGACCTAGTTTTTGACCAAGAGCACTTAGAGGGTGTGAAAGGCCCTGGGACACCATTGGCCAGAAATTCTGTGCAGATCAGGAGCCCAGTGCTTCTCAGAACCTGGAGATGTTAAGCAGCAGCTGTTTTCTGCTGCAAACTTTTTTGCATAAAAGAATTTGAGAGGCAAATTTTCCCTGGAAGCTTATTTAAAAAGTGGTTCTTTCTTGGCTGTTGCCTCATCTTTCTTTGGAGGCCTGTTTTCCCTCTGGGTGTGAGCAGGTTGTGCCAGACCTGGGGATGACCTCAGAGAGCTTGGAAATGTCGACTCTGCTTCACCCAGCGGGAACAAGGGACGGGCTTTCTAACCTCAGTTGGCTTTGTGGATGGTCCGCCTGCCCTTCAGACCAGGAGTCCAGAAGCAGAAAGAAAGAGACTGCTACAGAGAGAAATGTGTCTGCTGTTCTCTCCCTCTCTCATAAATTGCACGCTTGACCTCCTTCTCATCCCTGCTTTTGTATGAACTCTTGGACTCACTCTTGTCCTTCGCCTTTGCACTCTGTTACATGTGAACTTGGCTTTTTGTTCCACTTAGCATGTGGGAATGTATTTTTCTCAGGAAAATGATGAGAAACTAATTGATATACTTAAAAGGTCACTTCAGAAGGCCCAATGGTACAGTGATTAAGTGCTCAGCAGCTAACCAAGAGGTTGGCCATTTGAACTCAAACAACATCTCTGGGGGAAAAGAGTTAAAGATCTGCTTCTGCAAAGATTACACACAAGAAAACCTTATGGGGCAGATCTCCTGTTGTACAGGTTCACAAAAATTCAGCAAAGTTCATTTGATGATAGAGGTTGCAGGTTATGTTTATATGCTATGTTGTTGTTAGGTGCCACTGAGTCAATTATGACTGAAAGCAACACTAAGAGCAACGCATCAAAACTTTGCACTACTCTGCACCATCGTCATAGCCTCTGAGATACTTGAGCCCATTTTTTAAGTATCTTGATCTATTTCCCCCCTTTTTATCATTATTAATTTTAATGAATGTTTACAGAGACTTTGGTTTTCATTCCTTCGTTTTTGCATTTTTCTCCCTGCCCAACCTCCCCCACCCCAGTTCCCTCTTTTCTTTCAAAGTAAAAGAAAAATTCTTTCATTGTTATACAATTCCTCCCTCCAACTCCACTCCACTATGCAACCTTCGTTTTGAAAAGTAAAAGGAAAAACATCTTTCATTGTTATATAATCCCTCCCCCCAAGTTCATTCCCCTCTGCAGCCTTCGTTCTGGACTCCTGTCATGACGAGAGTACCTAATCATATATCCCATTTTTACTTACAATCACCGTGTCAATCCATTTTATTGAAGGTCTATAGACTATAAGCTATGTTTAATAATATAAGGGACTCTGGTGGTGGCCTGGTAGATAGGAAGTTGCACTGCCAACCCTAAGTCAGGCAGTTCAGGTTTACCAGCTGCTCTTAGAGGGAATGGTAGTCAGTCTCCTCCTGTGCTATCTGTAGCCTCTGAAAACCTGGTGGAAGGTCACCTATGACTTGGTTCTGACTCAACACCCGTGTGTGAGTGACAGAAAGTGTTTAAGAAATTCTTTTTTTCCTCCTTCCTCCTTTCCCCTCTTTTCTTCTTTCGTTCATTATTCCCTATCTTCCATTTCCTTCCTTTGCATGTTTTTGTGCATTTTTTCTTTTTCTTCCTTGTGATTGCTTTTACAATAGAAGTACTAAATTAAAAAAAATTTCAAACATAGCTGTGAAGTAAAATTACTCTCTAAAGAGTATTCTTAAGGACACAATTTAGGATCAACAAATCTGAAATATCGTAATTGAAAGGATCAAAGTCAACAATTATTAATTCTTAGTTATAAGCATTATTCAAATAAATAATAAGAATAAATTTAATTTTTCTCTTTTGTATCTTTTGGAAGTGTATGTCTTATATAGATATAGAGCTTTGATGGCATAGTCTATAGGGCTATGCATTTTACTGCCTTGGGAATACAATGTATCCATCTCATCAGCAATGAGTTAATTAGTGGTAGGAGTTTCTCAGAATATAATGTACTTTTATTTTTAATCGTTGATAAATTCATGCTAGCCTTTAAAAAAGCAGTTTAAGAGGCTTCAATATTCCTATCATTCAACTACAAGTAGATGAGAATTCATGAGCAAATATTGATCAGCAAATGTGTGGGGAGTGTTTTAAATTTCATTTTTATTTGTTGTTGTTGTTGTTATGTGCTGTTGAGTCACCTGCAACTTATAGCAAGTCTATGTACAACAGCCCTAAATCCTGCTCTATCCTGTGCCAATCTTACTGTCTCTGACACACTTACCACCATTACCTCAGTCACTGAGTCAATCCATCCCATCAATGATCTTCCTCTCTTGCACCGTCTCTCCATACTCCCAAGCATGACGTCCTTCTCCAAGGACTGATCCTGCCTTGCAACATGTCCAAAGTATGTCACAAGGAACTTTAGAATCCTTGCCTCCAAGGAGTAGCCTTGCTTCACTCTTTCCAGGATGAACTTGTTTGTTCTCCTAGCAGTCCATAGTATACTCAATACTCTTCTCTAGCACCACAGTTCAAAATCATAAATTCTCCTTTTATCATCCCTAGTCATTGTCCATCTTTCTAATGCATAGCAAAGAATTGCACAGACCATGGCCTGTATCAGGTGCACCTTAGTCTCCAGACTGACATTATTGCTCTCCAGTACTTTGGAGAGGTCTCTGACAGCAGACTTCCCAATGAAATTAGTCTTTCAATTTTCTGGCTGCTGTTGCCAAGAGTGTTGATTGTGGAGCCAAGCAAACTGAAACTGTTAACAATCTCAATCTCTTCGCCGTCTATCATAATGCTGCTAATCAGCCCAGTGTTGAGAATCTTTGTTTTCTTGATGTTGAGCTTCAATTCATATTGAAGGCTGTAGTCCTTGACTTTCTGCAGTAAGCCCTTAAGGTCCGCTTCAGTTTCAGCGAGCAGGATTGTGTCATCTGCATAATGCAGATTGTTGATGAGTCTACCTCCAATTCTGATGCCACATTTCTCCTCATAGAACCCTGCATCCTGGATGATCTGTTCTGCATATAGATTGAAAAGGTATGGAGATAGGATACATCCCTGGTGTATACCCTTCCCAGTTTTGAACTATGCAGTGTTCTGTTTTGCTCTGTTCTGACAACTGCCTCCTCCAAGTATAGGTTTCACATAAGCACTATCATTTGTTCTGGGATTCCTATTCTTCTCAGAGTTAGCCACAGTTTGTTGTGATCAAATGCCTTTGCATAGTCAATGGAACTCAGATACTCTCTGGTACTCTCTGCTTTTAACGGAGATCCATTTAACATTTGATATAATATCCCTCGTACCACAACCTCTTCTATACTCAGTCTGCACTTCTGGAAGTTCTCTGTTGACGTGCTGTTCCAGTTGTTTTTGGATAATTTCAACAGAATCTTCCTTGCATATGATATTAATGATATAGTTCAAAATTGAATGAATCAATGACATTGTAGGTCTGTCTTAGAGAGGGTAAAATCACATTGCTTCTTGGAGGCAAGGATTTTGAAACTCTATCTCATACACTTTGAGCATGGCGTCAGAGGGGACCAGCACTTTGAGAAGGACATCATGCTTAGAAGGGTAGAAGGCCAGTGCAAGAGAGAAAGACCCTTAGTGAGATGGACTGACACTGTGACTGTGGCAACGGAGTGGGATACGTTGGAGATGGTTAAGTTGATTCAGGACAGGGCAAGTTTTAGAGTCGTAGTGGCCTTCTCTCAGTCTTTCCTTATTTTTCATGGGGTTCAGTGAGCATGTTGTTGCTATTTATTGCCATTTAGTCATGTCTGACTCATGGTTATTGCATTTGTATGGAGTTGAACTGCTCTGTAGGATTTTCAGGGCTGTGACTTTTTAATAAGCTGGTGTTTTGGAGTCCTTCTGTGTAGTGTCAAGCCACCAACATTTATGCTAGTATTTGCACACTTACAAGACCTGAAAAACACTAACACCTTGAAGAATGTTATTATTGTTTAAGAGTCTGTTTACAAGGATTCTAATACTCTGTGTAATTTGGAAAGCAAATCCAGGGGATGTGGATTTATTCCTAGATGTCTTGTGTAAAAATATGGAAAAATCCCTTGCTTCCTTACATCTTTCTCTTCAAATAATGATATCCATTTTTCTCCTCGGTACTCAAGGAACTTTGATGCCTTAGTGAGTAAAGAATTGCACTGCCAACCTAGAGGCATGGGGTTTGATTTCACCAGATAGTATGTGTGAGAAAGATGGGTAGTCACTTCCTATGTGATTTACAGTTCTAAAAATTGCTAGAGGGTCAGCAATAAGTTGGTTCCAACTCAGTGTCACACACCAATATTTTCTGCACTCAGACTGTTTCATCTACTGTGTCTGTGTCCTTACCCTTTCACATTTCTGTCCTCCTTGGTGGTGGTGGTGCCCCACATTCCTTTCCCACCACCAAAGGGCAGATCCCAGGATTACTTTATTGAGAGATGACTCATAATCAGAGACCAACACATCACCATTAAAGTCAATAGTGCTTCTTAGGGACCCGACTCATGGCAATAAAATTTGCTACTAATCATGAGCAATTTCAATTTGCAATACCGTATTTTAATTGTTCAGAAATATCTATAAAGACATATATAGGATGACAGATTAAAATTGAGCTTGAACTGCTGACCATTTTCTGGCTCAAACAGCACTCCATACGTAGAAAGCACATTCCTCTTAGTTGATGGTGGTCACAGCAACACACTGGGATGATCAAGCTCCTCAGATGGTCAGCTTCCATTGTCTGGATGGAGATATTCATGCAACCATGGTAGTGCCATCCAGCTTGGGGAATTAAATACATCTTCACAGTTATTGAATTTCAATTCTGGATTTAACCTGCAGTGATCACTTCACCAACTGTCTAGGGAACAGAAAATAGAAGCGGTTTGAATTCATTCTCCTTCACTCTTTTTAACCCTAAAAGCACATGCACTAGTGATTAGAATCTGGTGAAACTACCTGCCCTTTTAATTTTTTTCTAGTTTCTAAAGATTAAATGAAGATTCTCTAAGGTGTCTAGCTTCCACTAATGATGTTATGTAAAAGTATAGTGGTTCTTGTATATAGTTTTAGTTCTTGCCTGTACCTTTGCTTATTACTTTCTTCGTATGACACCCCTTATACTCTAACTGCTTTCATTAATGGTACATTATAACTGCTAATTAAAAACAAATAAACAAATAAACCTCAAAAAAAGCCAAAGACAAACAAAACTGCTTGCACAAAAAACCCCTCAAAACCCTTCAGACTCATTGCTGTTGAATCAGAGCTCATTAATATCTGATTTTCCAGTAAATTTATTGAGGTTATAAATAATTCAGGAGGATATTTCCAGTCTTTCTCATGTGAGTGACTGGTGAATAATTGTTGTTTTAGGTGCTATTCAGTCAAGAATGACTTATAGTGACCCTGTGAGCAACAGATCTGAACCTTGTCTGATGCTACGCCATCCTCATCGTCTCTGACATACTTGATCCCATAACTGCAGTCACCATTTCAATCCATCTCACTGAGAATCTTCTGCTCCTTTGCTGACCCTCTACATTTTCAAGCATGGTCTTCCTTTCCAAGGAATAGCCCCTCCTAATAACATGCTCAAAGCATATGAGATGAAGTCTAATTATTCTTGCTCCAAAGAACACTTTGGCTGCACTTTCCTCAAGACATATCTGTTCATTCTTCTTGTAGTCCATGGTATAATCAGTACTCTTCTTTAATACCACAACCCTAAGGCATGTATTCTTCTTCTGTCACCCTTGTTCATTGTCTTGCTCTCAGATGCATAGCAAGCGATTGAAAAGAATCAGGAACATCTTAGTCTTTAAACTGAAATCATTGCTCATTATTTTGGAGATGTCTTTGACAGCAGGCTTTCCCAATAAAAAATGTTCTTGTTGTTATGTGCCATTGAGTCACTTGCAACTCATAGTGACCCTATGTACAATATTCCTAAAACCTATTGTATCCTATACCAAGTTTACTATCTTTGACACATCTACCTTCATTATCCCAGTCACTGAATCAATCCATATCATCTATGGTCTTTCTCTTTTTCTCTGTCCCTCCACCCTTCCAAGCATAATGTCCCTCCTTGCAACATGCCCAAAGTATGTCAGACGAAGCCTCAGAATCCTTGCCTCCAAGAAGTAATCTGGCTCCACCCTCTCCAGGATGAATCTGTTTATTCTCCTGGCAGTCCATAGTATATTCAATACTCTTCTCCAGCACCACAGCTCAAAAGCATTAATTTTCCTTCTGTCATCCCTAGTCATTGTCCAGCTCTCTGGTGCATAGCAAGCAATTGTGAAGACTACAACCTGGACTGGGCACACCTTAGTCTCCAGACTGAAGACATGGCTTTTCAGTACTCTGTAGCTGTCCCTGACAGCTGACATTTCCAATGCAATTCATCTTTTAATTTCCTGGCTGCTGGTACCAACAGTGTAGATTGTGGAGCCAAGCAAACTAAACTTGTTAACAATCACAATCTCTTTACCATTTATCATAATGATTTATTGACTGTGGGTACCAAACATGTTGAATGTGGATCTAAGTAAAATGAAATAATTTTCATTTTCAATCTTGCCTCCATTGATTGTGATGCTACCTATTGGCCCAGTGGTGAGGATTGTTGTTTTCTTGATGTTGGGTCATAATCCATATTAAAGCCTGTAGTCTTTGATTTTCTGCAACAAGCATTTCAAGTCCTCATCACTTTCAGGAAACAAGATTATGACATCTGCATAACATATATTGTTGATTAGTATTCCTCGGATCCAGATACCGCATTCTTCTTCATTAAGTCCAGCTTCTGGAATGATTTGCTTAGCATATGTATTTAATAGCCATGGAGAAAGGATACATTCCTGATGCACACCTCTTTTATACCGTGTAGAACTCCTGGTGGTCTAGTGGTAAGGAATTGTGCTACCAATCCAAAGGCATATGGTTTGAATCCACCAGCTGCTCTTCAGGAGAAAAATGGACACTTTCCCCCCATGCAATTTACAGCCTCTGAAAACCCAGTAGAGGGTCAGTTAGGAGTCACTTTCAACTCAATGGTGCAAAAGAATACAAAATTCTTCCTTAGTGGGAATTCGGATGGTCTGGTTAAAGCCCATTGTCTCTGGGTATTACAAATGGCTTGCAAGCCCAGCTGCTACATAGGTAGTAGCTGGACTGGGTCCATCAGAGTTTCTTTGGAAGAAAGGTGTGGTGATCAGACATTGAAAACTCTAAAGAGCACAATTTTATCCTGACAAGCATGGGCTCACCATGAATTCAGCTAACTCAATGTCTACTGGTTCAGGTGCAGAGATCCTATATAACAGGAAGTCTCAGATTATGACCTAGTTGTTCTTTAATATTTAAATTGGATTTGTACTTTAATGGAAGCAGTTAGATATGATTCATATGTTGTTAGATAGGATTCATATGTTGTTGTTGTTGTTGTTGTTGTTGTTGTTATGTGCCATTGAGTCGCTTGTGACTTACAGTGACCCTATGTACAACAGCTCTAAACCCCACTCTATCCCATTGCCAATCTTATTGACTCTGACACGCCTGTCCCCATTTACCCCAGTGATGAATCAATCCATCTCATCGAGGGTCTTCTTCTCTTGCACTGTCCCTCCACCCTCCCAAGCATGATGTCCATCTCCAAGGACTGATCCTGCCTTGCAACATGTGCAAAGTATGTCAGACAGAGCTTCTGAATCCTTGCCTCTAAGGAGCAGTCTGCCTTCACCTACTCCAGGTCAAACTTGTTTGTTCTCCTAGCAGTCCATGGTATAGTCAATACTCTTCTCCAGCACCACAGCTCAAAAGCATCAACTCTTCTTCTATCATCCTTAGTTATTGTCCATCTTTCTGAGGCATAGCAAGTAATTGCAAAGACCATGGCCTGTATCAGGCACACTTTAGTTTCCAGACTGACATTGTTGCTCCTCAGTACTTTAGAGAGGTCTCTGGCAGCACACTTTCCCCAATGCTATTCGTCTTTTAATTTCCTGGCTGCTGGTACCAAGAATGTTGATTGTAGAGCTAAGCAAACTGATGTTGTCAACAATCTCAATCTCTTCATCAAGCATTGTGGTTCGGCCAGTTGGCCCAGTGGTGAGAATCTTTGTTTTCTTGATGTTGCGCTTCAATCCATATTGAAGTAGTAACAGTCAAATGTTTGAGGATATAATATCTGATGTGCTTTCTATGCATCCAAAACATTAAAGAAATGCATCCATATACACTGCAACATCTTTAACATAATGTACTACTACTACTACTACTAATGTTTTGATTCATGTAACAGGATAGAATCTTTTTATTATTACAAACCATTTTATGTATCTCAAAATTTTAATAATGAAGGCTTTCTTCAGGTTGATGGTACTTATTAAATAAGATGTGTGTGCTCTTTCTCTTCCGGTCGCTGGAGCTCCAGGAGCTGCAGCAATGGTGCAGACATGGCCAAGTTCAAGAACCACACCACACCCAACCAGTCCCCAAATTGGCACAGAAATGGTATCAAGAAACCAAGATCGCAACAATATGAGTCTCTTAAGGGGGTAGACCCCAAATTCCTGAGGAACATATGCTTTGCCAAGAAGCACAACAACAAGGGCCTTAAGAAGATCCAAGCCAACAATGCCAAGACCATGGATGAACGTGCTGCGGCTGTGAAGGTTCTTGTCAAGCCCAAAGAGGTCAAGCCCAGGATCCCAAGGGGTGACAACCACAAGCTCAGCCGACTCACCTACATCGCCCATCCTAGGCTTGGGAAGCAAGCTTGGGCCTGCATTGCCAAGGGGATCAGGCTTAACTGGCCAAAATCCAAAAGCCACGGCTGACAGTAAGGCCGAAGCTCCAGCAAAGTCCTCAACTCAGGCGCCAGCCAGAGCTACAGCCCGGGCACCAGCTAAGGCCTCAACCCAGGCTCCTGCTCCAAGCCAGGCTCCTAAAGGTGCCCAGGCCCCTGCAAAGGCTCCATAACTGAGTTCTCCATCTGAGCACAGAAGGACTGGTGCGACCCCCTGGGCTACCATCTACATGGGCCTGGTTTCCTCCTGTGTTATTTGTACAAATAAATCCTAAGGCAGGAAAAAAAATTAAGATTTTTGTAACCTGGACCCTGCTTGTTCTTTGTTTTTATATCTTGGAGAGAAAGCAAAAAAGATGGATTCCCAACCAGATAAATTGCATAGGTAACCATTCTCTGAAAACTAATACAAGTAGTTTATTTGAGAAGTATGTTTTTAATAATTCTGGCTTTTTCTGTTTAGTGTTTGTGCTATAAACCATAACATAGTATATTTTTTATGATAATATTATCTGAAATGAGAATGTAAAATACACTAGAGATATCTTAAGAGTGGAAATATTGTCCAGATAATCTATTACAAGAGCACTGTGACCTGCAGGAAAGAGGCAAAGTTATTTTATCCTGCCTTATCACTTCTGACTCACAGAGTAGGGCTTGCTGTCCCTTAGAGTTTTCTAAACAGTAATCTTTGAAATTAGAGTATTGGCTTGTCTTTCTCTACTGAGCGTTTGGGTGAATGTGGACTGCTAGCCTTTTAGTTAGTAGGTGAGCCTTAACAGTTGAACTACCAAGGTTTCTTCAGGTTGTTGCAGAACACCAATTCATTTTAACAGCAACAATTACAGGAGAAGATGAGTCTTTTTCTTTGTTTTCAGGAAGAAAAATGCTACTCTCTTTACTCATCCTGTTTTCCAGCTTCTGTGATGCTCTCAAACTATTTCTTTCAGACACTCCTAAGAAAGACTTAATCCTGAACAGAAGTGCTGATGGTTTAGGGGTGGTTATGTATATTTAGATAGGACAGAGAATAAAGCTTAGTTTACCATACCTCTTCAGCCTGAAGGGCAACCTTATTGCAATACACCATAAGTTAGAGGTGTATGTTGATCTACAGTTTCTAGAGAAAGTCACTGTTAATAAATCTGTAGAAGCAACCAAAGGAGGGGGGGGGAACATTTCGTGAGTGCCAACTTGGTTTTGAGATTTCTATTTATCCTAGTTTCATGTAATATCTAAACTTGTCCAAGGTGAGGTCATCATAAAAGAATTTAAGGGAGGGAGGTATTTCTTCAGTCCACCTAGATTCTCCTTTCACTCTTGATTTTTTGTTAACTTAAAGAACTTAATACCCAAGTTGGCATTTTTTTGGAAGAAATTAGAATGGCTTTATGTCAAGAATCCTATGTGAATTGACTTTGCTTGAAATGAAAGAGCTTAGATACTTCTTGTCTTATTTTTTTTATCTGCAGCTCTTTAGAACAATGATTCATGATAACAAATGTTCAGCATATAATATAGTGAATGACTCTAATAAATAAATGAGTACTTCCTTTGACCTTGTCTCTCCCCCAAGAATATTTTGCGCTTTCCTCCCTCTAATCGCCATACTTCTTGAAAATCTCTAGTTAAGTCAAGGAAATCTTTTTGCTCTCCTTTCACAGAGCCCATTTGTTTTTATTTGACCAGTTTGTATAGAATCTTGACCTCTCATTGGATTACCCTCCTCCTCCTGTTCAGTAGTATGTATTTTCTGTCCCTTTTGACCTGGTAGCATACCGTTTTACATGTTGTGCTGCTAACCAGAACATTGGCAGTTTAAATCCAGTAACCACTCCATAGGAGATATATGAGCAGCCTTCTCTCATAAAGATGGGGAAACCCAGTGGAAGACTGACATGTGTCAGAACTCATTTGAAGGCAGAAGGCTCGATTTTAGGTATTATTGACTCAATAACTCTGGAGGCACAGTGGTTAATCACTCAGCTAGCAATCAGAGATTGATAATTCAATTCTACCCAGATTTCCATGAGCTAAAAGGTGTCTTGAACTTCTCCCATAAAGACTGAAGCCTGGAAACTACTACTGCTGCTGCTGCTGCTACTACTACTAGTACTACGACTACTACTACTGCTGCTGCTGCTGCTACTACTACTAGTACTATGACTACTACTACTGCTGCTGCTGCTGCTACTACTACTAGTACTAGTACTACTACTAGTACTACGACTACTACTACTGCTGCTGCTGCTAGGGCAGATCTTCTGTCATATGGAGTCACTATAACTTGAAAGTTGACTTTTTGGTATGCACGAACACTTTTACTGAATTGAACCCTCCAATAGGTCGTCAATGAGTGGTCCCATCTGTCTAGATTTACTTTTCCTCATGGTAATCTTTTGTTGGAGTCTGTGAGACTGACTTAGGATAGGATAGGCTTCAGAATTGTTGTACACAGTGTCACTATGAGTCACAGGTGGCTTGACAGCACATAACAACAACAACAACAACAACATGGTAACCTTAGTTCTGAACTCCTTCTTTGCTAGTCACTAGACAGAGTCACTCTGTTTGGAATACCTAGAAGTGGTATAGTAGGTACTTGTGGAGTACTAAAGGCAAGGGTTCAACTACCAGCCTCTCTGTGGGAGAATGATGAGGCATTCTGCTTCCCTTAAGAATTCCAATCTTGGAAACACAATGAAAGATCACTGATATGGAATTAGCAGTAGTGGATTTGGGACTTATATGAATAGAGGATTTGGTTACTATGGAACAGAAGCATGTGATTGAAGACACCATTGATATTCCCTGCACAGAACACACTGGGACCAAGGATTCAATCGATATAATGTCGGTGGCAATTCTGAATCCCTGTTATCTGTGTAATCATGTGTACCTGAGAGGAAGCCTATTTGAAGATATTGTGTCCATAGTCCTTATTTTCTTCTAATCATTAAGAAATTAGATTTCTTGAAATATCAGCATTTGTTGGTCCCCTGACTGAAGAAAGGTATGCAGCCTAAGGAGGAGAGAATTCATGAATAGATTCTCATATTAAAAAAATGCTACATTTGAAAAATAACTAGGCCTGGAGCAATGCACTCTTGTACCTGCTGAGAACAGGCATATGTTTTTCAGAATCTCAAATCAAGGACATGTAGAGGTGTTTGTAAATGGAGAGGGTTGAAGGGAAGGAATAAGAGAGAGAAAGGGGTTTTAGTTTTCAACCTAGTTGATAACCATCTCATAGTAATATTTGAACTGCACAATTCTTTTCATATATAAACCTTTTACTTGGAGAGTATTGCTCAGAATAATGAAAGACCTATACTTGTTTTTGATCAACACTTACAGGAAAAGAGACCAAAGACTTATTGAGGAATAATGTTATTCTCCAATCTGTGTTTTTAAAACAGAGTGTTTTTAAGATTTGAAGGAAAATGGCTGTGGTTTTGAGTATGCGTTCTCCTATTGGGAGTCATAAAGAAGGGGGGGATTCAAACTCATAGCAACATGTTAACACAAGTTGGATGCAGATAGCTACACATAAAGAAGGGACAAGAATGCCCACTTATATGACCTTGAATAGGCTATTGGGTTACCAATTAAACCAAACCAAAATAATTATCATCAAGTGGATTCCAACTTGTAGTCACCCTATAGGGCAGAGTAGACCTACTCCATATGGTTTCTGAGGATTTAAACCTTTACAGGACTGCCTCATCTTTGTGCCAGGACGTATTTCGTGATTTTTTTTTTTTTTTAGCAGCCCCGTGGTGGAGCAAAGAAAAGGCTCCAATTATGAGGTTTTTAATGGACTTATCTAATTTGAAAGTTTTTGTTATGGATGTCTCTTTGATGGACAGGAGGAAAGAGAACAAGTCGTGTGTCTGATTGTCATCTCCAAATCGGTTTGCCAGCTCTTTCATCTGGATTCCATGTCATGTAGTTGGGGTAATACAGCATTCACTCCAGAGATGTATTTAATTTTTACTGTTTAAGGGGATAGATGTAAGGTCAAATTTTGGTTATCGCAGATTAGATTTTATTTTCTTTAGCTTCAACTTGAACTTGCATATGAGTAGTTAATAGTTTGTTCCACGATCAGCACCTGGACTAGTTTTCACAGCTAATAGTGAGCTACCCCAGTGATTCTGTCCACAGACAGAATGAATCAGATTTCTGTGTGAACAATCAGATAAGGTCCACGTGTGTAGTCACCATTTGCATTTCTTATAAAAGGTATTTGCAATGAAGAAGTAATTGATTGAATAAAATTATTTCATTAAGATTTTATACAAAGAGGCCAAGCAAAATCAAATGTGATGTGTGTAACAATAAGAGCAAATAGATTTAGTTTGACTTTATTAGAGTTTTTAAAAAAGTAAGGTGATTAAAGGAGAAAAAAGAGTAAAACATCTTGAGGGAGAGACAAAGTCAAAGGAAGTATTTATTCTTTAGATTCATTCACTGCTGAACATTTGTTATCATGAATCATTGTTCTGAAAAGTTGCAGATAAAAATATAAGGCTAACATATCTGAGATTTTTCTTTTTAAGAAGGGTCGATTCACACATGTTATCTTGGCATAAAGGAAACACTGTCTGATACATCCTGCCTCCATACCTTTTCAGTCTGAGTGCAGAACAGAGCATTCAAGAGGCAGGACTTTCTGAGGAGAAATGTGACATCAGGGTTGGAGGAAGACTTATTAACAAGCTGTATAATTCAGTTAACACAAATCTTGCTTGCTGAAACTGAGGAGGACCTGAGGCATTTGCTACACAAGGTCAAGGGCTATAGTCTTCAATATGGATTGAAGCTTAACATCAAGAATACAATGATTCTCATCACTCGGCCAATTGGCAGCACCATGATAGATGGAGAAGAGACTGATGTTGTTAAAAATTCACCTTGCTTGGGTCTACTCTCAACAATCTAGCTACCAGCAGTCAGGAAATAAAAGGAGAGTTGCATTAGGAAAATCTTCTATCAAGAACCTCTGCAAAGACCTAAAGAGCAATGACGTCAGTCTGAAGACTAAGATGTGCCTGATTCAGGCTAAGATCTTCACAATCAGTTGTTATGCATCACAGAGCTGGAGAATGACTTAAGGATGACAGAAGAAGAATCTATGCCTTTGAGTTGTAGTGCTAGAAAAGAGTATTGAATATACCATGGACCACGAAGAGAACAAACAGGTCTGTCCTAGAGAAGATGAAAACAAGCTGCTCCTTGGAGGCAAGGATTTTGAAGCTCTGTCTTACATACTTTTGAGTACATGGCCAGGAGGTACTAATCCTTGGAGAACAGCACAGGAGAAAACAACCTTGAATGAGATAAATTGACTCAGTAACTGAGATAATGATGATAACTGTGATGGAGACAGTGAGACTGGGTCAGGATAGGGTGAAGCTCAGAACTATTTTACACAGGGTTGCTATGAGTCAAATGTGAATCTATGGCACATAACAACAACAAGGTTTAAGGGACAGTGAAACTTTGACTCTATTGTGTCCTCCTGGGTCTTGCAGGTTCTACTGTGGTGTGGAAATCCAGCTCAGTTGGTGGGCAAGCATCACACGAGACCTAAGTGTGATTCATCATAGTCTGTGCAGAACAATGGGGAAGCAAGATGTGTTATTTGAATAGAAACCTCATCAGACATTCTAACCTGCAAGGTTGCTGTGAGTCAGGATAGAGTTAATGGCAGTAGTGATGCCCTTAGATGCTAATTTTTCTGTTAGCATCTATCTTCATTTTATTACTGATACTTAGTTTACTTATGATGAATCTGAATGCTTTGGGTTCATCTCGTGTATCTCTCTGACAAACTACTGTATTCACAAATCATTATCTTCTTCCTGCTGTTTTGGTTTTTTTTTTTTCTTTCTCCCTACTACCATCTGGGAAAATGCTATTCCTGGCTCAAATCCTGATTTCTATTTCCATGAGCTTTTTCTCAAACTCTTTTGAGTTTCTACTTTTTCTTAATTTTTCTCTTTCCCCATACTTGGGTACACTTACTAGGGATGAAAAACCTATATATATTTATTGTTGTTGTTATATGTGCCATCAAACCAGAACCAACCCATAGCTGACCATCTGTTGGATTTTTAGAAGCACAAAATCGCATGAAAGGCTGTTGCCCATCCTTCTCCCATGGAGAAGCAACTGGTGGATTTGAATGCATGCCTTCTTGAACCACAGCATTGCATTTTACCACTAGGCCATTAAAGCTCTCTTATATATTTATACATGTAAATATATTGTTTTTAAGAAGTGGATTTGAACCAGCCAAGTTTTGGTGAGTAGTTGAGACCTTAACTGTTTGTGCCATCCAGAAATTCCTAATCTGACAATAGTAGAACATAGAACAAAATGAATACTGGGTGATGAAAAATGTTTCAAACATCCCCCCCACCCCCACCATCTTTATTGTTGATTCATACTCCTAGTGATCTCAAATGTTACAAAGTTGAATTGCTCTGTGGGGTTTTCTAGACTGTCCCCTTTATGAAAACAGATTACCAAGTTTTTCTCTTACAGGGCATGGATTTGAACCAGCAACATTTTGGTTATTATTTGAGCACTCCACCATCGCACCACCTGGGCTTGTAAAGGGATACTGGGCAATAGAAATTTCTTACTTGTTATCTTTGCTGTGAATCCTTGTAGGGCCAAGGAATAATTTTTATCAGTGTCCTGACTTGTCTGGTCAATTAGGTAGACAAGCCTCTGCTGTGTAAGCTTATTAAGTGAAGAG
Organism: Elephantulus edwardii; assembly: GCF_000299155.1. Classification (NCBI taxonomy): domain Eukaryota; kingdom Metazoa; phylum Chordata; class Mammalia; order Macroscelidea; family Macroscelididae; genus Elephantulus; species Elephantulus edwardii. Next base: position 8,024,643 of record NW_006399820.1, on the reverse strand, counting down.
GGTTGAGTCATATTAGATAGACAGTAATTAAGAACAACTGCCCACCCTTTTTCCATTTTAATTCTAACAAAATGAATAAATGTTCTTGTAGAACAAAATCATGATTAAGCAAAGTGAAAGATACACCTTTTCTTACAGGCCAAATGATGTTACTGTTATTTTTATATGTGTAGATCATGAATTTTGGAGTTTTGTGTGTGGGGTTGGGGAAGAGTTGAGATTTATTTGAAGTAACCGTGACAGAAATATACTTGCTGCTCAGACCTATGGATAATATTTTGAGCTGGAGTATAAAAAGCACATGTAATAATTAATATAACAGCAGCTAAAAGTGCCTGAGGTCAGAAGTTGCTACATCCACATTGCATGTAAACAAAGTGTTAGCCAAAATTACTTTCGGAGCGCCCTAATTACATCTGTTTCAATTTAATTTAGTATGATTTAATGGTACTTTTAAAATATGAATTTGCTTATGGTTACTCTATTGATTGCCATTTCCTTTCACCGGAAAGAATTTAGAAGACAAGGGAAAAAAAAATCCAAATCTGTTGGTGTTCAGTCAATCCCAACTTTTTAAAAAATTTTTTAAATTATTATTATTAATTTCAGTGAACATCTACGGAGATTTTGGAATTCCATTCATTCATTGATGCACTTTTCTCCCCACCCACTCACCCCCAGCCCCACCCTAGCTCTGATGGCCTTGTGGGAAGAAAGTGCATTGCAATCTTGAAGGCACGCACATCCAACAGCTGCTCCAGGGGAGAAGGATGGGCAATCTCCTGCCATAGGATTAACAGTCTCTGAAAACCCGCTAGAAGGTCAGGTCTGGGTTGGTTCTGACTGACTGGTACTCAACACATGCACTTAAGACAGAGCTGCCCACATAGTTACTAAAGTTAAAGTCTTGATTAAAGAGATTGCCACATCTTTCAGCCATAAAACAGCTAACCACTGATATTTAGGTTAAGCCTATTGCTTACCCACTGTGCCACTAAGACTCATTTGGATCTACTAGAAAGTCATTGCCTTTGTGTCAGAATTGACTCACAGCTGACCGTCTCATGAATTTCTGAGGCTGTTCCTTGCACAAGATGAGGTTGCCCATCTTTCTCTCATGGAACCAGTGGTGGATATGAACTGCCCCAGAGACTTGACCTTTGGGTTAGTAGAGCAACTCATGAGATCCCTTAAATGTAGAAAACACGATGTAACTGTCAACTTTCTTTAACTATTAGTTGGGTGACCCTAGGTATTTGTAAAACAGGATAGCTCTTGAGGTTGTTGTTGTTGTTGTTGTTTGGTGCCATCGAGTCATAGAAGACTCATAGCGACCCTATGAACGAAAGGCCTGAACATTGATCATAGGGTTTCTGGAGGCAAGCCATTTCTGAAGTGGATGCTGCTTCTGCTTCCAGGCTTGTTTTAGTTGGAAAGCTCCAGCAAACACTGTCCACCATGGGTACCCATTATCACGTTTGGCACATGTCACAGCGGTCAGCATCACAGCAACCACGAGTTACTTCTGTACAGCAATGCATAGACCAGTGCTATACCACCTAGAAGAATGTTTGACAGGAAAACAGTTTGAACCTGGCTTGAGGGCCACAGGTTAAAATCACCCACCTTCTGCTTGGTAGCATAACTTTCTGTCCACTAGGCCAACGTAGCTCTCTCTCTGTCATTGTTGTTATTGTTGTTTGGTGCCATCGAGTCATAGACGACTCGTAGTGACCCATCGAGGTGGAACTGAGTAAATGTGGAAAATTTATTGTTGTTAGTTGCTGTGTAGCTGATTCTCACGTATGCAGAACTCACCTGTTCAGAGTAGAGGTGTTTGCAGGACATGCCCTTTTGGAAAGAGATCACTAGGGCTTATGTGCGAGGATGCTTGGGATTGGTTTAACCTGTTGGCTTTCACTCAGCAGTCCAACACTTAGTCATTGTGTCACCCAGGTGCTTTACAAACATAAAACTTATTTTGCAACAAATAAGTGAAAAAAATAAATGTCAGCTCATTTAGATGGCATAATACTCTTGTTAATAGTCTAGGCTTCCAGTTATTCTCTTCCTTCCTAATTCTGTGTTCTCCTTCTCCTCTGCCCCAAACCTTCTGTTGTTTGTAGTTCTTTTTTCTTTGACAAGCCTGGGTGGCAGGTCCACCCCTTAACCAATGTAATTGAAGAGTATTGATGGTTTTCTGAAGCAGGTCTTGTGGCCAAGTTATTCTGTTTTTCTGTAGAAGTTGGGGATTTGCAGTCATCTGTCTTTGCACAGGGCTGTGGGGTTGGCTTCTATCACTGTACTAGTATGACAGCATGTCAGAGTTATCTGGACCAAAGGATAAGAAAGAAGCAGACCGGAGACAGAAGTTGAAAACCTTGCCAGTGTACTTGGTAATGAATTACTGCAGAGTGACTTCTAGGGGTCGTCAGAACATTTCCTAACATGATGCATTTCTGACCAAGTAATAGAGTGGAAAAGAGCCGGAGGCTGAAAGACAGAGGATGTGGATTTGTGACTGTTCTGCTTTTCCTAATGGAGATACATTGAGCAAGTTCGTTAGGGGCTGTGGTAGCACAGAGGTGAAAGCACTTGATTTTTAACTTCCCTGCCTCTCTGGAGGAGAAAGAGGAGAAAGTTGACATCCATTAATGACCACAGCCTTGGCAGCTTATCGGGGTGATTCGTCACTCATGCCTTGTTATGAGTAAGAATTGACTGGATGACAATGCGTTTGAGTTCTTGGGAGTTCAAGTTCCTTAACCTCCCAGAAGCTTCACTTAATTATTTGTGAAAAGGCGCTTCAGTCAGTTTCCATTCTACCTACCCCCGTGGATTATTGTAAGGATGAAATGAGATAACATAATACATTTGTAAGTGATAAAATTCTATCCAAATGTAAGTTGTCTTTGCATTGATAATAATCTTATTACTTCTGCCCATAACTAGAGCAAACAGAAACACAATCTACAAGAGAAACAGTTGTTTCATAGAATAAGATCCTGTGTTGTTATGTGCCATTGAGTGACTCTACGTACAGCAGCCCTAAACCCTGCTCTGTCTGACACACCTGCCCCCATTACCCCAGTCCCTGAATCAATCCATCTCATCAAGGGTCTTCCTCTCTTTCACTGTACCTCCACCCCTCCAAGAATGATGTCCTTCTCCAAGGATTGGTCCCTTCTTGAAACATGTCCAAAGTATGTCAGATAGTGCCAGAATCATTAAACTTTGAAGGCTCAACTTTCATTACAAATATTTTTAGCTTCTTATTGGAAAGGGTTCAGAAAATATGTTGGGTTTTGTTTCTTTGTTTTTTAAATATTCTTTCTAGACTTTGTATCAACAACCTACCCTTTGGGCACACAGCAGCAGTGTATTGAACTAATGTATACTTTTCATTGTAACAACTCATTTTTATGTGGTGATGTTTATAAATTTTTCCTTTATCTGGGACAACCAAAGCGTTGACTTCAGAGAGCACACAACAGGGAGAATCTTACTGTAATGAGCAGATTTGGTGGCAGGAAGGGGATCAAATAAATTGTGGGAAAATGAAGAAGGTAGTGAATTGAGTCATTATTCTTTGAGGTGGAGTATAGTTTTACAATTCATCTGTGGTTAGTGTATTATTTAATTCATTAGCACTTTCAAGGACCAATTTGAGATCTAAAGCATGGATGATTGAACCTCTAACCAAACTATAATCCTAGCTACTGGAAAGTGATGACTTTTTTTATGTCTTTAATCTGAACTAGATTATGGCTTTCCTGTAGCGTTGAACTCTTCAAATATTTATTTTCCTTAAATACCAACAGTTTAGTTCATCTTTGCAAACTTCTACGAGGATTATTTCCTGCCTCTGTGTGGTATATTGGTATTTTAAAAATGCACATATTTTAAGTGAGAATGACATTAACAATTTGATATTTGAAGCTTGTTCCTCATTTATTAGCAATAAAAAAAGGGAAATGTATCTCATCTTAAGGGCAATGATTAATGATAAAATCTTTGCAAATTCTTCATGCTTAGGGTTCACTTACTTGGACTCGATAATAACATTTACAATATTCAGTAAATGAGATGAAAAAGAACACTTTAAAGGAATTGGTTAAACACTGATGTTCATTGGAATCCTTTGCTTCTGGTTTTCTGACTTCGTGTAGATTTGCACATGTAGTCACATTGTACACGACCTTGTTCAGCTCTTGTGAATTAAGGATGAGAGGACATTACCTTTGCTCTTTATTTGCTTGACTGCTTTTGGAATCCCTGAGACTCACAGATTTCCATTCCTTTCCCAAAATTCCTAGATGTTTGTTAATTCAAATGCGTGTAAGCAGCCTTCAGTTTCCCTAATTGATACACTGGGTGTTGGAGGGAGTCCCTGGGGGTGCAAAAGTTTAACAAACTTGGCTCAGAAGTTCTAGTCCACCCATGGGCACCTCATAAGAAATGTCTGGTGATCACCTATGGAAACATGAGCTATTGAAAACTATAGAAGGTAGTTCTACTAAAATATATGTGCATATATACATACACATACATACATACATACACAAAATTGTGTGTTATGTAAAATTTTCATAACAAATTAAATTTCCATCTAAAGCACTGCTATACCCTTTTCCTGTATTGAGGTAACTTTGGATTCTAAGATAACGAATGATGTGGCATGAAGGTTACACATGGTTGACAATGTTTGATAGAGCTCATTGAATATGACAGGCTTGAAAGCAGCAGTGGCATCCACTTCCCAAACATGCCTGTGGAAACTCTATGAACTTAGAGGAAGGACAATAGTTCTTTTATTTATAGAGTTGGTACTAGAAGCCACTTAACAACAAAATATAACATCAAAGCCCTTCTTTCCATTTTGGAGTTTGATGAAGTGGCCTGGAGTCTGTAAGATGGTATTCTTGTTTTGGTTGAGGATCTTTGTGGATTGTTTGGTTGCTTTTATTTACGCCTCTTATTTAGAGACAACAAGATCTCTTGGGGGGCCCTTATATTTAGAAGTTGTGCCAGAGGATTGTATTTTAATGTCTTGTTACTATATTTTGGAGGAACATTCTTCTAAGTCATATAGCACTCTGGCCAGTTTGGTGTGATGAGGTAATCTGGTTTTGCTGTGACAATGAATTTTGTACCATTTGGGTTTTAAATGCTATAATGGAACAACTGTGCCATAGGGGTGCCAAATACCATAATGGTTACCCATTGTGGCAATGTTTGGTGGAGTTCCCAGATTGATTCAAGTTTGGAAATAGGAGTGGCATCCACTTCCTAAACCACATGCCTCTGGAAACTCTATGAACTTGGAGAAATGATGGTAGTTATACAGTCTACAGGCATTTTGACCTTGTGTGTTTATATATCCTGTATCTAAAAGTTGGTTGGGCCAAAGGGTCTAGTGTCATTTTATTTTAAAGGAACATTCTTCTTAGTTGTACAGCACTTTTCCATCATCTTGCTGCATGGAGGTAATCAGGGTTTGCTATGATGCTGAATCTTGTGCCATTGGGGATAAAATGCCATAATGGCTGCCCATGGTGGACAGTGTTTGGTGGAGCTCCCAGTTTAAGACAGGGTTGGAAGCAGGAGTGGCATTCACTTCCTAAATCACTTGGCTCTGAAAACTCTATGAGCTTGGAGAAATGATGATAATTATAGAAAGGCTTCAGGCCTTTTGTTCATAGGGTCAATAAGGGTTGTATTCAACTCAACAGCAATAAACAACAACAATTATACTTTTTCTTCAACTTATTCCAAGAAATTGGTTATATTTTTCACAGTTTACCCGCATTTCCATTTCCATGTTTTTATTTTTACTCAATATTTTCTATTGTTTTGCATACAAAAATTTGTATATATTGTGTTTCCTTCATGTACATCATGTTCTGTACAATCTTTCATTTACATTGTTTTTCATACAATCATTCATATAAATTTGATTTTTAAAATTAATTAATATTGATCTAAGAGGCTCTGGTGCCCTAGAAGCAAGAAGCTGTACTGCAATCCTGAAGGCATGCAGTTCAAGGCTACCGCGTGCTCTGCGGGAGAAAGATGGGCAATCTCCTCCTGTACAATTAACTGCCTCTGAAAACCCTCTGGAGGATCAGCAATGGGTCAATTTCGACTCAACAGTTCACAACAACAACAAGAGAAACAACAATATTGACCTATGCTTATAACTTCCCTGTCTTTTTGAGTCCCCATTGAATCCTTCCTATTCCTTCACTGCTGTTCCCTCCATCCACCCACAAAACTGTGCTATCCCTATGATTTCAGCCTTCCCCTTTTTACATATGAAATCACCATGAGTCAGGATCTACTAAGTGGCAAATGATTACTATCAGTGTTAACTTGGAGGTATGGATTAATCTTATGCATAATGTTGATTTTAGTCCATATTAGATTTAAAGGCCTCAGAAAAGTTTTTCTCGCCACCCTATTAAAAACAGCCTTACTGTAATGTCACCTTTGTCATTCTCTCTCCCTTTGATTTATTCTAAGCTGATTTTGATTCCCTTTTTAGTATTTGTATACTGGTTAACAGTTTATGAGCACACCTCGGTCTTGTTACTCTTTCCTTTTTTGAGCCCCACACATAATGCAGTTTTCACTCATTAAATGTTTGTAGCAAATTTCCAATAGCATTTGTTCACTTTATGTTTCTGAGCCACATTTCACAATTTTCCAAATTTTCATAATGCTCTTGTCCTGGGTTTAAGGATAGAGGTTTGAGATGGGATGAGTAAAGCCAGTTCTTACCATCTTATATCCTAGGGGATACACAAAAGAAATAAAAGGCAGAGAAGGCCCTATTTCCAAATGCTTCAATTTATCTGGGAACATTGCACAAGAATGAGGAAGAAATTAGTAATATGAACTTTTCTGGTAGAAGTTAAAAACACTGCTGGACCTCTGCTGGCCTAGTGGTAAGAAGCTATACTGCAATCCTAAAGGCATGTGGTTCAAATCCACCATTGCTCCACAGGTGAAAAATGGACAATTTTTCCCCATGTGATTTACTACCTCTGAAAACCCGCTGATAGGTTCAGTTGTGGGTTGGTTCTGACTGGATGACACAGAACAATAACAACAATTGCAGTTAACAGGGAGTTCTGGTGGCCTAGTGGGTAAAAAATTGAGCTGCTAACCCAAAGGTAGACAATTCAAATCCACCAACTGCTCAGTAGGAACAAAATGAGCAGTCCTTTCTCATGCACTCTGTAGTCTCTAAAAAACCCTCTCAAGGGTCAGCTATGAGTTGATTCTAACTAGACAGTAAATAGCTTTGCATACTTACTAGACTACCAAAACTAAATTCAGTGCCATTGAGTCTATTCAAACTCATAGTGAGCCTTCATCAGGTTTCTGAGATGATACATCTTAACAAAAGGAGGCTGCCCATCTTTCTTCTGAAAAGCAGAACAGCTTCTAATCTTGAACCACCTGAAACACAGTTGTTTGGTTACCAGTGAAGCATGCTACAAACTGCATGCCACCAGAGATCCCTCTGGAGTGAGAGGGTGAAACCAAACCGCTCCTTGGAGGCAAGGATTTTGAGACTCCGTCTCAAAAATTTTGAGCTTGTACCAAGGAGACACCAGTTTTTGGAGAAAGATACCGTGCTTGCAAGGGTCAAGGGACAGCACAGGAGTGAAAGACCATAGATGAAATAAAGTGACACAGTGGCTGGAGAATGTGTCAGAGAGAGTGAGATTGGGTCAGGATAAAGCAGGGTTCAGCGCTGTTGTGCATAGGATCACTATGAGTTGTAGTTGACTTGATGACACATAACAATAACAACAACAACAAACACAACCATAGTGAGTAGTACTGTGAACTCAAAGGTGGTGTCTCTCTGGTGGCTCAGATCCTCCAGTGGCTTTGCTCGAGAAAGATGAGCAATCTCCTCTCTTGAAATGCATAGCCTCTCAAAACCCCTACTGAAGATTCAGCTATGAGTTAGTTGTGAAAATGAGTGAGTGAGTGACAGAGTAGTGGAAATATAACTTTTATAAGAACTGGAAAACCAAAACCAAATTATATGACTCACTTTGTTTCTATATTCCTCATATTGGGTGGTCTGGAACAGAACCTATCATTTGCTGTGGTGTGCCTATATCATGTATTTGTGTGCTGCCTTAGTATCCTTCCTTATACTGTTATGCAAGATATTTTAATTTGCTACAATGTCAGTTTGCTGTACTGAGATAACTTGTAGTTGCTGTGACACTTAATGCTGTGCCACTGGTGTGTTAAATGCCGTAATGGTTACCCATGCTCGGCAGTGTTTAGTAGAGCTCCCAGATTAAGGCAGGCTTGGAAGCAGGATTGGCAGCCACTTCCTAAACAACATGCCTCTGAAACTCTATGAACATTAGAGAAACAGCGATAGTTAGAGAACAGGATTCAGATCTTTGAATTGTACTTGAGTCGAAGGCACTCAACAACAGCAGCAACCATACGTAGCCATAGGTAGCTGCCCTGTGAACACAAAGGTGGTACGTCTCTGGTGGTTCAGGTTCCCTGGTTGTTCAGGCAAGGACTTTTACTGCTCAGACTGGAGCTGTGCCTGGTATGTACACAAACATTTCTTACATCAATCAATTAATTAGCTAGTTTCTAATAAAGCTTGCAAAAAGAACAGGGAAGCCAAGTAATGAGCTCTTAAAGTAGAATTAATTCATTATTTAGCAACTGACTAACTAATTAGTGTGACCCCATGAAAGTCAGCTAAACAGTGAGATCAAACCAAAGGTCAACCGACTCCCTTCAATTGCTTCTAACTCATTGTTGTCTCTCTATCCATTTTCTGGGGCTGTAAATCTTCATGCAAGGAGACTGCCCATCTTACTCCCATGGAGCAGTTAGTGGGTTTGAATCACCAGTCTTTCATTTTGCACCCTGACAAGTTATGGACTACAACACTGGAGTTCCTTAAACAGTGAGATCAGGTGAAACTCACACTCATTGTCATTGGTTGGGACCAACTTATAGCTGACCCTACAGTGCGTTTTCAGAGACTGTGAGTTGCATGAAAGGAAATTGCCCTTCTTTCTCTTGTGGAGCTGCTGGTATATTACAATTCTCACCTTTGCATTTGCTGTGCAACTTCCCACCTGCTAGGCCACTAAGCTCCCTGAACAATGAGATGTTGTTGTTATGTGCCATCGAGTCACCTGCCCCTCATAGTGACCCTATGTGCAACAGCCCTAAACCCTGCTCTATCTTGTACCAATCTTACTGTCTCTGATACTCCTAGCCCCATTACCCCAGTTGTTGAATCAATCCATCTCATCGAGGGTCTTCCTCTCCTACACTGTCTGTCCACCCTGCCAACCATGATGTCTCTCTCCACCTTGCAACATGTCCAGAGTATGTCAGACGAAGCTTCAGAATCCTTGCCTCCAAGGTGCACCCTGGCTACACCCTCTCCAGGATGAACCTGTTCATTCTCTTAGCAGTCCATTGTACATTCAGCACTCTCCTCCAACTCCACAGCTCAAAGGCATCAATTCTCCTTCTATCTTCCCTAGTCATTGTCCTGCTTTCTGATGCATAGCAAGTAATTGCGAAGACCATGGACTATATCAGGAGCACTTTAGTCTCTAGACTGACATCATTGCTCTTCAGTACTTTGGGGAGGTCTCTAGCACCAGACTTTCACAATGAAATTTATCTTTTAATTTCCTAGCTGCTGGTAGCAAGAGTGTTGGGAAACCTCTCTAATCTGCTCTTTTTCAAAAAATTCTTGTCTGTCAGAATATGTTCTAAATCTGAGCATTCAAATTAAGACAGACTAGGAAGAAGGATTGGCTATCCACTTCTGAAATAGCAGGCTTTGAAAACCCTGTGTACAATAGAACCATGAGATAGATCCTCCTAATTCTTTTGTGTCAAGGTTTTGGTTTGGTATCTTTGGGACCATGGTCATCTTTTCTTTGACCTCTTATAGTATCTTTTTTTCCTCTGGAGAAAAATTTTTTGTGGGGGAAGAAAGGCCCTTGAGAAAAAATGTTAGATTAACAAGTAAATATTGGAACCATTTATAGCCCATGATTGGGAATGTTTATTTTGTCTCACTATATATTTGGGCTGACCTTGCACTTAGAGTTACTGATGAAGTTACATAAATGTTAATGAATGTTTATAATGTGGACTATAAGCTGAAAGCACTTAAAATATAAATATTTAAGTCACATGTTAGAAAATAGCCAGAGCATTGCAGCTATTTTGGATTGTGGCGGAAAATAGCCCAATTTATTGACCAGAGTTAGAAATTCCTGGAGTCATGGGTCCTATTTCCATCTCTGCCTTTGACAGCACTTCACAAAACGCCTGCATTTAATAAATGTTTTATAGAACAGGATTAATCCTTTTAAGAATAATCCCTTCATATCATGCAGACTCTTTGTGCTCCAATTGCTCCAGGTTTATTGATGTTTTGTTAGCCTGCTTTTCATTCTTCAGGTTTTCCTAACTTTAAAACAAATATGAAACCAAAATCCCCACAAAACCTCAACAATTGTTCAGGGTCCTACTTTAATGCTTATGTGTATTGCAGGTATGTGGGTGTGGGTATGAGAAAATTGACAATGACAAATGAAGACCAAAGAATTGATGCATTGCAATTATGATGTTAGTGAAACATATGTATTATACTCTGAACTATCAAAGGAAAATTAAATCTATCTCAGAAAAAGTGCAGCCTAAGAAATGAGCATGATGAGAATTCCCCTCATAAATTTTGTGCCTATAATCAGGAATGACCAGTCCTTGAGAGATACATCATTCTTATTAAAGTAAATCAGTGAAAAAGTAGACTCTTCTCAATGAGGTGGATTGATAGTAGGTACCACAGTGGGTTCGACATAAGAAACAATTGAAGGTGGTGTGTTGAGAGGCAGATTTTCCTTCTGCTACATATTGGGCCACTCTAAGTTGGAATCAACTTACACCCAACAGCAGAAACAACAACGTGTGTGTTTGCATATGTGTTTATTCAGTTGTTTAAATCCATCTTCTCATTAATGCTTCATTCATACATTTTTCTACCCATCTGAACAAGGAAACCAATGTGGAACTTAAGATAGAAAATAGGATAACCACACCTGATGTGGCAAAATTAATTTCCAAAGTAAAAACAAAAATGACGCTGAACTAGACAGATCATTTTTTTTCCCTTTTTTAAAACTAGACAGATCTTAATGGAGCAAGGGAAGTGGCATTTCAAACGAAAGGAACAGAAGAAGAGTGAGCCTCCTTCTCCAAATCAAAGAGGTTGGATAAATCTCGAAGCAAGGTGAGCTAGGAATCTTGTTTAAAGCAACTTCATTTACTGCCATTAGTGTTATCAGGGCTTTTATGTCAGATTTTTCTCTGTCTGTGGTGTGTTTGGTGAATTTTTAACTGAATAGACTTTACAGTTGGAGCAGTGGAATAGACTGTAAACAACGGCTCAAACCACTTCAGAATTCCAGAGATGTGACTCAGGGCTGGCACTCACTGGGCTGTCAGCGTGTGCATTCACCCCCTTGCTGACCTCCTCTGAAGTTACACTGGGCTTTCTTGAGGTGTGGTCTCTGAGCACTGGCAGTACATCACTAATGCCGCTCTGATAAAAAGACTCGTCCCAGTCCTCAACTTCAGACCTGCTAAACCAGAAATTTCCGGGGAGACATTTTTTAAGGGCTTTCATTTGAACTAACACCTCTCAGGTTATTCTTCTCTCGTGAAGGTTTGAGCACTACACATATAATTCCTTTATATCTATCTATCTTCCATATGAATAAGGAGCCATAGTGGTACAAGAGATTAAATGCTGTTCTGCTGACTAAAAGGTCATTGGTTCAAACCCTCCAGTCTCTGGATGGGAAGAAGGTGAGCAGTCTCCTGTCATTTTGGTTTACAGCCTTAGAAATCTTTTTTACAGTTTAGGATTTTTTTTTACAGTTTATTTACAGTTCTGCTCTGTCCTATGTAGTCATTATGAATTTCAATCACCTTGAAATCCGTCAGTGAATCTGTAAAAAGTCATACTTGAGTGAAGGGAGAAGAACTAAGATTTAAAGAAAACAGATCTGTTTTCTTTTGTGGATCCAGTTTTTCTCAAGAGGTTTAAAGAATAACAGAGTAATCAGACACTCATTTCTTCAGTGGACTTGCTCTTTAACAGGTCATTTTGTATCTTCTGTCTTTTCCATATATTGAGTGAGAACGTTAAGAAGGAACTCTGTATGCATGGTGAGATTTCTGTAGCCCAGGAGATCCTGACCGTTGGTGCACGTCACTGCTTAGGTGATAGCGTCACATGGGTGACCAGACCAGATGCATTCAGTATTTAGGTTTGTGGCTAAAAGTGCTAGCTGAAAGGTGACTTTTAAATGGAACTCTTTTCCTGCACAAGCAGCAAATGATAGGTCTTAGGGGAGAATTTAGAGTAGGAATATTGTCCCTGTTAGCTGCCATTGATGTCAGCTCCCAACTAATGGGGACTATATATACGATATTGTTGTTGTATGCTGTCGAGTTATAACCAACTTATAGTTGACTGTCTACCAAGCTTCCAGAGGAAGTAAATGGCATGGGAGGAGATTGCCCATCCTTCTCCTATGGAGCATCTGGTGGTTTTGAACTGTGTGTGTCTTTGGAACTATCGGCAGATTATTACCACTAGGCCACCAGAATGTCCTACATATACGTTACGATAGGCTCAAACTATTATGATCCATAGGGTTTTCACTAGGCTGTGGTTTTGTTTTGTTTTGTTTTGTTTCTTAAAATGGGTAGAACACACCTACCTTTCCTCCTAGATTGTCTGGTCTGGAAGCTCCACTGGAACCTATTTAACATCGTAACAACATGTATACATTCATTTACACGCAAGGTTGTGGCAGCACATGAAATACACTGGCCAAGATTCCAGCCTGAGTTCTCACAGGGAAAATGAGAAGATTTCCACTGCACCACCGCTGTCTTCCAAAACCCTCCTGGTTTTTGTTGTTGTTATTGTTGGGTGCTGTTGAGTTGATTTTTAACTCAGAACAATACCTGTGACAGAGTAGAACCTCCCTGATGAGTTTTCTTGGCTGTAATTTTGTGGAAGCAGATTGCATTTTTTTTTCTCCCCACAGAGCTGCTGGGTAGGCTTGAACAGCCAGCCTAACAATTAGTAGTCAAATACTCAATCGTTAGACCACCAAGGCTCAAAACAGGTTTGAACTGGTCAAGTTAAGGCCTGGGCATCAAAAAGAGAAGATACTAAAATTTGTAAAACACAGCTGTACCAGAATGAAAACTGAGATGGGATAATTTATGAGTCAAAGTCCTGAAAAAGGACACTTTAAGAGGCAAAGGAAGTGCTCCTCTAAAAGCATGATGGAGAAAATGGAATTATTTCCAGGACCCTGGGGAGTGGCACGTGTTGAAAATTTCTCCAGCAGCTACCATCCTTGAGCAGGGCGCCATTGTTTTAGACTCTGCCACTTGAGAGATTTGATTGCTATGTAATGTTCACTATGTTACTGTTTTCTAAGAAGGAGATTAAGTTTTATCAGGCGTCAACTTATAATCTGTTCATTCTGGTTATTATTACCAATTTGAGTCCATTCTGATTTCCTTTCACTAGTCATCACTGAACTGGTAAGAACTGGTTTTGAAACTTTGCCTTGAAATACTCTTTGACATTCTGAAATGGAACATATGTTGAGCATCTTTGGGATACTTTTTTAAATGAAAAATTCCTCCAGAAGTCTCTATTTTTTGACATAAGAAGTGAAGCCTGCTTAATAATGCAAGAGTGTTGTCCGAGATGGTTAGCAAATGAAAGTACCTTTAAAGGAAGAAGTAAGGAATTCCAGAGATTTAGACTAATCATGGGAAAACGGGGACTGTTTTAAATCTTGCATTGGGCACCTTGTGGTAAGAGTGAGCAAACCAATATTTCATCAGTTTAGTTAAGTCAGAAGATTAGGGTGTAGCTTTCATTGTGTCATTCAGAAGGAGAGTTTTTACGACTTTGCAAGACAGGATCACTGTGGTGTGATATGATGTGATGTGATATGATGGAGAGAGTGATGCAGATGCAGAGTTTTTTCTCTCTGATCTTGACCTTAAACACTGGCAATCTATGGGATACTTAGAAGTTGGATTACAGTTGGAGAATTAATTTGTTTTTGGTATTGAAAGAGGTTAAGGAAAATTATTGAAATGCTTTAATAAGTTGCTACATCAGGGCAAAAGCTTTTCTTTTTTAAAAGTGTATGCCTTCAAGTTGGAAGCAGGAATGGCATCTGCACTTCCTAAATAACATGCCTCTGGAAATCTTAGGAACTTTGACAAATGCCAATAATTGTAGAGGGGCTTCAGGCCTTTTGTTCATATGTTGTTATGAGTCATGTTTGACTTGAAGACAATCAACAACAAGAATACCTTCAAGAGTCCCAGTGAATTCTAAAATATGTGCTTACTCATATCACACGGCATATACACTTATTGAACTGAAAATTTCAGGGTAAACCTTGGGCATCCCCAGGCTCTTGGAAGAATTGTGAAGATGCATATTGTGTGTTGCTGAGGCAATGCCAATTCATCCTGACTTTCTGCATGACACACTAGAACTTTCCATAGAATTTTATAAATTTGATATAGGGTATTATGTGTTAACTGCCAACTGAAAGGTTAGAGGTTCTAATCCACCAGCTGTTATGAGGGGTAAAGTTGAATAGTCTCCTATAAAGATTATAGTCTGGGAATCTCAGTATATATATGTGGGATGTTAACATGAGTTGGAGTCAACCTTATGGAAGTGAGTTTAAAGGAAAAGATTACCAGTTCTCTCTCCCCTGGATTGTCTAGGTAGGTTTTAATTGTAAGCCAAAAACAGATCGGAAAGAAAAAAAACCGAATTTTAGGAAATCAGCCAAGGAAAGCTGAAATATATGATCCCAAGTTTGGGGGCTGCTGAGAATACGTAGTGACTCCAACACAGGACGTGTACGTTGACCGTGAGGAAAACGCGTGGGTGGTCAGCATCTTGCTCTGTTGTACATGAGTTGTCGTGAGTTGGAATCAACTCAGAGACAACTAACACCACCATCATGACTTTGGTCCTGGATGTTGGAGAGCTAGCTCCTGTGCAAACTGAGAACTGGGGGAAAATGAATATACAGTCACACATTGGTACAAGCTGTGGATCCAGAGGTCACAGCAAAGCACTCATGAGAGAAAGAAAAAGAATTCCATTTTAGATGTTTTGACTTTTCCTTTTATTGGTTGGTTTCAGACTTTTTGAGGGGCACAGCTTGACTGAGATTAGCCAAAGTACCATCTTAATTGAACAAGTAATAGCTATTGGGCTAGCCAAATATAATTAACTTTGATGTTTCAGAATTCGTTTTCCATTCTTTGGTTGGCTTTCTTTGTGCTTTGATCCTTAATGATGTGTGCACAATGAATTTCACTGGAAGAAATATGTGAGTGTTTACATTAAACATTACCAGACCATTCTTTCTGTTGAGTGTGGGGGCACTTCAACTATTGTAGTAAGATACGTTGTAAGGGACACACTGCTTTGGTAAGCATGCTTTCGGTTGAAGCAATAGCCAGTAATATCATAAATTCAGGGTCAGAAGAAATTCTCTCCCATGGACCAGACAAGTATTTGTGGTGCTAAATATATAGATAAAGAAAAAAAAGAAAAGGTAACTAGTCAGTGAAAGTAATTCCATTTTGAAGTAAACTCATTGCCTATATCTGCATATAATCTGTGATATTCCTAACTTGGAACATGGGTGCATATACCCTAGTTTTTCATTCTTCTACAAATTTTTAATATGATACCATAAATATTATTACATATTAATAGTTACTACTCTGGTGGCCTAGTGGTAAGAAGCTGTGCTGCAGTTCCAAACATGATTCGAGGCCGCCAGTTGCTCCATGGGAAAAGGATGTGCGGTCTCCTCCCATGCAATTAATTGCCTCTGAAAACCCACCAGAGGGTCAGCTGTGGGTCAGTTCTGACTCTACTTTATACAACAACAACAACAGTTACTGAAGAATTAAGTGATATTTCATGGCTTTTGGTTTAATGGCTATTTGTGCCTCATTGGGCAAGTGATTTCATTTTTCTGCATCTCAGGCAGGTTTCCTATCTGTCAAATGGGGATGCTTTCTTTGTGATTTGTTATGAAATTAATTTCTGCCTTGGAAATGTCAAAGTTCTTAACAAATAGAATTCTATAATTTCACAAAGGTTAAAAATAAAAAGCAGCCTAAACCAAGCAGAACAGCATAAATACTACTTTTTTCAAAGTCTGACAATTCACCCCCCCATATATAAACCTGGCTAGACAAAAAATTCTTTGCCGATATACCTACTTCTTCATATTAAACCAGTTACCTTAGGTGTGTCAGAGTAGAACTGTGCTCCGAATAGTTTTCAGGGGCCGGGGTTTTTTCCCCCCTTGAAGTGAATTGCTAGATCGTTCTTCCAAAGTGCCTCTGGGTGGACTTGAACTGCCACTCTTTTGGTTAAACTTAACTATTGGCACCATCTAGAAACATATACTTCTACCTATTAAATTTTTCGGTTACCAAGTGTTTCATTATATCTGTTATTTTTGAACCTATGGACTTTAGTTGAAAACCACATGTAGGGAATACATTGAAAAATGGAAAATTTATGATGGTCCAAATAATTAATAACTAATTTTAGTAAAAGCAGATATAACTTTGTTTATGTTTTCTTTTTTTAATAGTCCTCCTTTCCTCTTTATTTTTGGAGTATTAAAATTTTGTAGATTAACTAGAAGTTTTAGACCGAATTTTGGATACATTTTGGATATATTTTCATGTAGAAAATAGTTTTGCATTATATGTTCACATAGACAAGTGATTTTTTAAAAATATGTATCTAATAAATTTTTTGCATGTAAGGCTTAAGAAGCTGAATAAATATCTCTGTGTTTATTTTGTCCTTGCACCCACTATGCATGTTGAAATCACACTCTTCTGCAGTTGTGTTTGCATTTTTACGTCCTTCTGATTATCTCCTCACTGGGTGTTGTTTAAGAAGGTGATTTGAAGCAATAGCTTCTGTTGAGCTGGCTTGATTACTTGATTCCCTCCATGCCTGCCCAATGCCCATGTCAAAACTATTAGCCCATCACAATATGACAGACTGTGTGTAGTAAGTGTGCGCTAAGTGTAAGGTTAGCATGCCAGTGTTTATAAATCTCTTTTGCTGCTTTTAGATATATTTTGTTGTTTGATTCAGAGAAGCATCAAATTTATACTGTCCTTTTCTCTTAACTACAAGTAGTAGGAAGGAAAAGACAAGACTGTAATATCACGGTCAAATGTGTTTCTCACTCGTCACAACCTTGACTGGGTTTCTTTAATGCGTTTGGGTTTGCTGTAAAATGTGAAGGGAGGAAAGAAGGCAAGCAGTGATAATCAAAGGGGAAGAAAGTTCAGGGTAGGACTCAGTGACATTTGAGGCTAAGTTTTGGAGCTGTTGCAAAAGTTATTATTGCTGCTGTTTGGCCTGGATACAAGTTAAAGCCATTAGCTTCAGCATTAAAGAGTCCTGGTAGCACACTAGCTAAGTGCTTGACTGCTCCTAAAAAGACTGGAAGAAAGATGAGGTCTTTGGCTTCTATGGAAACCCTACGGGGCAGTTCTTCTCTGCCCTGTGGGGTCACTATGAGTTGGAATTAAAGAGACAGCAATTGGTTAAGGAAATGCCTCCTTTTGGAAAATTCCTCATTAATTTAATTTATGGAAGGGAGTTGGAGTTAGGGAGTAAAGAGCTGGGAGCATGGAGTTTCAACAGTTTTGGGTGTTTAGGGTTTTTGTTTTTATTTTTCAAGCCAAGAATTCTGGATTACAGGAAAACAATTTTTTTAAAAAAACCTCCCACCGTGTCTCTGGTGGTCTCAGAGTCCTGTCCTGTTTGAGATGGAATTGTTTCCTCAGGGATGATTTTTGGAGCTCATTCCTTCACATGGGTCCCAGCTGGGAAGTCTTCAGATCTAATTAAGCTTTGGCTTGTTTTGATTCTCTTCCAGCCTTGTGGTTGACTGACTTTGTGTACATAGTCTTTCACCAACAACTTTTCCCACAGTCAGGAAAATGTACCTCTTCAGGGTTGATCCTTACCTGAAAGTTGTTACCATCTTCCAGTGAATGGATAACTGTAGACACACGTCTCCCTCTATTCGTCATGCGACTTTTTCACGTTGAAGAATAGAAGGAACAAAGCTGTAAATGCTAACAGAAGAAGAGAAAAAGACAGTAGTGTCTGGGCCAATATAGACAGGATGACCCAACCTTGCTTGCTGAAACCCATGAAGACCTGAAATATTTGCTACAGACGATCAGGGACTGCAGCCTTCAATATGGATTGAAGTCAAAGCTACAATAAGATATTATCTCACTACAGTATCAGTGGCAAAGTTTAACAGGACAGCAGGTAATAAATATTGGAGAAGATGTGGTGAGATAAGAACCCTTATACATTGTTGGTATGTTTGTAAAATCGCAGTTTGGTAGTTCCTCAAAAAGCTGAATGTAGAAATTCCATGTGGGGTGGTGGAGCTGAGTACTGAGACTTGGAGCTAAAGCCAAGAGGCTGAAAATATGCAGATGACTGGGACATTACTCATTTCTCGATTTCTGATTCATTGTTGTACCAGAGGTCTAATTAGGCCCATGTCTGCTTCTTTCCTGAGTAGGCCAGAAATCCCATCTAAACAGCCTACCCAAAGCAGCAGTAGCAGCAGTTCCCCACTTCAGGTGTTGTCTCCCGGACATTGACGCAGTAGCCACGTGTATTGGAGCTGGGGCTGCAGTAGTTGATGTGACTGGCTCAGGGGCTGGCATTAGGACAGTGTATAGCAGCTTGATCATTGAGTATGTCAGGAACCCATCTCTTAAGCAGCAGCTCTTCTATACCAGTCTGAGTTTAGCCCTGGCCGAGGCCATGGGACTCTTCTGTTTGATGGTCACCTCCTTCATCCTCTTTGCCATGAGAGACTCTGTGGGGTCAGTAACTTGTCTCTGCTGCTTCAACGCCAGGCCATGCCCCATGCTAGAGTGTGCTAAACCTTACCACTAAATGTTTCTCTTAAAAAAAGAAAGAGTGTTTGACCATAGCCAAAGGTGGGTGAATCTAATCTGTGGTCCTCAGGTCTGTTTTTGGTCAAACATTCTTCTAGGTGGTGTAGCCTGTAGAGGTAATTCATGACTGCTGTGAAGGTGAACACTGGTGGCATTGATGTGTCAAATGTAATAATGGTTACCCGTGGTGAACAGTGGTGGAGCTCCCCGATTAAAATAAGCCTGGAAGGAAGAGTGACATCCACTTCTGAAATAGCTTGCCTCTGGAAACCCTATGAACCTGGAGGTTGAATAGGTGGGGCCTTATTGTAGGGTAGCACATCTTGATGAGTGGAGGGAAGGAGTAGGTGAAGGGAATGGGAATGATTCGGTGTGAAAAATTATGTTGATGAACTTTGTAAATAAACCAGTATAAACAAACAAACCCTATGGATTGAAGCTCAACATCAAGGAAACAAAAATTCTTACCAGTCGGCCAATTAGCAGCATGATGGTAGACAGAGAAAAGATTGATATTTTTAACAGCTTCTTTTTGCTTGGCTTCACCATCAACACTCTTGGTATCAGTAGCTAAGAAATCAAAAGACGAATTGCATTGGGGAGTCGGCTGTGAGGGACCTCTCCAGAGTATGAAGAGCAACAATGTCAATCTAGAGACTAAGGTGCACCCAATCCAATCAGTGATGTTTGCAATTACTTACTAAGTACCAGAGAGCTGGACAATGATTTAGGGTGACAGAAGAAGAATTAATGCCTTTGAGTTGTGGTGCTAGAGTCAAGAGTGTTGAACATACCATGGACTGCCAAGAGACCAAACAGATCTGTCCCAGAGAAGGTGAAACTAGGATGCTCCTTGGAGACAAGAATTTTGAAGCTCCATCTTATATACTTTCGGCACATGGCCAGAGGGACCAGTCCTTTGAGAAGCACATCGTGCTTGGAAAAGTGGAGGGACAATATAGGAGAGGAAGAACTAGGATGAGAGAAACTGACATAGTGACTGTGGTAATGGGGGTAGGTGTGTCAGAGACAGTGAGGTTGGCTCAGGATAAAGCAGAGTTCAGAGCTATTGTACATAGCCTTGTTGTGAGTCACAATCCTCTTAATGGCACGCAACAAAAATAAATTACTAATTTATAAGGCCCTAGTAGAGCAAATGTTTAGGTACTTGGGTGCCAGTAGTCAGGTAGGCTGTTCAAACTCATCTCTCTTTTTTTTAAAAATTATTTTTTGTGGTATACTGTCAAATCAGATCTGACTGATACAGGAGGAGATTGTCCCTTCTTCTCCAGTAGAGCATCTTGTGAATTCAAACCACGTACTGAGGAAAGCTGAATATTAAATTTAATATTCTAATAGTAAACCAAATGATATATCAGGAAATGAGAAAGGCTTAATACAAGCTGAAGGTCACCTCGTGGCACTAAGGCTTTCCCTAAGAGTCAACATTATTCCTAGTTTGTATTAACTGAATCCCTCCCTCCTGAGATTAGCATAAAGAGAAACTTGGCCTTATCTGCAAAAGACTTCACCATTATCCTTTGGGTTTTTTTTGTACTTCCTTATGATTTTACTTTGTCTACCTTATGATTCTCAATAAATACCCAGAGAGGCATGGCTTGGGGTCTTCAGTCATGGGAACTGCTGGCCCCCTGTTTTTTACACTCTCTGTTCTATATCATTCCTGGTAGTCTGTCTCATTATTAATAATTATAAAAATACTTTACCCTCAGTCTGCAACAGCGTACCTCTGGAATTGCAGTGCAGCTTCTTGCAACTAGGCCATCAGAGCTCCCTTCTCAAACTCATCTCTTAATTTGATGAGAAAAAGATCTGGTCATTTGCTCCCAGAAAATATGACAGCCAAGAAAACTCAATGGGAAGCAGTTCTACTCTGTCACATGTGGTCACTCTGAGTTGAGAATTGACTTAATGGCACCTAATCACACTACCTGCCTCCAAAGGTGCCCAGAGGCATAGTGTAGGGTGAATTGGGTCACTGACTGAAAGGACAACAAACTGAAAAGTCAGCACTTCAACGTTACCAGTTGCTAACTGAGAGAAAGTTAGGTGGTCTTCTCCTGTAAAGATTTACAGCTTTGGGAGCCATGACTTAACACTAGTGAATTTTTTAGCTTCTATTTTTTCGCCCCTTTAATATCCAAACGAGGAAAAGATGTTACAGGACCATATACTATGTAGAAATCACCTTGAGAGTTGTTGCTTTTGCTTGCGACTCATAGCACCCTATGTACAAGAGCCCTAAACACCGTTCTATCCTGTGCCAGCCTTGACGTCTCAAACACACGCATTCTCACCACTCCACTCACAGAATCGATCCATCTTATCAAGGGTCTTCCTCTCCTGCGCCGTCCCTCCACTCTCCCAAACATGACATCCCTCTCCAAGGACCAATCCCTCCTTGCAATATGCCCTAAGTATTTCAGATGAAGCTTCAGAATCCTTGACTCCAAGGAGCACTCCGGCTTCACCTTCTCCAGGACAAACCTATTTGTTCTCCTTGCAGTCCATGGTATATTCAACACTCTTCCTCAGCACCACAAAGGCATCAATTCTTTTTCTATCATCCCTATTCACTGCCCAACTCCAATGCATAGCACGTAATTGCGAGGACTATAGCCTGGATCAGGTGCATCTTAGTCTCCAACCTGACGTCGTTGCTCTTCAGTACCTTTGAGAGGTCCTTGAGAGTAGAGGAGGAAAGATTCCATGTGCTTTGGGAGGTGAAGAGAAACTATATTGAAAGAGTGATATTTGGGCTGAGAATGAAACAGTGAATGTTCGTTTGCAAGACCTGAGAATGAAAGTGAAGTACTCTTGTGGAAGAAATATAAAATGGTGCACAGTGACTGAAGGATTTATTTTATATCCTTCCCTTCTTTTATAACATTCATACATTTGTGTGTTTTGAGCACTGTGCTTGTCACCAGGAGTAAAACTGGTGAACACATCAGATATTCAGCTGGGCGTGGGAGGACGTATCAAGGTGACCCCAGAGAATCCATCATGCACAGATATATAGATAGACGGTCCATGTACTATTCAAGGAGGCTGGAAATCAATTAATGGCAAAGGACTTGGCTTTGTGTCTTTGGTCCCCCCGCCCCCAGACCAGTTAAAAAGCAAGAAATAAATGGAAAATTGTAATTGGGTTAAAACTTAAAAATTTATGAGGCATAGCTTTGCCCCTTTTTTGTTCAGTCCAGTTTGGAATCACATATATGCCTAAAAGTCTAGTGACTTGGTCTGTGGTAAAGGGGGTATAATTGAAAATAGCCTATAGGATCAGTGCAGTTTATTAAATTTGCATTTATGGGCATATATTTATCCTTATAATGTAGATCTAAGAATCTATGAGGAAGAATGAGATCAGGATTGGAGGAAGACTCATTTAACAGTATACGTTATGTGTTTGACACAACCTTACTTACAGGAAATGAGGAAGATCTGAAGCATTTGCTGCTGAAAGTCAAAGACTGTAGTCTGTGATATGGATTGAAGCTCAGCAACAAAAAGATAAAGATTCTCACCACTGGGCCATGATAGATAGAGAAGTGACTGAAGTTGTTAACAATTTCAGATCCTTTGGCTCCACAATCAACACTCTTGGCACCAGCAATTAGGACCAACTGCATTGGGGAAATCTTCTTTCAGGGACCTCTTCAAAATGCTAAAGAGCAACCATGTTAGTCTGGAGATTAAAGTGCACCTGATTCAGGTCTTCACAATTACTTGATAAGCCTCAGAGAGCTGGACAATGACTAAGGGTTGGCAGAAGAACAATCAATGCCTTTGAATTGTGGTTCTGGAAAAGAGTATTGAACATACTATTAACCGTAAAGAGAATGAACAGGTCTTTCCCGGAGAGGGTGAAAACAGACTGCTCCTTGGAGGCAAGGATTTTGAAACTCTGTCTCATATACCTTGGGCATGTGGCCAGAAAACAAACAGATTTATCCTAGAGAGGGTTAAACCAGGCTGCTCCTTGGAGGCAAGGATTCTGGGGCTTCGCCTGACATACTTTGGACACGTTTTAAGGAAAGACAGGTCTTTAGAGAGGGACATCATGCTGGGTAGAGTAGAGGGACAGCGCAGGAGGGGAAGACCCTCTATGAGGTGGATTGATTCAGTGACTGGGGTAATCAGAATGGGTGTGTCAGAGGCAATGAGATTGGCACAGGATAGAGCACAGTTTAGGGCTGTTGTACATAGGGTCGCTATGAGTCGCAAATGACTCGATGGCACATAACAACAACAACAACATGTGGCTAGCAAAGGCCAGTCCTTGGAGAAAAATATCATGCTTGGAAGTGTGGAGGGACAGTGTAGGAGTGGAAGACCTTGGATGAGATGGATTGACACCGTGACTGTGGTAATGGGGGTCGGTTTGTCAGAGACAGTGAGACTGCCTCAGGATAGGGCAGAGTTTAGAGCTGTTGTACACACTAAGGTCACTGTGAGTTGCGGGTGACTTGATGGCATATAACAGCAATGATTGATCCTTAAGACTCTAAACCATTGTTTTTTATTTGCCCAAAGAATATACATATTCTAGTTTTGAAAATATTAATAATTCGAGTTGAAGTTTTTTTCAGTGACTGGTTGTTGCAAATGTTTAATGTGCTCACTACTTACTAAAAAGTTGATGGATCCCGTCCAACCTGATACATGTCAGGGGTTGGTCTGACATTCTACTTTTGACATGTCAACTATCAAGATTCCTCCAGACCCCATTTCTACTCTCACATATGTGGGGTCAGTAAGATTGAGAGTCAAACTGTAATCTTCAGTCAAAAGTTTCTAGCTTTGTTATACAATAGTCATTTCCCAAGTAATTGCTTTTCTTTTCACTCATTAACTTTTGAATTACAAAGTATGAGAATAAACAAGCAATAGGCCACTGATTTCTGCTTGACAAAAAAAGAAAAAAAAAATCCTCTTGTCTATTCATTTGTCTTCTCTTGCTGTACGATTGTGAAAACTTCACTAGTGCGTTTTTCCTCATTTGACCTTTGTTTCTCCCTTTCCTCTGATCCAAATTGAGCAAGTGCTTTTTAAAAGATAGACTTTTTTCAGTCAAGAGTAAATGCCATTTATAGAGTTTCAGTGGATAAGGATGGCAGAAGAACTTATGTCTTCGAGTTTTGATGTTGGAGAAGAGTAATGAATATTCCATGGACTGCCAAAATAACAAACACATATGTCTTGGGGAAAATGCAGCCAGCCAGAGTGCTCCTTGGAGGTAAAGATGTTGAGGCTTCATCTTTCATATTTAGGGCATGCTTCTAGGGGAGGCAATTTCTTGAAAAGGGACATCAAGCGTAGGGAGGTGGAGGGTCAGCGAAAGAGGAAGACATTCCATAAGATAGATTGACCCAGCTACTACTGAAGCCTCAGCTTCAAGTCAGGGATGGTGGTAATAGCATAGGATAGGACAAGGCTCAGCCCTGTTGTTTAGAAGGTCTCTCCCTATTAGTTGGACTCTTTAAGCATCTGACAATAGAAACAAAACATGGGGTGGAAGGGGTGCTCTAGTGGCCTGATAGGTAATGAGTTGCACTGCCAACCCAGAGAGAGACATTTTGAATCCACTACCTTCATTGTGGGAGAAAGATGGGCATTCTCTGTTGTTGTTGTTATGTGCCGTCGAGTCGTTTGTGACTCATAGTGACCCTATGCACAACAGCCCTAAACCCTGCTCTATCCTGCGCCAACCGCACCGCCTCTGACACATGCAATATATAGATTTGGAAAATCTGCTAGAGGGTCAGCTATGTGTTGGTTCTGACTCAAAGGCAATGAGTGAGTGGGTAAGTCATGGGGTGAAAGGGAGCCTTAATGGTGTAGTCTGAAGTGACTTGCAGTGCTTGTGAAGGGTTCAAATCCTTCAGTGATCTACAAGCTTGGAAATATACTAAGAATTGAAGTAGGCTTAAGGGCAGGTAACACAGTAAATGGACCAGATATGACCCAATGGCAATAAATTTGATTTTATTTCTTTGGTTTCTCTCCCTAAAGCCAGTTAAATAGCAAGAAAGAAATGAAACCTTGTAACTAGGGGCAAAAAGCAAAACAAACAATAAATGCCTTAGGTTAAATTTGAAGCCAGAGATCTCTATGGCTTTCATTGGTTGTGAGTTTTATTCTTTAGGGTTCAAAATCACAAAGTCCTAAACTCTGGGGACTGACTTCATGGGGGAAGCCAACAGATTTTTTTTTTTCAGTGCCAGCTGTGGCTAATGTTGTGTCAGCATTTCCATCATCATAATTCCCAACATTGGAAGGTTTATAATGAGACTGTTAAATTTCACCACAAACTGAAGCTTGGTATGCAAGAGTGGAGCCCGGAGCAAACTTTTTCTTTTTCTTTTTTAAACAGGCAGTTTCTCTATAAAGCCACTAATAAAGAAGCAAAAAGCTAGTGATTATTGTTGTTTTAGTACTCAAACTGCTTGGTTTACTTAATACTGCAGGGACATTAGACTGTAATAGAAACCAATCACTCTACGAGTTTGGGAAAAAGAATATGAATGTGAGTGATATTTAATTTTGAAGGTTGTCTGTTTGAACATTTGAAAACATTTTCCTCTCAATTTTAGGATAATTTGCCAGGCTTGTTTATCTAAATGCCCTATGGGGAAACGAAAATGCTTGGGGCTCATGATAATAAACTCAATAGAAATATGCAAATGTGCAAGACCTCAAGAGAACCCCTTTCTCCCAACGTAGGAGCTAGAGAAATGATTCGCATTTAGATGAGGGTGCAGGCGAAGGAATGTGAAGTGGGCCACAGAGTCACAGAGTTGGTACTATCTTGGTTTAATAATGAATGTGCTTTCATTCCTTTGCACAAGTTGATCCTTGAGAACCATTGTACTGAGAGCAGATACCCTGAGGTTTTTGTTTTGGGTCGGTTTTTTTGTTATTGTTGTTGTTGGTTTTTTTTTGTTTGTTTGTTTGTTTTGTTTTTTAAATAATGATGGATTCCTGCAGATACAATGCCCCATTCTCTGTCCCCAGCCTCTCTTGTGACTAGTGGGAAGCATATGCAAGATGCTAATTTGAGTTAAACATTTAAGTCTCAGGCTTTGAGAGAAGTGGAAGGATTCACATATGGATGAATCCTTGACTTGAAAATCCTCTAAAGGATGCAGCCCATAGGTTAATAGAATCAGTGCTAAAAATAGTAACTGTGCAGTTCGTCCTGCAGATCAAGTCCTCTCTTCCTTCCATTGCTATAGGTTGCCATTCCATTCATCTTTATTATTGTTGTTGTTGATTGCCGTCAAATTGAGCAAGATTCATAGTGACTCTAGAAATAAAAAGACCTAATGCCTTCCCATAACTATCGTCATTTCTCTAATTCATAGAGTTTCCAGAGGCATGTGGTTTAGGAAGTGGATGCCACTGCTGCTTCCAAACCTGTTTTACGACTGGGAGCTACAACAGACACTGTCCACAATGGGAAACCATTATGGTATTTGATACCCCAATGGCACAGGTTCAGGGTCACAGCAAACCCAGGTTACTTCATACAGCACATTGACAAAAAGTGATGTACAAAGAGGAAGGGTGTTCCTCCACATATAACAACACTAGTCTCACTTAGCAGTGATTTAGTGTTGTCAAGTCAAATACAACTCATAGCAACACTTGTACAAAAGACCTGAAACCTGTTCTATAACTGACAGCATTTCTGTACGTTTATAGAGTTGATAGAGTTTCCAGAGGCATCTAGTTTCGGAAGTAGATGCCTTTCCTGCTTTCCAGCCTGAATCAATCTGGAAGATCCTCCAAACATTGTCCATGATGGGTAACCATTATGGTATTTGACACAACTATGGCACAGAGTTCAGCATCACAGCAACTCCAAGTTATTCAGTACAGCAAATAGACTAAGACTGCTGTATCACTTAAAGAATATTCATTCTAAAATTAGTAAGTTTGGCCCAAGGGCCTTAGGCATGAGCGCCATACGAGATTTTAAAGACATACTTTTTTTTGGGGGGGGGGCAGTAACACACATCAAACATGACCCAAAAGCTTCCTTTATGTGACCACCATCAAGACACTAGAAGCCAACTCTTAGAGTGGAGGCTCCAGGTTGGTCCACAGACCCAACCTCTCACTACAGGATTTTAAAGACACACTTTTGGGGTGGGGGTGGGGAACAGCAACATACACCAAACATAACCCAGAAACTTCCCTTACATGACCCCTATCAAGATGTGACTGTCATCAAGATGCTAGAAGCCAACTCCTAGGGTGGAGGCTCCAGGCAAGCCCGCAGACTCAACCTCTTACTAGGGGATTTTAAAGATATCTCATCTTTATTACCTCCTTTAAAAAAAAAGAATAGAAACCTTTTAATGCCTCTTGTCTCCTGTCTTCACCTCTGCTTCTTGAATGTGTCTTCTTTCCCTCTTTCCTTATTCCAAAGAATTTAGATTCAGTAACTATTTTATGGAGATCTTACTAATTACTCGACGTTTGTATTTGTTAAAATTAAAGTGTATGGATTCAGATATACTGGCCTTAACAGAGACAAATCTGTTTTTCTATCTTTCTATCTATCTATCTATCTATCTATCTATCTATCTATCTATCTATCTATCTATCCTTTGCAACTTTAATCTGACTCCAGATATCATAGCAATTACATACCCTATTCAGTTAGATACTTAGGTTATGGGGTTGCAAATTCCTGCAGTGAGTTAGAAAAAAATATCCCTTTGGCCCTGAATTTCTGTTAATGGTGGAGGAGTAATTGAGGAAAAGAGAAGTAGATTAATATAATCATTGCCACTGCATTGTACATGTAAACATGGCAAACATTGTCCGATGGGCAAGTGTTTTGTCACTATTACCAAAACAAACGAACAATCAAACACCCCCCAAAACCCAACCAACAAAAACTTGCCCCTTTTAGTTCCAGGTCACATAGTTTGGTGGGCAGGGTGAGAATTGCTCGTGCGTCCCCACTCATCCCCTTGGCATAGAACAAAATTATATGACATGCAAGTTATATGTCCCTATGAAGCAGGCCTGAGAATGAGTTTATATGTCATAAATCGATATTAACATTTTCCCAGTACATTTATTTGAGCATGTTGCTAGTAGAACTATTCCTTGTAGAAGGGCATCAGGTTTGGGAAGGTTGAGGGATGGTGTAAGAGAGGATGACCCCCAACAAGATGGATTGCAGTAATGGGTTCAAATGTGTCAGAGATAGTGAGGATGGAACAGGATAGCACAGGGTTTAGATCTTTTGTTCATAGAGTCGCTTTGAGTCGTACTGAGCTCAATAGCATCTAATAACAACAACAACAACAACATGTGGTCTTTCCACATTCCTCAAAATTCTGTTCCAGTTGTAAAGGAATTGTCACAAATACCTAAAAGGTAGCAAAACATTAGTGATATTTTGTACATGCAGAGGGATCTGAATTTTTAGATCATTATTTGCGTAGGGAAAGGTAGATAGATGGTTGGCAAGAGAGACCAATCTCCTCAAGAAAATGGATTGGCAGGATGACTGCAAATATGGGCTCCATCATTGCGGAGATTGTGAGGTTGACTCAGGAAAGGGCAGAGTGCCTCTCTATTGTTCATGGGGTTGCTGGATTGAGTTGTAGTTGACTCATGACACCTAACAACAACAACATTAGAAGGAGCAGAAGGTCTGAGAGACTTTCTGCAGATATCTGGGAATGCATATTGCAGTGTTCTAAGAAGCTAGGCCTTCATGCGTGAGCCCCTATAATTTGATTGCATGTTTCAAGCATGGATGTCTTTGCTTTCTGCTGAACAGTTAAATAGTGTGAATGCCATGGCTGGGCTCAGTAGATTCCTCAAGTGTGATGATAGTCATTTGGAATTATATACCTGAACAAATACATATCTTAGTGATTGTTTTATGTCTCTGTGAAGTTCATACGCTAGCCTTCTCTCTAAACCCAGTGGCTTATCTGGATTAGATGAAAGGTGAGTTCTAAAGAGTCTACATAAAAAGGGATCCAGGAAAACTTTAGAACAGTTGAATTTAAGGACTCCTGTGTCCATGTCAAAACAATAGGGTTATTAACCTTACTGATACTTGTCTCTTTCTTTTCATACTCATTTACTTTCTAACTTTCTCCCAGAGGCGAAAAACATGAACCATAATGCTAGCATACTCATGTCTCCTTTTGATCTCAAATGTATGGATGTTATAAACATGCTCTGCAGACACAGCCTGTTGACTGGGAATGTAAGAGAGGAAATAAGAATCTGCTACTCCCAGAACGAAATCCTATATTTACAAGGAAACCAAGTCATATTTAAGCAAGACACAAACATTCAGATCAAATGTTTGTAAGAACTGATTTAAGTCATTATAAACAGAAGGGGCAACTTGCCTATCTCAGCGTGTATTGTTACAGAATAAAAAGTTAACTCTGGATGTTTGTGTCATTTTGCTTTGAAAATGATAGGGTAGTTCCTTAGCTCTGTGATTCACTTCCTGTTTTGGGGGACAGGATGCTGGACAAAAGGCACAGCCTATAAGTGTCAGTGCTACCAGCTTTGTAAATGGATCAAGTTTCTGTATTGTTTTTCCAAGTCACAGTTATATTAACTGCCCTTTGGCCAACTAGAAGAATCCTCTTAGAAACAGAAGGTGATGCTTATGTGACTTTGAATCCATATTATCTCTCTCTTTTTCTTTTTTAATTGTATTTTTTAATACTTGTTTATTTACAAAATTTTAATACCCCACCCATCAAATTACTCTGCCTTAAATTGTGCCTTTTATTTGTGTCTGTCTAAATGATTGTGCAATTGTTCAATATTATCAGGTCAGGCCCATGCACAAAAGAACAAAAATGCCATCCAATCCTGTGCCATCCCCATAATTGGTGGTGGCGCTGACCATTGTGATCCACAGAATTTTCACTGGCATATTTTCAGAATTAGATCACCAGGCGTTTCTTCCTCAACCATCTTGGTCTGGAAGCTGTGGTGAAACCTCTGGCGTCATAGCAAGATGTAAGACTATACTACTAGACATAGGATGTCAGTTTTAGAGGTACACATGCTAGGAATGGAACCTGAGTCTTCCTCACAGAAGGCAAATTTTCTACCACAGAAATATCCCTGCCAAAGAGAGCCAACAACTAACTTATTGTGTGTTTGCAAGAGGAACATAAATATGCCCCTCTCCTTTACACATTCCTCCAAAGAAATTACTAAGGTATCTGAAAATGAGTCTTAAACATTTTCCCCCTTCAAATTGCAAATCTCTCTTTGCTCTTGCCACATGCTTTGAGTGCATAATGGCAATCACACCCAGCGGCATCACTTAGGCCTCCCAAGCATGACTCTCTTGCTGATGGTGGATATCATAGGACATTTATTTTGGGGGAGGGCAGGACAAGTAAGATAGCTTTCTTTTATGGTTTTGTACTCATATTCCGGGATTACCCCTTCCACATTTTTACTTTCCTTTCTTAATCTTTCCCTCATGACTTTTCAGAAATAGGCATAATACTTTTGTGTCCCTCAAAGGGATTACATGAAAAGAAAACATAAAATTGGTTTATGGTTTGAATGAAAAGACGAAAGCCAGAGTGTGGTGAAGAAGAATAAAATGAAACCCCGTGAGGAATATTACATACCAGCTGCTTGGTGTTGCTGAGGATTCATAAACAAGATGGCTGATGAGGCAGGTCCTGGGTGATACATAAACCAAGACAATGAGGGCTTTTCTGGACTTTTTCTAACTAAAGAATCTCATGTCGGGTCCACGGTGCCTTCTAAACCTGATCATTAGGCAATTGTTCTCTAAATAGTCTTGAGATTTATTATATCATCCGGATAACCTGGGGTTTCTGAATTTAGGACCATATTCTACATGCCATATGAATATACTGTGTTTTTTAACAAGTTCCTAGATGGGGAAGTTGATTAATAGACTTGGCTGCAATCAGAAGGTTAAATGTTGAAGCCCACCTGAGGGTACGTCAGAAGGCCTGGGGATCTGATTCTGAAAACTTAGCCTTTGAGAATCCCAGTTCTGTTTTGTCACGGATCAATTCAATGGCAACTAGTTTATTAGTATGCTATATACCATCTGGATTTAATTGTTGTTTGATGCCTTGGAGTTGATGACGATAGGGACACTATGGATATCAGGAACAATTCCTTGAATCTTTGCTTCATGTCTTTTGAACACGATTCGGATCCAACAGATGTAATTCATTGTCTCTGAAAACCTGCCTAGCGGCACAGTTCATAAAGCCTCAGTTATGGATTGGTCCTGACTCAAGGGTACATAATAGTATGGAGAGCTCTGGTGACACAGTGGTAAGAACTTGTGCTGACAGCCCTCAGGCCTGCAGTTTGAATACACCAGCTGCTCTGTGGAAGAAAGATGGATGATTTGAAACCTGAAAGCCCTCTGGAGGGTCAACAATGAGTTGGTTCCAGTTCAACAGTGGACACCACAATGTGATCAGCAGATTGGAACAATACCCCATCCTATGCCAATCCATCTCATTGATAGTCTTCCTTTTTCATTGACTCTCTGCCTTTCCTAGCATGAGGGCTTCTTAAGTTACAGACCTTGAAAAATATAAGTAACAGTCTTATCTTTGAAAATGTGGGGAAAGAATCAGAGTTATTAATATGCCACACTGAGCAAAGGGATACTATGATGTAGGCTAAAGGGAAAGTGTGATGTATGTCATTTTTATTTATGCTATGAAAGTAATGGAACTCACACCTGCCCACATCTCCTCACACCTTTGCTTGTACATCCACGCTCTCGGTGGCACATGGCCCTCTGGACCCTTACCAACACTGGCTCTGTGAGCCATGGCTAATTCTGTCACCATGCTTAGCTACATGTGGATAACTTATCTGTGACAATTAAAAGAAAATCCACGACTAGCTTTTTTTCTGTTGCCAGCCAGCCCCTGTCTGCAGTTGTTAGTTGGCCTGTGCCGGGGGAATAGAAAATTTGGAATTATTCTAAACTAAACTTAATTAGGGAGGGAAGCTCGTTGCCAACTTACCACCCCCTTATAATGCATCTAAAACCAAATGTAAATGATTTTTAGAGGAGCTAAATGAGTTTTCCCTTTTGCCTGTGAACAGGGAGCATTGAGATTAGAGAGTACTAACAAGGCCTTCTAATAGGTAGGTTTTGGAAAGGATTCCATGTGTGTTAGGAGAAGAGCATTGGGAAGAATGCCCTTTAGAAACATTTGCTTAAATATTTATTTTTTGGATTTATGATCCCAGTGTACTGAATTTTAATGTGTTCCTTTTTGTCAAGTGCCCAGATTTTCATGCCTTGCTTTTTATTTTGTCTTTGATGTGAATTTTTATAACTTTCAAGATGATAACACGCAATGCTTAGCATATGGGACAAAAACCCTCTCCCTTCTCCCCTTCCCTCATGTGCTTGTTTAAAAATGTTATTGTTGTTGTTAGGTACCATTGAGTTGGAACTAACTCATAGTTGACCCTTCAGCAGTTTTTCAGAGGTGGTAAATTTCAAAAGAAGGAGCTTTCCCATCTTGGACCACCTAAAAAAGAAATCATTGTGTGACTTTCCCCTTATCTCTCTCCTCAGTGCAGATCACCTACTTGTGTAGAGCTCCTAGCTCCGATTCCTGTCTTCTTTATACACAATTACCTTTTCTAGTTCTTGTGATTTGTATGGAGACTCTATAGGTAGAAGAGTTTATATAGGTTGCATATGGAATATGAAAACTTTCAAATGTGGCAGGGTCAGATCTTAACGCTTCTGGTTGGAAGGATGCAACGTAAGGGAAATGTGATTCTGACTCAAACTCAACTTCGTAACCATTGAGTCAGAGCTAAATTATATCTGACTCTTCAGTCGGTTTTCCGAGATGGTAAGTGCGCATGTGGAGATTGTCGATCTTTCCCCCGTGGAGTGGCTGTACATATGAACCTCCAGAGAGGCACCACCTTTGGACTCAAAGTTCAGTTCCCTATGGTTTATACCACCAGAACTTCCTGACTACAAAAATGTCATAGTGAGTGCTCGCTTCGGCAGCACATATACTAAAATTGGAACGATACAGAGAAGATTAGCATGGCCCCTGCGCAAGGATGACACGCAAATTCGTGAAGCGTTCCATATTTAAAAAAAAAAAAAA
Organism: Elephantulus edwardii; assembly: GCF_000299155.1. Lineage (NCBI taxonomy): Eukaryota > Metazoa > Chordata > Mammalia > Macroscelidea > Macroscelididae > Elephantulus > Elephantulus edwardii. Next base: position 7,991,314 of record NW_006399820.1, on the reverse strand, counting down.
TGTCATAGTGAGAACCTCAATTCCTCTTCAACTTTCTCTCTTGTATCTTCCCAATAGTTTTACTTTGAACTGAGGTAATTATGAGAAGAGACAGCCTGCTATAGTAATTTCACTCCTATGTTGGTTTTTTTTGGCACATAGAAAAGTCTCAAGGAGGGCTTTCCAGGGCCAAGACAGTGGAATCCTGTAGACATAATTTTCTCTTTTTCCACCCACCCACCTTCACTCCATGAACATTCCTAAATCAGTAGAAAAGGAACATCAGCTCAAGATCTGCCACTCTGGCTCTTGGCCAGTGTGACAAATTTTATCATCTTTGCTGCATGGCCAAGCATCTTTATTACATGTTAATTCTGGCTTTTGAGCTTGCTCCAGCGATCTTGATACAGCATCAGATGGTGAGGCGTGCATGAAAGGAGAAGGACTATATTCATCTCTGTACGAAGTTTGGAGAGAAGATTTGAGAGGAAGTATTGAGTGAGGATTTTTTTCCCATAGATGGCATACACATCTTCTTCATGCTGTTGAGAATTTAAAATGCATTCTAAATATCTCTTTGAACAGATTGTTGATTCGAGGACTAATCTGGGCCGTGCTCTTGAGCTGGCCGCCACATAGCCTCACAGCTCAGTAATTAGCACCTATCTCAAGGAGGGTGTTGCCTTCATGGATGTGAAGATTTCATCCCCAGTGTCCAGTGGTGTCACTGGGCCTCCATCTGTCTAAGGGAGTGGGCGGCTGCATTCCTCAGCCTTTGCTCTCCACGCTAGCTGAGGATGAACTGCTTCACACTGAACTTTTCTCCTTCCTTAAAAAGTTGTTTTAGAGCCAACTTTCACTGAAAACGCACTTAAACACTATTAAAAAAATCTTTCCATAAACATGGGCGTGTATATGTCGAGGGGAGGGGGAAGAGAGGGAGGGAGGGGGGTAAAAATGTGCAACAATGAATGAAAAGCTAACTTTTTTTGTAAACGTTTGTTAAAATCACAATTAAAATAAAAATTATTAAATTCAGAGAATGAGGAAGGGATGGAGTAAATAATAGTAAAAAAGAAAGGAAAATGATTGTTGTTGAGTGCTATAGATTCTTGTTGTTGGAAGTTGACTCATAGCCCCTGTGAACTTCATCCTGGTGGAAACCTTGCCCTATCCTGTGCCGTCCTTACAATCTCAGAATCAGCCCATCTCACCCAGCGTCTTCCTCTTTTTCACTATAGATTGGGAGGGGCAAAACAATTGCATCTAATTCTTGAGTATCCAAAGCCTTGACCTTGTATAGAATGTCTTCCTGCTGCTCTTAGAGTTGTCAGATGCAGCCCTGGTGACAGTCTGAGACTGCTTGGAAGTGCCAGCAGGCCTTCAAGTTGCTTTGCAGGAAGCAATGACTCAAGGTTTCAGCCATCCTCCCCCACCTTCCACTTATTGTTTCTGGATTGTCAGAAAACATGCTGGGATGAGGAGGAAGAGCCACGGTGAGGGCTCTTTTTTTTGGCAGTTTGGCTGCTGAATGAAAGCAGTCACTTTATTTAGAAGTGAGTAGGGAGGGAAATGCAGCTTAGGGTTGACACCCTTCTGGTGCTTATCCATAAATATGAAATGGTGTTAGAACACCAGACTCCGGCAAGCTTTCTGATTGGCTGTTAGTGATGTCATCTTGTCATTAATACCGTGCTCAGAAAATAAACTGATCTGCCCTGTTTCCTTCCTTCCTTCTTTCCTTCTGTCCTTTCTTTCTCTTGCTATCTTTCCACTGCAATGTATAAAATCCCCATTGTAATCTAAAATGGGCCTGGGCACTCTGAAAGAATTATTCTCATTTTCCTGGTGTCAGGAGTCCTTTCGGCCTCCATCTGAGCATCATAATAATTATCCACAAGTATTCACCCTGTCTAGTCTCATTGCTTAAAAGGAAAGCAGACGCTTTTCAACACCTGGGTACCCATAGTTGACATTTACCCACATTAAATGCTAATGTAGTAGATGGAAAATTTTTTCCTGTCAGCCTTTAAATTCTTTGGGTGTTCCTAGAGCCAAAGTTGGTGCATGTGGGGAGGAAAGGGGTATGGACGGGTAATAGAAAGTGCATTCTTTGCTGTTTTTTTAAAATGTGAATTTTGTTTTCCTTCTTCTGATAACCCCACAGTTGAATTCAACTGTCTTTCTTTGCTACTTACCGCATCTGCTTAATACAATCATGACCTCTTGATTGTATTTGAGGGCTGGTAGAACGTTGGTAGCAATTACAATTTCTCTGTGTGTGTGTGAGAGAGAAAGAGAGAGAGAGTGGAGTGGGGCAGGCTCACACAATATTCTCACTACTCAGGAATGAAATTATCAGGAGGAAAGCCCCAGCTGACCAGTTCCCTGACCTTTGCATTGATTTTTGAGCCCTGGAGGTCTGGGAGGGTTTACCAGTCCTCCGTCCATACCAGTCTCTTCTGATTCAATCAACAATGCTGTGTTTTGATCAACCATTGGTAAGCATTTTGAGAACTCTATGTGCTTTCTTTAGTTACTCTAAATCCCGAGCTAGCCTTGTAAAGTCACAATTCTTTATCATCAAGACCTTTAGCAATAACAATCTTACTCTTTTCTGTAACATTTAGCTCTGCTTGTGAATAACTATTTAAAAACTCAAAAAGTTCACAGCCAGGAGTTGATTCCCTCTCTTCCACAGGGTTTTTGGACAATAAATATTAGTAGGAGGAACCCACCCATCTTTTCCCAGTGGAACAGCTGGTCGTTTTGAATGGCTGGGTTTGGGTAGCCTTTTTGTTAACAACACAACTCTATGGACTACACCACCAGAGTATATAAGAATTATTAGCCTTTAGGAAAATACTATTTTCAATGTCAATGTACATTTCAGAAGGATCTCCTAATATCATGTACAAATGTTATGCAAATCCATTCCATTCCACTGTCTGCAATTAAACGTTGTTTCTTATTGCTGATGCCCAACTTTGCTTTACCCATATTGAGGACCTATCATTTGGATCAGCAAAATACATAGTAAGCGGGTGTTGCTTCCTTTTGCCATGCAGGTGTGTTATTGTCACAGGGAGAAACCTCATTCCTTTTCACGGTTTTCCCTTGTTTCACAGGGGTTAGAAATCGTAGATCCACAGGCTATGGGGTCAAAGGGGGAAAAAGCAAGACAATGAGTCCCATTCATCCTCTGTGCGCCTATGAGTCACAGGAGATAGTCTATTTTCGAGCCCCAGCCAGGCCTCTGGCAGGCTTTAATGATCTTGTGAGCTGAAACAAGAAGAGATACAAACATGCAAAAACTTTTCAGAAACAGGTTTTCAGAAAGAGATGAATCCTTTAAATCCTGCCGAGGGGCGCGCCCTCCCCTCAACGGCCACTGAGTCACGTGATAGCTGTTTGCAGACTCAAGGAAAGAAACAATAATTCACTAGCAGGAAACTTAATCCTAGGCAGGTGCAGTGTGAGTAACGACTGTGGGCCTGAAGGTCAGAATGGTTGCAAAGACCTAAACTTTTGCAGATGGTCTGGGTGGGAGGAGCGAGATTCTATAACCTTTCTTGCCATCTGTAGCCCTCAGATCAACCCTCTAAGCAAGGCAAGAGCTGCTCCTTCTCCAGACACTCCTGAACTTTTGAACCCCAGGACAGTCCAACATTTAGGAGGTCGGTTGTTTATAGGTTTCAGATAAAGCAGTAGCCGGCGTGAAGGAAACAGTAGACAGATCCATTTTCCTTTTCCTCAGTGATGTTAGTGATCTAATTAGAAGTCAGGGTTTGAGCAGCTTCCTTTGTATGTGCTTTGGCTTATTTTTTTTTCCAAAAGACGCTTATGATCCTGAACAAAAGCCGGATGTTGCCCCTAGAGCTGCCGAACAAGTGCTCCACTTTAGATAGGTCTGGAGTTTACAAATCGTGCTTTCCTCACCACAGACCAAGCGAGGCCCTGCTGGCTCTTAGGATTACTGCTTTCCATGTTCAGAGCTGCATTTTTCCCTGTCTTCAAAGCCATCCCTCCACCATTCTATCTCATGTCCATTATTAATGGCGGCTCTTTCTCCTTTGACTGCTGGAAGCTAATCTCTATTCCAGGTGCACAAACTTGTCACACCCTCTTTGGAAAAACGACAAGCAACCAAAGGTTGGACTGCAGAAAATGATGAAATATATAACTTTGAGGAGAGAAGACAAGACCCTAGCATTTTCTCAGCTGCAGTCTAGTTTATTGAACAAACTGTGGTTTGGGGGAGAGGATCATGTATTTGCTAAACTAATCCCGTTCTCTGAAAAGCTGCCTCACTTCTGTGGTTTGGCAACTCCTGAGGCTTCGGATTCCACAATTATACTGTATAGATGAGACTGGTTCTATGTTTAGTATGTAATCTCTGTACTCAGGGGCTACGTATGGCCGTGAGCACCCACTTAAGAGCTAAAAATGTTCAGTACCACCTACTTTGTCCTGAATTGGAATCTCACATAATTGCTCTCGGCTTTAAAAATATTTCTGTGAGGATAGTGTTTAGGATCAAGTTGTCAGTGGGTATTCTTTTATATGAAGCCAAGTGTCACTTAGCCTGTGGATGGAACGACATAAATTCTTCAGCAAATCAATGAAAGGATGATTGCATCTCTGGACTCATACCTCAGAAGAGTAAGTCAGAAAGCAACATGGTGAGGTTGGAGGCTATAGATTCATGGAAGAAATAAACACCCATCATGAAACAGTCACGAACTGTCTAGAAATTGTAACCGAAAAGGCTGTAGAAGTCCCCCGAAACTCATAAAAAGGGAATGCTTGGGCAGTCCAGTGGATTCCAAAATTGGTTTAATCTGAGTCATCTTGTAAGATGAAACAAAACAAATGGAATTCACACTGATCTTCCAGAAACTCGAGTACAGCCAGGTGACCACTGCCTTTGTCCACGTATTAGGATTGCTGGCCATGGTGGAGCAGATCTAAAGATGGAGAAGATGGTCCAGGGAAGCATTGACCAGGGAGATGGCAAGGCCCCTTTAGCTCCTTAAACTAGTTGTTAATGAATTGGAATCAACCCATAATTGACACTCTGTTGGGTTTCCTGGTCTGTTAAGTACAATGGAGATTATCCATCTTTCCCCAGAAGAGTGGCAGCCAGTGGTGGCCTTTGTGTTGGTACTGCCACTCCCTGTGGGCTATGCTGCCAGAACTCCCTCCACCAGATCTTAGGAAAAGGATTATGCTGTTCATTTTTACACTGATCTAGCAACATTTATTGAGCGTTGCACATCATGTGTTTTGATGAAAGTATGCAAAACAAAACTCACTTCTGCTGATGCACTCACAGATAGGTGGATCTTGAATGGAGAACAATGTGTTTATTGCTATGTATTTATGGCTAAAGGGAACTCTTGAGTCCAAAACATCCAGGCATTCCCCAGAGAAACTGCTGGCTCGGTTCTATAAACCTACCTATAAAGGGAGTCAGACAGCTTTCTGAGTGCAGAAACAAATTCTATTTCCTCTAAACTGTAGCCTGTAAAGTATGCAGTTGTTGTTGTTATGTGCCATTGAGTCGTTGGCAACTCTTAACTACCCCATGTGCAATAGCGATGAAATCAACTCTATCCCGAGTCAGTCTCTCTGTGTCTGATACACCTACCTCTTGACCCCAGTTACTGTGTCAGTACATCTCACTCGGGGTCTTCCTCTCCTGCACTGTCTCTCCACCCTTCCAAGAATGATGTCCTTCTCCAGGGATGGGTTCCTTATGGCTACATGCCCAAAGTATGTGAGACAGAGCTTCAAAATTCTTGCCTTAATGGAGTAGCCTGGTTTCACCCTCTCTAGGATAAACCTGTGTGTTCTTTTGGCAGTTCATGGTATGTTCAATACTCCTCTCTAGCACCCAAACTCAAAGGTATCAATCTTTCTTCTGTCAACTCTAGTCACTGTACAGTTCTCTGATGTCTAACAACTAATTACAAAGACCATGGCCTGGATCAGAAGTATGCAGTAGTGGTTATGATAAAGTTTTAAGTATTGTGAGAATTAGTAAAATGTAACACAAAGACTTAGAGAGGATACATGGAAAAATGCCACTGGTAGATGTGCGGAGTTGCCACAGACCTTCTGTATGTTAAAAAAAAATATTGACAAGGTGAAATTAGGTAACCACAATAAGATGGGTTGTGTTGTATAAGATTGTGCAAACAAGTTGGGTCAGTTTTGACTCATTGGCTACCCTGAGGTTTTTGGTGGCTGACTTACTTTTCAGAAATTGTCAGCGTGGTCTTTCTTCCAAGGTGCTTCCAGTAGGCTCCAATGTCTGATTTTTTTCAGTTAGCTCATGTGACCTTTTTGCACCTCCAAGGATTCCCCCAGATCATGGAAGAGATAGATAATATGTAACAGCGAAGTTCAAAGGTGGCTTAAGGAGATTAATTGGTTTTCATTCATTCATTCATTCATTCATATGCTGTATGCCTGATAGCACCAATTAAAATTGATCTATTTCTTTTGTGAACAACATCTCTTCATATTCTTACTGTACTTCACCTACTCCAAGAGGATGATATTTAAATTGGCATTCCAAAGGGTGTGACAAAGACTTTTCCACAAGTAGAAAGGCCAACTAGGAGATTAGGCAGATGACAGTGTCAGTGCAAAAACCAAGAAGAAAGTTATGATTGGAGAAGCACATAGACACTAGAGGGGGAAGGCTAAGCCAGTTGCAAAAGCCTTTGTTTGCATTTGGATTTTGTATTATAAGCAAAAAACACTTTTCTCCAGATGGACAAGATTAAGTGCTTTTGGGATATTCATGACAGTTGAAGTCCCTGAATGTGCAAACAGTTAATGCCAAAAGGTTAGAGGTTTGGGTCTACTCAGGTGTGCTTGGCCGGGCGGGGTGGGGGGGGATCTTGGTCATCTACTTCTGAAGAAAAATCAGGCTTCAAGAATCTTGTGGAGCACAGTTCTCCTCTGACCTTCGTGTGATCCTCATGGGTCAGAAAGACTAGAGCAGCTTTTAAGTTTTCCTGCTGTGGGGTTAAATGCTCAAGAAGGAAGAGCCCTGGAAAAGGAGAACAGTGATGTTGTCAAAGGAATGTAAGCTCTCTGAGGGTAGGGAATACACTCATCTTCCAAAGCTTATTATTATATTCTGTAGCATGCAGTAGGCACTAATAAACTACTCTTCAGTTAATTAAAAGATGTTTAATGTACGCCTCATTAAGCAGAATAATCAGTTTCTCTAAGAATTCTTATATGCCTAATTTTCCCGCCTTTTAATAAAAACAAAAGTAAATTGGGGAAATAAAGATAATTAAGGGCAATTTGTTAGCTCTCAATTAATTCCCCCTCCCCATGGTTTTTTCCCTTTCATTTCTTCCTCATATCTCACTGTTGGAGGACTTTCTCCCTCAACCGCTGCCGCCTCTGGTAAAATGAAATTTAGGGCCGCGGACAAAACAGAGCACATTTAAAATGAGCCAGTTTTTCCTCACTCAAAGTGAGAGGATAATAGGATTGGAAACATTTGTGACTGTCCTTTCCATCTTTAACACACATGCCTATTATAGTGTTCAGAAGATTCTGAAGCTCGTTGCTAATTGCTATTGAGTTGATTTCTAATCATGTGACCCATGTGTCTGCAATAGAGCTGCTATGTGGGGTTTTCAAGACTCTGACCTTTGGAAACAGATCACTAGGCCCCTTTTCTGAGGGGTCTATCAGTGATTTTAAACCACCAACCTTTTGGCTAGTAGTTGAGCAGCTAACCATTTGACTCAGTTAAGGACAAAACTTCGACCATTTGAAATGGCCCACATACTTGAAGACTAGGAGTGCTATTCCTGAGAGCTTCCTGGGTGCTTATTTTTATAGCTGGTTTGTGTGCATCTCTGCAGAATAGTCATAAGGTAGGAACATGTATTCTCCCCTCTCGCCCACCCCTTAAGGATGCAAATCCAAGTGGAAAATAATGATATTGATGAATTCTAGCACTTGTTGGTTTGAAAATGTTCAGGGAAAACAAATGAAAAGGAAAGGCTGCATTTGTTTATACACTATCACTCACTAATGGAAAAACTGTAGCACATTTATTTTCACCGTACTTTAGAGCTCTAGTAGTATAATCAGTAGGGAGTTGAACTGCTAACCCAAAGGCTGAGCCTTTCTAGCAGTTGCAGTCTACCAGTAACTCCTTGAAAGAAAGGTGGGGAATCACCTCCTTAGAGTTTCCATAGTGGGAAAATCAATGGGGAATGAATGTGAGTTGGTATCTGCTGCATGGCAATGATTATGAGTATTAGGCCTTTGAAGTTGGAATTGGAACTGAATAGTAAAAAAAAAAAAATCCCGGCATGAAATATTATCAAACTTGAGGGATTTAAAAATATTATCATTATTACTTCAATATTGGCTTCTAGTTCTGATAACTTATTCTTATGACAAAAATGTGGTCATGTTGCTGCCTTTCTCTTCCCTTAAGCTTTTATCAATCTTGGGAACTGTTTCTTTCCATATTTCCATTGTGTTACTGGTCTTGTCAAACAAATGAACTAAGAGCGTATTTAGAATTGTGCGGAATTTTGTTCATTGTACATAGATTTACTGGGAGTTGGCGTCAACTCAATGGTACCTAACCACAATAAGAAGTAGTTTAAACAAGACAATGAGTTGTAAATTTGTTTTTGCTTATCTTTTAGCTACATTCAATTGTCTTACACTGTGTTACATTCAATTGTCTTACACTAGTGAGGAAAGATGATCGTCAATGAAAATATCATTAGGATCCATTAATCCTGAGTGTTGGGCTAAAGTTTACCTTTCCTTGGCAAACCTTTCTCAGTGTTGAAGTTTGATAGCTAAATGACACTATTTAGGAGTTGGTGGGAGTGTTAAAAATCTTAGAGAATAAACTGATATGAAGTGTCCTCAAGTACTTCAGAAGTCTCCATTTACATAGGAGCACTTGATATGGTAATTATAGGATTCTCCTGTGTTCATTAAAATATGAGCCCTAGGGCTCCACTGACAATTTGTAAGCTGCCCAGAGGTTGAAAGTAATGAAATTGCATTGCTTAAAAAAAGTCCATAATTTAGTATTTTTTGTGAATTCAGATGGGTTTTCTCTCTACTCTTCTCCCTATTCTAGGCAGCGGGATTGATTTTTTAAAATGTTTTTGAGAAAATGAAAGTGGTTCTGCCATGTTAGGTAACAGTGAGTTATCGTGGAGGGTGAATGTGTCCACTAAAAACACTGCAGTCTCAAAGGCCTGGTGAACCCTTTCCTTTAGCTCCTGCTTCCAGGTAAGTTGTATATTTTATAAAAAAAACCCAAAAGTTTCTATTTTATCAATCATGGTGGTGTGTTTTTTTTAAAAAAAATTAAATTTATAAGGCTAGAAGGGAGTCAAACCATATCTCAGATTTTCTGTGTGCAGTCCTGAGAGATGCTATTAACAAAACCTTGAGTGAACCAAGAAGAATCAAGGGACAATTCTTGGAATACATAGAATCACTGTACCTAAAACAATTAGTTGACACTGAAAAATGTCACGGAGTATCATATGAACAAGTACCAATGGTAATGAAGGAAGATGTTGAAGCTACACTGAAGGTGTTTGGAAAACAAATACGTCCCTAGGAATTGATGAGATAACAAGTGACATGTTTCAGATAACAGATACAGTCCTTGGCCTGTCACCAGTCGATGCTAGGCAACTTAGATGACAGCTACTATTTTTTGCCAAATGACTGAAAGAGATCCATATTTGTTCCCATCCCAAGAAAGGTGACCCAAAAGAATGTGCAAATTATCAAACAATATCATTAATATCACATAAAAGGAAATTATTGTAGAAGATTATAAAAAAAAATGGTTAGAACAGAGAGAGCTGCCAGAAGTTCAAGGTAGGTTAAGAAGAGGCTGTGACCCCAGGGATGTCATTGTTAATATCAGATGGCTGAAAGCAGAGAATACTGAAAGAATGTTTATCTATGTTATATTGACTGTGTAAAGGCATTTGATTTTGTGGATAATAACAGATTATGGTTAACATTGAGAAGAATTAGAATTCTGGAGCACTTAATTGTGCTCATGAGAAATCTGCACCCAGAGCAAGAAACTCTTGTATGAACAGAGGAAGGAATTACTGTATGGTCTAGAATCAGGAAGGATGTGTTTCAGGGATGTATCCTTTTTTCATACCACCTATGCTTTCTTCATACTTTTTTCAATCCATATGCTGAGCAAATAATTCATGAAGCTGCGTTCTGTGAAAGAGAATGTGGCATCAAGATTGGAGGAAGATTTATCAATAGCCTTCACTGTACCAATGATAGAACCTTCCTTGCTGAAACTAAGGAAGACTTTAAACACTTGCTACAGAAGATCAAGTACTGCAAGCGTTGGTATGGATTACATCGCAACATCAAGAAAACAAAGATCCGCACTGCTGGTTCAAGAGGTAACATCATGATAGATGGAGAAAGTGTTGAAGTTGTCAGTGATTTCATCTTGCTTAGATCAACAGTCAGCCCTCTTGGTACCAGCAATCAGGAGATGTATTGATCAAGTCTCCTGTCAGGGAATTCTCCAAAATACTGAAGAGCAATGATAGTAGTTTAAAGAGTAAGATGCACTCGATTCAGGATGTGGTCTTGCTATGCCTCTGAGAGCTGAACCATGAATAAGTATGACAGAAGAAGAATCGATGTCTTTTGAATTGTGGTTTTGGAGAAGGGTACTGAATATCCCTTGGACTGCCAAATGAACAAACAGATATGTTTTGGAAAAACTACAGAAAGAGTACTCCTTGGATGCAAAGAGGATGATGTTTTATCTCTTACACTTTGGGCATATCACTAGGAGAGGCTATTCCTTGGAAAGACATCATGTTTAGAAAAGTGGAGGACCAGCAAAAGAGAGGAAGACCCCCAATCAGGTGGATTGACACAGTGACTGCAGGAGCTGGCTCAAGTGTGTCAGAGATGATGAGGATGGTAGAGAATAAGAATAGGATCATTATGTGTCATACTCAACTTGATGACATCTAACATTTGTGGAGAATATTTGTGAAAAACAAAACCCTTGTAGGAAAGTTGGTGGGATAGAGAACGAGAGGAAGATCCTCAGTAGGATGGATTGACACAGTGACTATACCAATAGGCTCCAGCGTGTTGGAGGTCATGAGGATGGTGCAGGATAGGACAAGGATCAGATCAGTTGTTTGTAGAGTCTTAATGAGTCATAGTTGATCCAGGGACTCCTTTCAGTAACAACAGCAACCATTGTGTGCTTCCTATATGTAGACATTTCCTTCTTGAGATTCTTTTTCTTACATTTAAAAAATATTGTAATTTTAATGAAAGTTTACAGAAAGCTTGGATTTCTGTTCATTAATTGTTGCTCATTAGTTTCTGTTCATTAATTCCCCCCTCCCAAATTCATCTTGCTGTGCATCTCTTATTCTGGACTGTTGTCATTCAAATAATATCTAATAATATATTTCTTTTATTAATTTTTTTAATTTTCTACTAGTTTATTTACAAAATTTGAATACATTGTTTTCAAGAACAAATTCTTTCAATTTACTTCACACCCCCCCCCTTCAAATTGTATAACCCCATGATTAATCCTCCCCTCCCCCTGCACATCCTCATCCCTCTGCTTCCAACCTCTTTCATCCCTCTTGGAATCCTTATATTCATTCTACAATAATGGTTTTATACAATATTTGTCCTTGAGGGACTGAGTTAGTTTACACAGCATAATTCTCTCCAGTCCCTCCCAAGTTAGGTAATAATTTACAAAATCATTGCTTCTGCATGTTTCATAGTATTCTATTGTGTGACTGTACCTTCATTTCTCAATCCATTCATTTGTGGTTGGACATTTGGGCTGTTGCCATGTTCTTGCAATGGTGAATAATGCTGCTACTAACATTGGTATACCAATCCCAGTTTGTGCCTCAGTTATAATTTTTTCAGGATATATTTCAAGTAGTGAAATAGCTGGGTCATATGGAATTTCTATGTGCAGCTTTTTTTAATTTATTTTTTTAATTTTATTTTTGTGTGCGTGTACCATCAAATCAGATCTGACTGGTACAGGAGGAGATTGTCTCTCCTTCGCCGGCAGAGCATCTGGTGGATTCGAATCGTGCGCCTCTGGGATTATGTTCAGCTTTTTGAGGAAACGCCAAACTGCCTTCCAGAATGGTTATACCATTTTACAATACCACCAACAATGTATAATAGTTCCTTTGTCACTACATTCTCTCCAACATTTATTACTTGCTACCCTATTAGACTTTGCCACTGTTACTGGAGTGAGATGGTATCTCATTGTGGTATTGATTTGCATCTCTCCTTTTGCCAGTGATTTGGAACATTTCTTCCTGTGTCTGTTGGCCATTCAAATATCTTCCTCTGTGAAAATTCTTTCTTTATCTTTCGCTTATTTTGTAATTGGGTTATCATTCTTTTTCTTGTGGGGGCCCAGGAATATTCTGTTAACTTTAGATATATGACTCTTGTCTGAGATAGTATTACCAAATGTTTGTTCCCAGTCTGTAATTTTTCTTTTTACCCTGTTGGAAAATTATTTTTGATGCACGCATCATGAATCTAATCTTTAGAAGGTCCCTTGCATCAATTTTATCCTCTTTAGATGGTGCATATCTGGTTGTATTTGGCAGTCTCTTTATACCTTGGACTAGTGCTTCTAATTTACTGAGATTCTTAAGATGAAGTAAGGAACTCTGGTAGCTTAATGGGTAAGCGGTTACGCTGCCAACCCAAAGTCACAAAGTTCAAATCTACCAGCTATTGCTAGGAAGAAAGATGGGTACTCTCCTCCTGTGCAACTTGTTGTTTTTGTTGTTGTTGTTATGTGCTGTTGAGTCACTTGCGACTCATAGCGACCCTATTTACAACAGCCCTAAACTCTGCTCTGTCCTGTGCCATTCACACTGTCTCTGACACTCCCATTCTGATAACCCCAGTCACCGAATCAATCCACCTCATAGAGGGCCTTCCCCTCCTGCACTGTCCCTCCACCCTCCCCAGCATGATGTCCTTCTCCTCACAACATGTCCAAAGTATGTTAGAGGAGCCTCAGAATCCTTGCCTCCATAGAGCCACCCAGTTTAACCCTTTCCAGGATGAATCTGTTTTCCTAGCAGTCCATGGTATTCTCAATACTCTTCTCCAGCACCACAGCTCAAAGGCATCAATTCTCTTTCTGTTCTTCTTGGTCATTGTCCAACTCTCTGATGCATAACAAGTGATTGCAAAGACCATGACCTGTAGCAGACGCACCTTGGTCTCCAGAGACACACCATTGCTCTTCAGTACTTTGGAGAGGTCCCTAACAGCAGACTTTCCCATGACAATGGGCCTTTTAATTTCCTGGCTACTGGTGCCAAGAGTGTTGACTGTGGAGCCAAGCAAACTAAAGCTGTGAACAATCTCAATCTCTTCACCATCCATCCTGATGCTGCCAATTGGCCAAGTGGTGAGAATCTTTGTCTTCTTGACATGGAGCCTCAGTCCATATTGGAGGCTTCAGTCCTTGACCCTCTGCAGCAGGTGCTTCAGGTCCTCCTCAGTCTCTGAAAATCCAATGGAGGATCAGCAATGAGTAATTCTTATTTCAATTCACATAATTAAAACAAATTGTGCTCTTCTTTGAATTAGGGTTTCCTGCTCCAGGTGGACATTTATATGTGCTCAAGCACACCATAAAGGGGGAGATGATTAAACTAAATCAGTACTACTTAAAAAAAAATGAATGTCCAAATGAAGCCCTGGGGTTCTTGCTAATGTTCATTTTCTGGATTTGAGTGGTTATGGAGTGGAGGCTGAGAGTCTACATGTCTGATTATCTTCAGGAGCTCAGTAATGTCGTCCTTAGGTAATTGCCAAGCTAACCTTAGGACCACATCTCTCTGGTGATTCTAATTCATTCAAGGCTCTGTGTGGGAGAAAGATGAATAATCTCTTGCCTTGAGAGTCACAGCCTGGGAAATCCCAATGGAAAATCAGCTGTGAGTCAGTTCTGATTCAAAAGCATTAAGAAAGAAGGAATACTTGCTACTTGGAGGTTTTTATGTGGTTCCATTTTCCTTACTAGAAAGTCCTGGTAGTGTAGTAGATTTTGCTAACCTATATTTGAGCAATTCTAACCCACCAGCTTCTCCAGAGTTGAAAGATGGACAATCTCTTCCAATGGTTAGAACTTTGGAATTCTGTTGGAGGGACTCCTTAAAATGGAATGGAGTTTAGACCAGTAAGTTTGGTTGATATACTTTTCCCACTGCTGATTTAGGTCCCAGATTATTCTGCTTTCTGGCTTCCATAGTATCTTAGCTGTTGACACCTTTTCTTGTGTGTGTGTGGTTTTTTTTTTTTTTGGTGGTCTACTCTCCGCCCCCTTTCTTTTATATGCCTGTCTTTTAGAAAATGTCTTTGCTTTTAATTTAATAGAGGTAGAGATAGAATAAAATCTAAGAGACTTTTTCTGTAACAGGAAGCTCCATTCCTACCTCCTTTCCCCCAGCCTGTCCTCTTGTTAGAACAGCCAACTGATCTATGAGAGCATCATCATTTTCTCTTACCTAACGTGCAATGAGAGCTTCATTATTAAGGAATTCTAGTGTTTTCTGTGGAACTTTAAATCCATTTAATAACTTATCTGTTTCATGTAGCTTAGCAATAGAGAAGTACATTTAACTAACTTAAACAGGAATTAAGATGTTAAAACTTGTTGCATGTCGCTTCTTAAGGGACTCTGGTATCTGGTAGCCAAGTCCTTTGACAGTTGGGCTGTTAACCTGAAAGCCAAGCCTCTCTAATGATCCAAATCCATTAAACTCTCCAAAGGGGAAAGATGGCCCATGTTCAGCTGTGTCATTTACAGTCCCAGAAATTCAATGACTAGTCAGCTATGAGTCAGTGGCTTTATGCCCCACTGCCTTGAGAATGATACAGGATCAAGCCAGTAGTTTCTTCTATTTTATATGTATACACACACATACACATACTGTTGTTATGTTTCTTCTAATCAAATCCTTCCCATGCCTGACCCTGTAGCAGATTGTCAGAGGCTGTAAGTTGCCTGGAAAGAGACTGCCCATCTTTCTCTGGCAAAGTGGCTCATGGATTCCAAACATGTGCCTTTGGGTAGGTAGCATAGCTCCTCACTACTGGGCCAACAGAACTATGTGTGTGTGTGTGTGTGTGTGTGTGTGTGTGTATGGCCAGAGAGAGTGAGAGTGTGCAACTTTGTGGGACTTGGTACAGAAGATCAAGGACAAGAGCCTTTAAGATGAGTTACATGTCAAGATAGAAAAACAAAAACCTAATCACTGGACCAATCATGATAGATGGAGAAAAGGTTGACGTTATTATTGATTTCATCCTCCTTGGAACCACTGTCAACACTTTTGACACCAACATTTGGGGAATCAAAAGATATTGGGGAAAATCTGCTGTCAAGGACCTTTGTGTCGTGCTAAAGTGAAATGATGTTAGTCTAAAGACTAAGGTGTGCCTGATCCATGCCATGATTTTTGCAATTATTTGATATGTATGAGAGACCTGGACAATGACTAAGGATTACAGAATAATTGATGCCTGTGGATTGTGGTGCTGAATAAGAGTATTGAACTTACAAGAGAACCAAAGGTCCATTTTGGAGAATGTACAATGAGGTTGCTCATTGGAGGCAAAGATTTTGAAGCTCCACCTCACATATTTTGGGCATATTGTCAAGAGAGATTGGTTCTTGGAGAAGAAATCATGCTTGGAAATGTAGAGGGTAAGCACTAGGAAGTGTAGAGGGTAAGATTTTGTCTGTGATAGATTAACACAGGGACTATGACAATGAAGTCAAGTGTGCCAGAGATGGTGAAGTTGGCTTAAGATAGGGCAAGGTTCAGAGCCTTTGTTCCTAAGGTCTCTATGAGTCATAGCTGTCTTGATGACACATAACAACAACTCCACATACAGGTTTGCCCTAAGTTAGAGTCAACTCAATGACAAATAACAACAATAATGATAAAATATCTCCTAGGCTTTATGCTTTGCCTCAAATGAATACACATGGTTCTGGCTTTAAGGAACCTAGTTGGATATTCCTTAACCCAAAGGAGCCCTCATGGTTTAGCATGGAACAAGATATGCAGTCTCCTCCTGTAAAGATTTATGGCCTTGGAAATAGGATGGAAGTTTGCTATGAATCAAAAATTAGCTGGATAGCATTGGGCTTGTTTGTTTGTTTATAAAGAACAAAGATAGCAATGGGAGCACTCAGATGACATTCTTGATTAGACATGTCTTTATAGTCTGTCTTATATATAATTGATAGAGTCTTTAGAGAGTGACCTTTACCTGTGCTGTTATTTCTGCCACAGCTTTGTCCCTCAATTGCCCTGTTTTCAGATTAACGTCTGTAATACTTAATGGGTAAGGAATTGCGTTGCCAACCCAATGGCAGGCAATTTGAATCCATCAGATGCTCCACAAGAGAAAGATGGATGATTTCCTCATATGCAATTTATAGTTTCTGAAAAGCCACTGGAAGGTCCGTTATGAGTTGGTACAGACTTGATGGCAATACAGTTTTTGAGTGATGTCTTCTGTTTTTTTTAATGTAAGGTATTTAAGATAGAAAGCATTTTTTAAAAAAAATTTAGGTTGTTTATTTTTCATTTCATTGAACATCTACAGAGATTTTGGGATTCCATTCATTCATTGTTGCACCCTTCTCCCCGCACAAACCCTTCCCCCCTCCCCCCCATTTGCTCCTCTCCTTGAAAAGCAAAAGAAAAACTCCCTCATTGGTACACAATCCCCTCCCCCGCATTTATAATAAGGGATTACATTTACAATTCTTAAAAGTTAGAGATCAAACGAATGGACCATGTAGTCCTTCATCTTCCATAGGCCAGAGACCAAGATAACTAGATGGCGCCTGATTATCATCACTATCCAGTCTCACAAGGGTCTCAGTAGAAGATTCTGCATTAAGTGAAGGGGACATGTAGACTAAAATGCAAAAACAACAACAACAAGAAGCCAGCCTTCTGGTCTGATGTTGTTATGCGTTGTTGAGTCGCTTGCAACTCAGAGACCCTATGTACAAGATCCTTAAACTCTGTGTCAACCTCACTGTCTCTGACAGACTGATGGAATCTCTAAGACTATGACCAGTAGTTACCTCCTGTACTCAGTACAAAACTCACCCGCAACTTTCCCATGGTTCACCTCTCAGCTAAACAATATTCTAGGCCCATAAAGTGAGCAATAGCAACAGGAAGACATTCCTCACTGTTGTTGTTATGTATTTTCAAGTCAGAACTGACTCATGCCTTACCCTCCAGGGAGTCTCCAGAGGTTATAGTTCTTATATGGGAAGAGATTGCCCGGCTTTCACCATGTAGCAGCTGGTGGATTAAAAATGTACACCTTTTGGTCGACATTGCAACACCTTACCACTATGCCATCAATGTTCCCTGTCCTTAAATTAACCAAACATGTAAGGTCAAAAGAGCAATATTTGCAAGGACAAAGACCAGGAAGCAGGAAGAGATAGGATAGAAGAATTAATGGAAATGAGAATTTCATACAGGAAATGTAAAAAGTGCTATTACATTGTTGTTGTGTGCTATCAAGATGGATCAGACCCATAGGTGACCCCTGATAGGTTTCAGAGGCAATAAATTACATGAGAAAAGATTTCCCATCCTTCTTCCAAGGAGCACCTGGTGGATTCAAACAGAGTGCCTTTAGCATTGCAGCATGAGTTGGTTTGTTTTTTTTTCAGTAGCCCACCAGAGCTCCCTATTGGGTTATAGGTATGTTATTAATGTTATAAAACAATATGTGTGTGAGTTGTTGACTGTTAAACCAATTTTCACTGTAAACTTTCACCCAAACCACAGTAATAACAATAATACTTTAAAAGTTGGGGTTTTAGCATAGCTTCTTGACTTAACCTGTTTGGTCTCTCGTTCTTTATATGAGAGAGTAACCAACTATAACTCATTCCATACATTTTTTCGAAGACAAGATTTATCATTGTTGCTGTTGTCTTTAGACATGTAGTGTTACTATTGCAATAAATACGCACTAATTCCAGTTCAGGGATCTCAGGTGGCTTAGTAGTCAGGAGGAGCTGTGCAATCATCCTAAAGACATGCGGTTCAAACCCACCAGCTGCTCCTCAGAGAAAAGATGGGTAGTTTCCCACGGTGTGATTCAAACGCCTCTGAAAACCCACTCAAGGGTCAGCAGTGGGTCGATTCCGACTCAACACAACAACAATAACAACAATGCCATTTTAAAAATGTGTCTTTAATTTGGTGGAAGTTGGGCCTCTGGTTGCCCTGTATCTTGAATTCCGTTCTCATTCAATCTCCTATAGGGCCTTTTTTCCCTTACTCAGATTTGAGAGGCCTCTTCCCCATCCTCTGATTATTTTGTCACTGCCCTCCTTATCCTGTAGTTTCTTAAATGTCCACCAAAAATCATCATCTTTTTTTTTTTTTTGAGACTTTTGCTTTTTTCGGTCTGTGTATCCTGTCCTGTGCCATCGTATCATCTCTGGCACACTTTAGCTCGTTACTGCCGCTACTGGTTCAATCCACCTCATCAAGAGTCTTCCTCTCTTTTACTTTCCCTCCACCTTTCTAAACATAATGTTTCTGTTCAAGACATAGCCTCTGCTAACAACATGCTCCAAATAAGTGAATCAAAGGTTTGTCATCTTTGCCTCCAAGAAGTATTCTATACTGTATCTTCCAACAAGACAGATCAGTTTGTTCTTTTGACAATCATGGGATAATCCATACTCATTTTGAAGAAAGAATATTTATTACTATTTTTTCCATGGTTAAACATTTTCTTCTCCCCTCCCCTTCCCCATCTCACTTTGCAATGCACTCTTTGTTCTAGATTGCTGTCATTCTTAGAATGACTAATCCTTTCAGACAATTCTTCCCCTCATCTGTTTTAATACAATGTTCGTTATCTATTCTCTCTCCAACCCCCCATGCCTATCCTATTTTATAACAATGGTGGTGTGCAATATTTGTCCATTTGTGACCGAGATCTTTTACTCAGTGTTATGTCCTCCAGGATCCCCCATGTTGTGTAATGTTTTATGACTTCATTGTTTTTCAGTGTGAACAAACCATAGTTTTTTTAATTTATTTGTCTGTTGATGGGCACTTGGGTTCCTTCCATCTTTTTTTTTCTTCTATAATTATATTTTATTAATTTTCATAAACATTTACAGAGATTTTGGGCTTCCACTCATTCATTGTTGCACTATTCTCTCTACCCTCCTCCCAGTTTGTTCTTGTCCAAATGCCACAGTGCTTGTCAAAGCCAGTTCTGATTAATCTTCTTTGTCAGTGTATCCTTTGCCATTCCCTATCACTCCTCCCTGAGAGAGACTTCACCCTGAGTCATTAGGAAAAGGGGACGGCGTATTCTCTTAGCTACTTCCTGCTGAAAAGGGACGCTGTGGGTTTCAGGGTGAAGATCTTCTCTCACTACTCTAAAGGGCCCCTTTGGCAGTAGGAAACACATAGACTATTATGGAGATTGATTTTGGAATTCAGATGCACTCTTATTGATTGTGCTTGGCTGTACATGTACATATCCTTGAAGATGTATCATGGGGGTGTTGCAACCTAGAAGACACAAATTTGACTAACAAGTTATAAGTACATGAGTCCAAAAATTATGGAAAAGTAAAAGAAAAGATTCTTTCATTGTTTTACAAACACTCCCCCAGGTCCCCTCCACCATGCAGCCCTCGCTCTAGTCTCCTGTGATGACAGAAATACCCAGTTACATCTCTCTTTTAGACAGTTCTCTCCCTCCTCTGTTTCAGTGCAGTATACATTATTGAACCCATCTTACTCAGTCTCTCCCCAACCCCAAGGACAGTCCCATTCTACAACAGTGGCATCATGTAATATTTGTCCTTTTGTGACTGGGATATTTCACTCAGCATAATGTTCTCCAGAGTCAACCATTTTGAATAATATTGCATGAGTTCCTTGTTTTTTAATGCTCCTTCCATCTTTTTGATATTGTGAATAAGGCATCAATAAATATGGGCATGCATACATCTGTTTGAGTTGTAGCTCTGGTTTCTTTGGGATATATTCCCAGTAGTTGAATTGCTGGGTCAAAGGGTATTTCTATTTCAAATTTTTTGAGAAAGGATTTTCCATAGTGGTTGTACCATTTTACATTCTGACCAGCAGTGAATAAGAATTCTGATCTCTCTACAACCTTATCAGACTTTGTTGTTTGCTGCCCTGTTGAACTTTGCTATTATTGCTGGGGTGAGATGATATGTCATGGTTGTTTTATTTAATATTTTTATTTTATATTGGTTTGCTTACAAAGTTCAAATACCTTTTGTTTCACACTGTTCTTCATTTACATTGTGTTTCATACAATCTGATAGCTAGGAATTTTGAACATTTCTTCATGTGTTTATCTACCCATCTAAATATCCTCTCTGGTAAAGTGTCTGTTCATGTCTTTTGCCTATTTTGTGTATGTGTTCTTTACCTTTTTCTTGTTGAGGTGCTGGTGTATTCTATAAATTTTAGATTTAAGTCTCATATCAGATATGTGATTGTTAAATATTTTTTCCCAGTCTATGGGCTTCCATTTTACTCTGTTGGAGAAGTTTTTTGATGTGTATAGGGATTTCATTCTTAGAAGGTCCCATTCCTCTATTTTATTCTCTCCTGTTTGTAAGTGAGATAGGCGGTAGTACTCTTTTTTAACATTACAGCCTAATGGCACCAAATCATTTTCTGTTATCCTTATTTGTTGTCCAATCTCTGATGTGAGGAGTCAACTTCAGTCTTTTCTCCAGCTATCATGATGTTGTTTAGTGGTCCAGTTGTGAGGCTTTTTGTCCTCTGGATGTTAAAGTGCAATCCATACTGAAGGCTATTATAAAGAATTACACTGCCAACACAAAGGTACACAGTTCAAATCCACTAGCTTCTCTGGGAAAATAGATAGGCAGTCTTCTCTTGTGTGATTTACTGCCACTGAAAATGTGCTAGCAAGTCAGCTATGGGTCAGTTCCAACCTGATAGTATACAACAGAAACATAATTAATTTATAATATGTTGTTCCATTGAGCTTAAGGTAGAGAGGTATCCAGGTGAGCCTGTCTTAATCGTATGTAGCCTTTAAAAGCAGATTGAAGGAAAATTGAAGCCTGAGAAGGATGCAATGCACTGTGGCTGGCACAAAAATAGAGGAAACCAGAAGGCAGAGAATGTGAGTAGTCTCTGAAGCTGACAGCAAGTAAGAAAAGAGAGTCCTCAGTCCTATAGCTTCAAGGAACTCAGGTCTACGGAGGAAAGGAATGAACTTGCAAGGGGAATTTTCCCAGGAACATGGATCATCAGTCTTGTGCAATGCTGAGTGGCAAATCTAGGTGTGATTTCTGGACTTCTTTATCTTTTACTACTGTGAAACAATAAATACCTGTTGTGTAACTTGCTCAGACTGTGATGACTTGTTAATGTAGCAACAGAAAACTAATACACATTCCATGTTTGAGTGCAAGGCTTAGCAATAGAAGAAAAAACACACCAAAGCAACACAACAGTAAAAATCCAACCAAAAACAATGCTGTGCAAGGAATCCTTGTGGTGCAGTGATTGTAGCAACCAGCTATTGATGGAAAGTTCTATGATTGGATACTCCTTACCCCCACCCCAACAAGGAAAAAAAAAGCTCCATGGGAGAAAGATGTGCAAGTCTGCTTCCATAAAGATTACAGTCTTGAGAACTGTATGAGGCAATTCTACTCTGTCCTGTTAGGCCATTATGAGTCAGAATTGACTGGAAGGGAGTGGGGTTTGGTTGGTTTTGGAATGTGGCTCAGCCAGCTGGACAAAGAAAATTTAGCTATCCTACATATTGGGAAATTTTAAAAGACATTGAGAGTCAAACAGTAGGAGAAGCATAGATTGAGAGAGAGAGAGGAGATTTGGCTTCATCTTAGCTCTTTTAGTTCCTACCAGGGACTAATCACTCATTTCTCAATGCCTCATGTAAAAAATGAGAGAGTTGACCAGATGGTGTCTCCTCGTACTGTAAAACAATAGTTTTATTTGCCAGACAATTCACTCAATTTACTCTCATTTCTTTTCTTACCTACTTTCGCTCTGATCATCTCCAGCAAGGTTTTGGTGTGGGTGAGGAGGAGAGGTAAGATGATAAATGTCTATTGCATAATTGTTTGGGAATTTTCCCCCCTAACAGTTGATAATTTGCAGATAACCAGATACATGCACCAAAAAAGCTACACTAAAATATCATGTTACTTGGAGAAAGTAATATCTTAGATTTGCTCTGGTTCTGACAAGACCAGTGCTCAGAGGTTCTTTTTAATGTGTGTATATGTGTAAAGCCCAGAACTAGAAATTGATCTTTATAATCTATTTTTGAAACCTAAGGTGATTCTGAGCAGAAATATTTTTCTGCACTTAGTCCTTTATTGTGTGAGCGCCTGGTCTGTCAACTTCAGACTCATATTGATAGATTTGCCAGTGTTTAAGGGCTGAGATTTCAAAGGAAGTGGGTGACATGGCACCCTCTGAGTTGCTGGTCTTTTCCCTATGAGGTGATTCTTTTCTGAGTTTAGGGATTTTATTCACAATCATGAGAAAAAAAGTTACAGAAACTTAAGGGCACTTGAGTAAACATATTTCAGGGAGATGATGGTATTTCAAAAGAGAGGATGCTAATTGTGGAGAGCTTTCCTTCCCCCAGCACCTGGAGTTGCTTTTACTACTGTCAAACTAGCTGCGGATTGTCATACAGTGAACTGTGAGAGGGGGAGGCAAAACCCCAACAGCCCAACCCCCGGGAAAATGCTGTAAACACTCATGAGAAAGGGAGATAGGGGCACTTTCCTCACCCCTCCAGCAAACATGTAGTCTATGGAATGTCATCAGCCTGGGCCTCCAACATGGACATTCTAGTGTTTTAAGACCACTTCTGAGCACTCTCTGGGATATTTTTAAAATGCATTATAAATAGGCCAGAGGTAGAAATGTCTGCGATCATGTGTTTTATTGCTCCATCGCAGACAGTAATGAAGCCTTCCTTCTGCCTAAGTGCCTTCCCCTGCTGCCCATCCCCATAAGTCTCACCATTGGCACAGAGCTGTGGTGGACATAGTCTTCCCCTCTGTCACCTTTAATTTTGCCCCAGCCTAGGCAGTTCTCCATTGACATTCAGCTTATGAAATACATTCCTGGGGAGCTACTGCCTCTTCTGTCAGTTTTAAACAATACCAGAGAATAGTGGGGAGGGGAGAAGCCAGCCATTACAGCTCCCACACAAGCAGATGCCTGCTGGAGAGTGTGCACGAGCAGCAATATTCTGGGAATTGGTGTCTTGTTTCTCTTCCTTGTCCATTCTTCACCACGAGTGCATATTTTCTGACAGTTGTTTGGGGACTGAAAACCTCAGGCTTCTCATGGTCTGCCACATTTCTGAAACTGCTGTCTGGTGAACAGACGCCATTACATTCATTAACCATTCCTGCTATTCCATCTATCCTGGCCTGCAACACCCCGTGCTCTCTCCTTGCAGGTTGCCAGAGAAATTCTTCATTTAGATTTACAATTTGGTAAACCTAAGTAAATAAAGCTTCAATCATTCTTTCAACTATTATTTTATTGAACATTTACAACAACTAATTTTATTTTCTTTTTTGTGGTCACTCTATGTATACGTATTGTTGTGTGTACAATAGAGTTGGAACCAACCCATAGCTGACCCTCCAGTGGGTTTTCCAGAGGCAGTAAATGACAAGAGAGCTGATTGTCTATCTTTCTTTTGTGGAGCAGCTGGTGGATTCTAACCATGCACCTTTGCATTGGCAGCTCAGTTCCTTACTACAGAAACATATTGACCCTATGCACAATAGCTCTGAGCTCTGCTCTTTCCTGAGTCAGTCTCACTGCCTTCAACAGACCTATCCCTATTACCCCAGTTATTGTTTTGTGTCAATCCATCTCATCCAAGATTTTCCTTTCCTATGTTATAACCTCTACCCTTCCAAGCATGATGTCCTTTTCCAAGGACTGGCCCCTCCTGGCAACATGCCCAAAATGTCTCAAAAGGAGCTTCAAAATCCTTGTCTCGTAGGAGTGGCTTGATCTCACCGTATCCAGGATAGACCTGTTTGTTCTCTTGACAGTCTATCGTACAGTCAATACTCTTCTTCAGCACCATAACTCAAAAGCATGGATTCTTCTTCTGTCATTCTATTCAATTTTACATGTATAATTCAGGGGCTTTCATTATATTAATCACATGCATCAATCACCATTCTCGATTTCTAATTTTTCCTTTACTTCTGTCCCTACTCTAGGGGAGCTTTGATGGCTGAGTCTATATGGAACTGTTCTGCTAACTCAAACACCAAGCTTCTCTAGGGGTACAGATCTACCACGCAGCTCCAAGGGAGAAAGACTGGCAATTTTTTACCATGTAATTTACAGCCTCCAAAGCCTGCTGGAGGTTCAGCTATGAGTTGGTTCCAATTTGATGGTAATGAATGAAATTTTAATCCATGCTTAGTGCCCTAATCAGTCAGTGACTCGCTCTTTCTCTCTCCTTCTAACTCCTGGTAATTAAGAATAAACTTTGATATTTTTATATCTTCCTTAGGTAGATACTTCATATAAGTGGAATTACCTTATTCTTCATATCTGGGTTTCATGAAGTTGGTCTTAGAATGCTTATGTGTTTAAGTATGTTTATTTGACTCTGGTGATTCATTGCTACCAACTTAACCAAAGGGGTATAGGAGACCTAATCATAAAGAGCTCTGCCAACTCTAAGTCATGTGATCTGAATCCACCATTGACTTGGCAGGAGAAACATGAGCAGTCTCCACCTGTGTGGTTTACAGCCTCTGAAAACCTGGTGGAGGGTCAGCTATGCATCAGCTTTGACAAGTGGAGGTACAGCAACCACTTACAATGTGAATCTGTGATTCTTGGCTGTTGGTTGCACACTGGGTTCTCAGACTCTGCCTCCTCCCACTTTTGTGTGGTGGTTGTACCTATAACACACTTCAGTGAGTTATAAAGGGTTATAATTTGGGCAGAGAATCTGTCATCACGACTCATCCATTCCTGTGACCATATAATGATGTTAACTTCTTCTGAATGCATAAGATATTGATGGAGGTGCTGAGTGGACAGTAGAGAAAAATAAGGCATGATTATAGAATTCAAATTGTGTAGAAAACAGATTTGATTTCAAGTAATCAGTTCAAGGTAATGAGTAAAGGTTGAGGAAAGAGAGTAGATGAGAGGTATTTTGAGTATGGACGTATATGAAATTAGTTTTTATTGTTATTGTTAGGTACCATGAAATGGTTCTGACTCATATAAAAGAGATTGAAGTACCACGCGGTCCTGCACCATCCTGATGGTCATGGCTGTGTGTATTATTCTCTGCTGTCACCAATCCATTTTGTTGAGAATCTTTTATGTTGACTCTGTACTTTATCAGGTATGATTGTGAATCTTTTATGTTGACTCTCTATCAAGTATGAGGTCTTTGTTGTATCTGGCCTCTGCTGGTAACATGTCCAAAAACCATGAGAGAAAGCCTCATTATAATTTCTTAAAGGAAGTTTCTGGAAGAACTTCTAATAAGATACATTTGCTTGTTCTTTTAGTAACCCATGGTATACTCAGTATTTGTCCTGAATATTATAACTCAAAAGTATCAATTCTTTTAATATATTTGTTAGTTACTGTCCAATTTTCACCTTCATATGAGGTAATTGAAACTACGCTAGCTTGGGACAGACACATCTTAATCCTTAAAGTAACATCTTTGCTCTTTAGCACTTTAAGGTGGTCCTTTGTAGCAGATTTGCATGGCACTGGATCATCTGATTTTCTAACTTCAGCTACTATGGGCATTGATGTGGATCAAGAAAAATGAAATCCTTGACAACTTCAATTTTTTTTCCATTTTGCATAATTGAGGTTCAGTTGAGAAGATTTTTGTTTTCTTCGTGTTGAATTTTCTTCCCTATTAAAAGCTATAGTTTTAAAGATTTTCATCAATAACTATTTCAAGTCTTCTTTGTTTTCTGTACTTGAGTTCAGCTTCTCAAATTGTTTGCTCAGCACACATATTAAATAAGTATAGAGAAAGATGCACCCCTGATATACTCCTTTCATGATTTTAAACCTTCCAGCATCCATGTGTTCAGGTTGAATGACTGCCTCTTGGTCTATGTACATACATATTCTATATGAGCACAACTAAATATTCCGGAATTACTATTCTTTGCAATGTGATCCATAATTCATTAGGATCCATAAAGTGGAATGCTTTTGCACAGTAAATGAAGCACTAGTAATCATCTTTCTTGTATTGTCTACTTTTAGTCAAGATCCACCTTAACATTATAATGGCAGCTCTCCTTCCAACTTCTCTTCTAAAGTAGGTATTGAATGTCATAAAGAGTCGAAATTTGGATTTATTAAACAAGGTGCTGTAAAAAATAATACCAAGAGACTAAATTCTACTTCTTTTAGCTTTTTTTCCCCAAGATTGATCTGAAAAGTAAAAGGATCAAAGGAAACGTATGTTAGTAGTTTGTAGTTGTAGAATGTAGTTGTAGTTCTAGTGGATTTTTTATGGCAACACCATTTGACAGGGTTACACTGTCCCAAAGGGTTTCCTAGCCTGGGAATTTTATGGAAGCATCAGCAAGTCCTTCTCCCAAGGAGCTGCTGGGGGAGTTTGAACCACCAACATTTGGATTGGAGCCAAATAGTTAACTATTGCATCATACGACTGGTGCAAGCTGCATGTTTTAACTGTTCTCTTTTGTCTAATTTGCTTATCACAGTCATAGAATAAGAAAAAAACAAAAAAATTCCTCTAACTTCTCCCACTGACTATAGTTAGTGGTGGAAAGTATCTGTTTTAATATGTCCAAATAACAGATGATAAAACTGCAGCTTGAGAATTTTTGTGACTTATTCAGAGTAACCTTGTGACTTACGCAATTCAGACTCATTGAAAGTAGACTTGGTCAATCTTTCTTACACAGGCTGCTTAACCCCCAATATTATAAAATTCAAGGGTTTTAAACTATGATTGTGATCTTTCAAGGTTCAACATAAGCCTTCCTCTTCTTATTTGCTACCAAGTAAAGACTGAGAATAGCTAGTCACCATAATAACACTTTACAGGATCGAAGACTATTGTTAATTAGCCCCTTAAACTTATCCTCTAGCTTCCTATATTTAGTTCCTTTTGTATATCCTCATAAATGCAGTATATTCTAATTCTTTAATTACACCTTTGTGAATTTCCTCTGTGTTCATATTTCTACTCAAATTGTGTTTGTTGTACTGGTATACTGTCTTCAAAGAGCTTGGCTGGGCCCTTTGAAGTGTTGAAGTTGATGGGCAAGTAGCTAGTATTTACTTAACACAACATACATTTATTGTTTCCTCAGTCTGGTATTTACTGCTTATTTAGTGGAACTGGGATTTCACCCGAGGTCGACTCTAGTCAAATTAGTCCACCTCTTGGGTCTTCAGTTCCTTTATGTGGGAAATGGATATAGTTATAGCTCCTTTTCAGTGATTTCTGAGTACTGAATTGAAAATTAACAAAGAACCAGATACATTAAGCTTCTTTTTTCAGATTTGCTTCCTAAATAGAAAACAGTATTTTATCAGTGTGTTCAACTTATTTTCTTGTGGCTAAAAATAATCAAGGTAATGAAAAAAAAAATACATAGTGTACAGTATTCTAAAATGCCCATCTTGCAACCATGGAGTCATTTACATAGTACACACATTCCTCACTCATTGACCTGGTTACGTTCTAAAGACTAGAACATTATGTGAAAATTTAGGTTGAGTGAAAATGGATGATGACCACATGAGGTCCCAAAATGGAGAATAACTACATCACTGTATAAACTGCCAAAGCACATCATTGCATAAATGCCAAAACTAGTAAGAATTGTGACTCAGCCAAGTTGACCAATAATCTTAACCATCACAAGTGTCAATTGGTATAGTATGGTGCATAGAAAGTATGGTCTTAAAAGTTTTCAAACAGCCATCTAAAGAAAGCAACTATTGATTTCTCCCAGTCTAAAACAAAGAAGGGAGGAAAATTAGAAATGTACGGAAACAGTCCAAAAGGACTGAGGGACCATGAAAATCTCAACTTCCTGAACCCTGAGATCAATTGAACTAGATGGTACCCCAATACTTTCATAGACCATTCTCAAAAGGATTATTGTAGAAAATCCTGGATAGAGTGGAAGGAATTGTGGGATAAAATGGAAAAATATATAAAAAGCCACACTTATTGATCTGACATAGACTAGAGGAAAACCGAAACCATGGTCCCCAGTCACTCTTTAATCACAGAATAAAACTGCCCTTTTAACTCAACTTTTTTTTTTGGATTGCAATTCTTTCCACCTCACCATTTAATTTTTTTTCTCAATTCATTCACTGTTGCACATTTTCCTCCCTGCTCACCCATTTCCCCCCCAGTTCGCTTTTTTCTTTGAAAAGAATAAAAAAATTCTTTCATTGTTATATAATCTCCTCCCCCCCAAGTCCAGTCCATATTGCTATGCATTTCTTTTTCTGGAATCTTCTCCGAAAATAATACTTAATCATGTATTCCTTTTGAACAGTTCTCTCCCTCATCTGTTTCAATGCAGTATACATTATTTATCCCCTCTTTTCTTAAGTTCCTCCCAACCTCGATGTTAGTCCCTTTTTACAACAGTGGTACTATGCACTATTTGTCCTTTTGTGACTGAGATATTTCACTCAGCATAATGTCCTCCAGGGTCACTCATTTTGCATAATAATTTCATGAAGTCCTTGCTTTTCAATGCAGCATAGTATTCCATTGTGTCAATATGCCACAGCTTCTCTATACATTCCTTTGTTGATGGGCACTTAGGTTGTTTCCAACTCTTTACTATTGTAAACAAAGCCACGATAAACATGGGTATGAATATATCTGCTAGGATGGCTTGTGAAAACAGTCTTTTCTGTTTATAACTGTTGTAGAACAAGGCTTTCAGGACTATAGACAGCTGACTGGATGCGAGGAGATGTAAGGCGGAGCAGAGAGGTGCGTGTGTGGGTTCAAGCATGGGCAAAGGGCACAGGAGCTGGTTGTGGGGCATGGGCGCAGGCACGGGTCAGGGGCCGAGGGCTGTGGGTGCCACCTGGGTGTGTAGACTCACGCTGAGCGCAGGGCACACACACAGATGCACGCCGATGATCTGGTGCACAGACTCTCACTGATTGGACATGCGAAGGAATCTTACTCAAGTTCCAGCTGAAAGACTGCTTTCGTTGGCCTGCTTGGTGGCATGTTTTTGGTGGCTTACTACTCTGGTTCTGGTCTGTTCTTGCTTTTGTCTGTCCTTGCTCCAGTCTGTCCTCGCTCCGGTCCATCCTATCTACTCAACTTTCAAACAGTATACAGATGTATAAGATGACCAGTGGTGCAACCACTATGGAAGGCATTATGGTGCTTTCTCAAAAAGTTGCAAATAGAGATACCATTTGACCCAGCAATTCCACTACTGGGAATATACCCTAAAGAAACCATAACCGCCATCCAAGCAGATATGCACATCCATGTTTATTGCTGCTTTGTTCACAATAGCAAAGAGATGGAAAGAACCCAAGTGCCCATCAACAAATGGAGAGAAAACCTGTGCTATATTATTCACAAGATAGAGTACTGTGCAGCACTGAAAAATGATGAACTCAGGGACTATTATACAAAACCCTGGAGGACATTATGCTGAGTGAAATATCTCAGTCAAAAAAGGACATATCTTGCATAATGCCACTATAGTAAAATAGGACTGACATCGGGGTTTGGGGAAAATGAAGAAAAGAGGGGATTAATAATGTACACTGCATTGAAACAGATGAGGGAAAGAAGTGCTTAAAGGGAATATATGATTAGGTATTATTTGTATGACAACAGTCCAGAATAAGAGCTGCATAGTAAAGTGGACTGTGGTGGGGGTGGGGTTTTATTGTACAATGAAAGAATTTTTTTTTCCTCAGAGAGAAAAATGAAAAAAAAAAAAAAAAAAAAGAAAAGCTAACTGGGAGAAGGGTACAGAGAAAAAATGTTGAACAGTGAATGAATGGAAATCCAAGTTCTCTATAAACTTGGATTAAATCTCAATTTTTAAAAAGAGATGACCAGTGACATCAGGAAGGCACTCACACATTATAATAAGCAACAACATAAAGCCAAAAGAGTAAGATTTTTCCAAGAATAAACCCCAGAAAGAAAGAAGGGGTAGCATAAAAAGATTAGTGGACATGAGAATCACAGCAAGGAATTGAACAGAATGAAATTGCATTATTGCAATTAATGTTAGAAAACAAAATATACATGAATGGGTGAATGGAAAAATCAATTTTCTTTATAAACTTTTATAAAAGTAAAAAATATAGAAAATGAAATTCATATGGAACAGTTCTTCTCTGATTCATATGGAATCATCATAAGTTGCCATTAGAGTACAATTTTTTACTTCTTTTTTTTTTTTTTAAATCATCTTCCTGAGACTTATATGGAACATATCATGAAGAAGAAACTGTAGAGGGATTCAACAAAAGCGTAAGAAACCTGCCTTGCCTTAGTGTGGATAAGCACCTTCTCCTGAGAAGAATGAATATCTTCCTCAGGTCTATGCAAGTTCTAACTATCTTGGCTACAGTGTAAGATCTGAAAACCTACAGAATGCAGATAAGGTGTAGGTCTAAGGAGCTCTGTGGGCATAGTGTTTAGGGAGTTATACTAATGACCCAGTGGTTTTACCTCTCTGAAAGTTCAAATCTACTCCCCAAACAATTTGAACCTTCCAAAACCCACTGGAAGGTCAGCTATGAATCAATTCCAACTGGACAGCACTGAGTTGAGATTTGAAAGAATAGATGTTGTTTTTTTTTTTTAATTTTTTTTTAGCTTTAAAAAGAGGAAGATAATATAAGGTGTGTCTCTAGCTGGGTTTAGAAAACATTGAAGTCAAAGTCATAGTGGCAATGAAGTATTAATGTGTTGATTTCAGTTTCAGTCCTGGGTTTGAGTCCAGCATTAACTTCACCATCTGCCTCCCATGGAGTGCCCAAGACACCACAGGACCCTTGCATGGTCAGGCAGGTGGGGTCCCCTTTGAGATCTTTGGAGGAAGCTGGGAAAGAATCCTACAACTACACACTGCCTGTCTCATTTTGCTTCAGGCCAAGTTATTTCATTTTTATTCTTTTTCCCCCCCAGATAATAAGAATATTATTGGCTCTGCTTGTCTGAAGGCTTCTCTTTCCCTGTGCTTCCTTGTTTCAAATTTAAACTCCTGCAGGTCATATTTTACCCCTTACTCTCCCCAATTCTGACCTTAAGTGTCCAGGGGTAGCTAGTATGAAAATGAAACAGTCTTGTGGATTGTCAAGTTCATGGACTGTTAGGATTCAAAACCTACTCTGTCGTGCTCTTCTTCCTAACTCTCAATTTCTTTCGTGTCCTTGCACCAAGTGTAAGAAATAAAACTGTAAAAACTGAGGTGTCTTTTGGGCAGTTGAGGAGAATGTTCATTAGCAAGAGGACATCTCTATCCTTCTACTATTTTCTAGTTTGAAGACCTTGGACACATAACCTTTTAACCTTCAGTAACTTCTTTTAAGTAGACATCTTATCTATCTTATCTTCCTTAAATGGCTTTTGGACACAAGTAAGTTGAAGTCAAAGTAGAAAAAAAAAAACAAACCAAAAAACCAAATTGTAAAACAAGTGACAAACCTACCCAAGGCAATATGCTAAATGATGTTGTTTGTTGTTTCTGTTGTTATGTGCCCTGCTACTCATAACAACTCTATGTACAACAGCCCTAAACCCTGATCTATCCCTTGCCAATCTTATTGTCTCTGACATGCCTATCCCCATTACACCTGTGATGGAAACAATCCATCTCATCAAGGGTCTTTCTCTCCTGCACTGTTCATCCACCCTCCCAAGCATGACATCCCTTTTCAAGGACTGGTCCCTCCTTGCAACATATCCAGATTATGTCAGATGAAGCTTCAGAATCTTTGCCTCCAAGGAACAGCAGCCTGTCTTCTCCCTTTCCAGGATAAACTGGTTTGTTCTCCTAGCAGTCCATGGTATATTCAATACTCTTCACCAGCACCACAGCTCAAAGGCATCAACTCTCCTTCTATCATCCCTAGTCATTTTCCAGCTCTCTGATTCATAGTGAGTAATTGCAATGACAATGGCCTGTATCAGGCACGCCTTAGTCTCCAGACTGACATTGTTGCTCTTCAGTACTTTGGAGAGGTCTCTGACAGCAGACTTTCCCAGTGAAATTCATCTTTTGATTTCCTGGCTGCTGATACCAAGAGTGTTGATTGTAGAGCCAAGCAAACTGAAGTTGTCAACAATCTCAATCTCTTCACCATCTGTCATGCTGCTGCCAATTGGCCCAGTGGTGAGAATCTTTGTTTTCTTAACGTTTAGCTTCAGCCTATATTGAAGGCTGAGCTGTAGTCAGAAAATCAAAATGGCTGAACTCGCTCAGTATTTCTTAAGCTGAAGGAACTGAAGAGCAAATTCAAACCTTGAGTTGCAATACTTAAGGATCCAGAGTATTAAATGATCCAGGAAGCATTAAAAGAAGATGGAAAGAGTATACAGAGTCATTGTACCACAAGGAATTGGTAGACACAGAAGAATTTAATACAACAATGTATGAGGAAGAGCCTTTGGTGATGAAGGAAGAAGTTCAAACTGCTCTGAAAGAATTGAAAAAAAACCAAGGCCTCCAAAATTGATGGCATATGATTGATATGTCTTAACAAATAAATGCTCTCCTGGATGTGTCAAGAAATCTGGAGGACAACCACCTGGCCAACTGACTTGAAGACATCGATATTTGGTCACATTCCAAAGAAAAGTGATCTGACAGAGTGTGCAAATTATCAAACAATATTGATATCACATGCAAGCAAGATTCTGCTGAAGATCATCCAAAAATAACTGGAACAACATATCAACAGAGATCTGCCTGAAGTGTAGGCTGGATTTAGAAGAGGCTGTGGCACTAGAGAGATTATAGCTAACGTCATGATGGGTATTGGCTAAGACCAGGGAGTACCAGAGGAATGTCTGTGTTTCATTGACTGTGCAAAGGCATTTGACTGTATGGATCACAACAAACTGTGGCTGACTCTTAAAAGAATGGGAATCCCAGAACACTTGACTGTGCTTATGCGAAACCCATACTTGGACCAGGATACAACTGTCTGAAAAGAGCAGTGAAACACTGCATGGTTCAAAAGTGGCAGGAGTGTGTCAACGATGTGTCCTATGTCCATATCTTTTCAATCTGTATGTGGAACATTTTATCCGGGAGGCTGGGCTCTGTGAGGAGATCACACAACCCTGCATACTAAATGATAGAGGAGGATAAATCTCTTGAAATAATAAGAAAATAAAAATACTCTATATGATGAAAAATGAAAAGCTCTGGGTTTTATCTGTAACAATTAGGAATTGTCAATTATGTCGGTTACTACTCTCCTCTCCTTTTTAAATTACATATTCTTATTGATTTGTATACAGTCATTCATATACATTGTATCTCATGCATATGCATTGTGCTTTATGCAATCTTTCATCTACATTGTATTTTGTTCATGTATATTTTAGGTTCCCGCCCTTATATTCCGGTTACTAATAACTATTCATTAAAGCATATATGTAATTTAGCTACTTCATGCCTCATCCCTTGACTTCCCCATTTTACATAGCTTATTTCTGACTTGCCTAACTCTTACCAAAGCAGTACCCTGAGGGAACAAATATGGGTTTTTTTGCTGAAGAATCTTCTGTTTAGCTTGGAAACTTTGAGTATCTGTATCCATAAGCAAAGTCTGGTTCAGTGCAAACCATCATTTCTGAAAAAGGATACTCACCCAAAACTCAAGCTTACTGCTGTTAATTTGAAGCTGCCCCAGTTTACCTTCCAGAGGCTTTTCAGAAGCTGTAAATAACCTGAGAGAAGATTGTCTGTCTTCTGTGGAGCTTGTGGTGGATTCAAACGAGTCACCTTTAGGTTAGCAATGCAGCTCCCACTATGCTGCTACTCCTCACTAAGAGTCCTAGAGAGGTATATCGTGGTTATATATTGTCATATATAAAACTTCACATGTAATGTGAATGTTGTTAATTGCCTTTGAGTCAATCACGACTCATTGCACAGCAACCCTATGAACAGAAGGCCTGAAACCCCTCTACAAACTGTTGGCATTTATCACAGTTCATAGAATTTCCAGAGGCACGTTGTTTAGGAAGTGGATGTCACTCCTTCTTCCAAAGCTGCCCTAAACTGGGAGCTCCACCAGATGTTGTCCACTATGGGTAACCATTACAGCATTTAACAGCTCAATGCCACAAAGTTCAGCATCACAGCAGCCCCAGGTTACTTCAGTACAGTATATTGACAGAAGAGTGCTGTACCACTAAGAAGAATGTTCCTCTAAAATGTAACAACTGACTTTAAATACAAAGGCCCTCCCTGAGGTCTTGTTGACTCTAAATAGGAGGTTTAAAAACAACAACAACAACAACAAACAAACAAACAAACAAACAAAAAACCAAACCAACAAAAAACCAAACCCAATATATTATGTTTTTGTTATTTTTGTGCCATCGAGTTGCCTGCAATGTACTGAGACAGTACAGCAGCTCTGAACCCTTCCTGTCCTGAGCCAGTCTCATTAGTTCTGACACACCAACCCCCATTGTCCTAGATTTTGTATTAATCCATTTCATCCTGGGTCTTCCGCTCCTGTGCTCTTCATCCACTATTTCAAGCATGATGTCTTTCTTCAAGGACCAGTCTCTCCTCACCATATGCTCAAAGTAAGTGAGGTAGAGTTTCAAAATCCTAGCCTAAAGGAGAGACTTGGATTCACCCTTTCCATGACAGACCGATTTTTTTTTCTTGGCAGTCCATTGTATGTTAAAGACTCTTCTCCAGCACCACAACTCAAAGGTATCTAGTCTTCTTCTGTCATCCTTAGTTATTGTTCAACTCTCTGAAGCATAACAAGTCATTGATAAAACCATGGCCTGCGTTAGGTACACCTTTGCATCTAGACTGACCTCATTGCTCTTCAGCAGTCTGGTGAGGTCCTTGACAGCAGATTTTCCCAGTA
>NW_006399820.1:7954326-7955469 GCF_000299155.1 Elephantulus edwardii | reverse complement strand
TCAAGTGTTCTGGTATTCACATTTTCCTCGAGGTTAGCCACAATTTGTTGTGATCCACACAGTTAAATGCTTTAGAATAGTCAGTGATACACAGATAGACTTTTTTCTTGTACTCTCTGCCAAGATCCATCTCACGTTGGCAATAATGGCCTTGGTTCCATGACCTCTTCTAAACCTAGTTTGTATTTCTGGCAGTTCTCTGTCAATGTACTGTTCAAGTCTTTACTGGAGAATCTTCAGCAGGATTATGCTAGAGTGTGATATTAGTGATATCGTCTTATAATTTCCATACACTGTTGGGTCACTTTTTTTTTAAATGGGAATAAATATGGATCTCTTCCAGTTAGTTGACCAAGTAGTTGTTCTCCAGATTTCTGTGAACAACTTGGTGAGCACGTACATGCCAGCATCTGTTTTCTGAAATACCTCAATTGGTATTCCATCAATTCTTGGGGCTTTTTTTTTTGCCAAGTCCTTCAGAGCAGCCTGAAATTTCTCCTGCATCACCATTGCCTCTTGATCATATGTTGTTTCTTGAAATTCTTTTGTGTCAACCAATTCTTTTTTGGATGTTTTATTTTCTTTCAAAATTAAAGGGAGTGTGTTTGCATGTGTGCATTTGTGTGTGCGTGCGCATGTAAGTGTGTGTTTAAGCTCTGATGGCATAGTCTTTGGAAACTGAACTACTGACCCAAAGGTCATGGTTCTGTCTCAGTTTGAATTCAGCAGCTCTGAGGTAAAAAATGTGAGCATGTTTCTCCCACGCCATTTATAGCCTCAGAAACTCAATGGAGGGTCAGCTATGAGTAGTTTTTTGCTGCCTGGTGGTAAGATATGGACAGAGAAACAAATCTTTCAAGTTGACTTGAACTCATGATGATCTTTTATCAGGTTTCTGAAATGATAAATTTTTAAAATCTTTTTTTAATTACTTTTAATGAAAATTTACAGAGACTTTAGAGTTCTATTCATTCATTGTTTTACTTTTCTCCCTCCCCATACCTCCCCCTCCCCAGTACACCCTTCTCTTTGAAAAGTAAGAGAAAAGTTCTCCCATTGTCTTACAATCCCTTCCCCCAGGTCCATTAAACTATGCAGCCTTTGTTCTAGACTCCTGTCATGGCAATAATACCTAATCACATA
>NW_006399820.1:7944928-7952581 GCF_000299155.1 Elephantulus edwardii | reverse complement strand
GAATATGCCACAGCTTCTCTATCCATTTGTTTGCTGATAGGCACTTAGGTTGTTTCCAACTATTGTGAACAAAGCTGCAATAAACATGGTATGTATGATTTTCCATTATTTTCTATTCTCAGTCTTTTACAGAGCTGTTGTTAGGTGCCATCAAGTATGACTCATAGTCACCCTATGATCAGTAGATCTGAACCCTGCTCTGTCTTGTGCCAAATTTACATAGTTGTTGTTCTTAAGTCCTATCAAGTTGTAGATGAGTCATAGTAACCCTGTGAACAAAAGACCAGAACACTTGTATAACTTTCATCATTTCTCCATGTTTATAGGGTTTCCAGAGGCAAGCTATTTCAGAAGTGGATGCCACTCCTGCTTCCAAGCTTGTTTTAATCGGGAAGTTACACCAAACACTGTGCACCATGGATAACCATTATCACATTTGACACATTAGTGCCACAGTGTTCAGCATCACAGCAACCAGGAGTTACCTCTGTACAGCAAATGGATAGACCAGTACTATACCACTTAGAAGAATGACCAAAACCATTTAAAATCAGGCCTGAGAGCCACAGATTAAAATAATCCATAATGGGATCATAAAAATATTTGTCTCTCTGTATAGAACTTAATTTCACTCAGTGAAAGAAATGCTTTCTTTGTTTGCACTTGACTATCAGAACTTCATGTTTTCTTTATGACTGAAAAAATACGTTTATTATTGTTTTATGAACAGAGCAAGGGTTTACAATTAATAAAGTTATGCATCAGGATTGTTTCCTTTCTCCATACCTATTCAATCTGTTTGATGAACAAATTATTGGAGAAGTTGCACTCTCTAAGGAAGAATATGGCATCAGGATTGGAGGAAGACTCATTAACAACCAACAGTGTTGTTCATTTTCTTTCTCCCCCTTCATTGGTGGCTAGACACTGAGTTGCTTCCATTTCTGATTTTTTTTAATAATGCTGATGTGGACATTGGTGTGCAAGTCCTTGCTTTCAAGTCAAACTTGCTAGATCCAAGGAATCATGCAATGAAGAGACTTCATAGAGCACTTGAGAGAACTCCCTCACTTACCAGCCAGAGAAGGAAATGTGATCAGCGCTTCAAAGAGAAGTTCTTCTTTCCCCTTCCCGCCAGTGCCTCTGTAAGGGAGATGAGTTGGAGCTTAGAGAGAGAAGAAGGGGAACCAGTAAGATAGTACATCCTGTCCCTCGTTTCAGGATGAGGTCTTATAAAAAATAAAAATTGAATTTGAGCATGAATTGTAAACTAGTTGACCATGGGAAGGAACCATTCTGAAAAAGATACATGCTGTTCAATTCCAACTATGTAACATTCTTGAAAAGGCTACAATACAGAGACAGTAAAAAGATTAGTGGTTGCTGGCAGTTCCAGGGGAATGCGAAAGAAGTAGATGGAGCATGGGACATTAGAGGGCACAGTGGGAAAGCTCTGTATGACATTTTAGTGGTGGGCACATGACATTATATATATCTACTGGAATCCATTGTGTAGAACCAAAGAATGGATTCCTATGTAAACCTTTGTGAATTGCAGCGTCAATATTGACCCATCTCTTTTATAACTAAAGTATCACTTGGATATAGGATGCTACTAATAGGAGAAACAGTATACAGGGCAATGGGTATCTGAGATCACGGTTCTTTTGGTTTCATTTTGTTTTCACTCTGTATTTTTTTATCAGGATTTAATGTAAACCTAAACTCTAAAAGGAATTAAATATATTACTTTTTAACGAGATCATAAATCTCTGGAGGTTTTAATCCACCAAAAGCTTCACAAGAGAAAGGTGGACAGATTCTTTCACTAAGATTATAGATTCAGAAACCTCATGGTTGGTCTCTGAGTCAGAATCCACACAATGGTAGTGAATTTGAATATTTTTAAATTTGATTATGTTAATAACCAAAATAGACCCTTTAGTTATGAGATGTCATGGAATATCCATTGCCTTTAAATGGATTCTGCTTTACAGTCATGAAAATGTTTGAAAGGGAATTAAACATAGCTCTGATATGAGGGAAGTATATGAATTTTGTTAGTTGGTCTCTACGTTGATAACCTTAATAGTCCAGTGAGAATTGATGAGATTCGTAGAGTTTCATTATCGTTAAGCTCGTGACTCTTCTTCATAGCACGCATGATATGACACTGTTGAGATGATTCAAACCACTACAAGTTTTCTTAAGTGAATTGTGGTAACTTTATGAGTCTTCAGTGCATGAATGGACATGTCTTCATTTGTTAGACTTGGGTTTCCATTGCCAGTAGTGTAGTGGGCAGATCCCTTATATGTGTAAGAGAAAAGCTACAGACAGAAAAATACAAAGAGAAGTACATTAACTGTTGAGTTGTAGGAGCTGCCAAAATTTTTATTTGCTTAAGGGAATCTGTGCGCATTCTACAATAACGTATCAACAGAGTTTGGATTCTTTTTTTAAGAAAAAATACTACAATATCAACCACAACTTTATAAAATGAGAAATGGAAACAAAAACATCTTTCTATTTGTTTTGTTGTCATTTAAAAGAAATTGAATTTGGCAGACCTGTATATACCTCACTTCACCTGCCAGTATGTGCTTGTCTTGCGTGTCTGTATCTCCACTTGTACATTAATACGTATTATTGGTGACAGAGGAGGAGTCACTAATGTTTTCCAGAGTATTATAGATTGAATTGAGAATTGAACCCAAGATGTCATGTATCAGGGCCATTGGTTTTATTATATATTGAATCTTTTTTAAGCTCTGTTGGCTTAGGGGTAGGGAGTTGCATTGCCAACCCACAGGCAAGTGGGTTTGCACTACCTGGTCTGCAACAGAGAGTTGGACAGTCTCCTCCTGTTTAATTTGCAAACTCTGAAAACCTGTTGGAAGGATCAGCTACAAGGAGTCTGTTCCAGGTTGACAGCAGTTGACATTTTTGTTTGGGGGAGCTTTGTTGTCTTAAAGGTTTTGCTCTCAGCTATTAACTTAATGGTCATTGGTTGGAACTCAGCAGCTGCCCCGTCATAGAAAGATGCTACAGTCAGCTTACACAGAATGCATATAGACTAAGAAACCATATGCGACAGTTCCACTCTGCGCCGTAAACTTCTTATGAGTTGAAATCAACTCAATGGCAGTTGAGTTTTACTTTGTTATTTCCCTTTTCCTGACAAGATTTTAAAGGGGGATTATGGTTTGAGTTAAAGAGAGTGTGCGGTCCAAGTTTACCATGAGAAGTAGTTAAATCTCAGAGGCTGGCGATGTCTGGGCTCCTTTCAAGTTGTGGATGCACAACACTCCTAGGGAATGCTATTAGGAATTTACTTCATGGGGAAAATGTGGCTGCTGGGCAGGTAGCCTTTGAAGTTGAAAGAGGGAAATAGCTTGGTGAAGGAGGGAGGGGCACTTTGCTTTCAGGTTGCAGAAATTAAGGGAGAGGTGATAAGGTGATAGATAGTCTTGTGGGGATTCTGCCTGTAATAGTTCTTTACCAGGACCAAGTGGTTCTCAACATCTATCTCAATTTTCTGTTGAGTGCATTTCTTGCGTTTCAATAAAGCCTTGGAACCCTCTTCTGGCACATCTGTCTCCTTGTGTTAGATTGCTAGGCCTGTGTTCTCATCTTGGCCAACTGCCCACTTCCTTCAGGTCTGAAAGGAATAGCTGAATTTACATTACATCAGATTTCATAGATTTCGGGCTTAGGGCAAAAAGTGCCTGCAAGTAACTCCTTTTCCATTTCTGTGCTACACTCTTAGAGATGCTGTGACCCTCAGACACAGCTTGTGTCTATGAATGGAAATGTGAGTAGTTTGAATCTACCCAGAGGTGTTTTAAAAGAGTAAATTAGCTGTCTACTTTGAAAGATCACTTAAGCAAACAAATAATGTCCTCAAGTTAATTTGAATCCAAGATGATCCTCAAATGGACTACTGAGATTGTGAATGTTTACAGGGAGAGACTGCCTAACCTTTTTTGAACCCCAGCCTCTGAATTATCAGGGCAACACATGGAGCCACCAGAGCTTCAGCTTTGAAAACCATTTGAAACAGAGATCTGTTCAAACACATGGCATTGCTGGGTTGGAATCTCCTTGAAAGGAACTGGTTTGAATGACCAGGGAATTACTCAGAATTCAAATTACACACATATACAAACACACCAGACTTGTGGGTAGAAAGAGAGGAAAGAATTTTTGTTCCATTGGTGTTTTTCCGAGTGAGAAGTTTGACTAGAGTTATAGAGCAGAATATGATAAAGGAAACAAGATGTGGAAATAAGCCTATGCAGTGTTGTTGGGGGCGGGGGTTATTCGAGGACAATTTTCACCCACTTAGGAGATTAAAAGACTCCATGGAAGAAATGGAACACTTCAGTAGGCCCCACCTCAGGCTCCGTGGAGATGAATGTTTTTATTGCTTAACAGGTATTGAGTCACCTTGTTAAATGCCATCCTTAATAGAGAGATGGACTTATTCCTTGCCCTGAAGCTACCAAGAGCCTGGTTAGGAAGGCAAGTAACACACTTAACACACACACAGGCACCACATCACAAAAGGAGTGTTGCTGTCATTCTATTAAGTGGCTTGCCAGGTGGAATGAAGTTATCTTGCTGGGTGTTCTCTGCCAGGAGGCTCAATCTGATGAAGAGAAATTTGGAATCCAATGCAACCACCATGCGTCAATAGCAGTGTTTCTTTCAGGCAGCACACATATTACTTCATGTAGAGAAAAACTTCATTCTTGTCACCGAGGTGGCAAGAGAGCCAGTGGCTGCCACCCTCCATGTGCTTTCATGAGTTTTTACTTTGCTTTTCCCCTCTTGAGATATTATTTTGATGGAATCATAAAAAAGAACGTTTTCATGTAGCTGCATGGCTCATACCTCTGTATTAAATCTTCATGAAACCCAGGGACGTGCTGGCTAAAATGACCTGGAGGCTGGCTCCCTGTCTCAAACATATGGAGACACATAAATACGTTTCAGTTTCTGTTTCCCCAACAGGTAGAATTCCAAGCTAGGGAAGAGCATCTGCGCTTTATTTTCCAGATGAGGAAATTTCACCTTAGAGAGAGTGCTGTTTGCCCCTTTCGCTTGAGACGAGCCAGGCCAACTCAACACAACACTCTAGAAAATCTAGGTTTTCAGATTCAGCCTGGTGCCTTTCCCTGCACGCCACACTATTGACCTCATTATCTTGAGATTTGCTAAAGTCATAAGACTGCATAGCATGAGTGCATATGTGCATTTCTGTGACACCACTGAATTAACACATCATGCCAGCCCAAGGCCTGAGACCTTCCATTCCACATCCTGTAGTGAGTCTTCACCCCTTCTGGTCTTCAGGAAGGGCAGCCTGCAGCCTTTGAGAACCACCCAGGATAGCTCTTTCTGTGGCTGCCTCTGTGTTCACTTCTCCCCTGTCTCTACTTGTCTCAAGGCTTTTCCTCTTTGAGGCCTGGGCCAAAGGGGTGGAGCTGGGCGGAGCACCTGTAGAGACTTGCAGACCCAAGAGGAGCCTAATTTAAGCCTACTGAATGGTACTTATTTTGACTAAATATACTTGTGAGAATCTAGGGCATAGTTTTAAGGTGGATTTATTTCCGCTTTAAAAAAAGAAAGACTTTTTGGCACATTCCAAAACAGAGCATAGGCAGGTATTGCCTGTGGTTCCAAGCAGTGCTAACTAGTGGCTAGAACTTCTCTTCTATGATGGCTTTGCTCTCCCAACATGCAGTTTCCTATCGCCCCAGTAAGGAACTGGATTTGTGTCTTGGAATTATGTAGTGTGGTCATTTGTGCCTTGCAGTTATATAATGTGGTCACTGTTTTAGCTCAGGGCTTAACAGTTGCTCACTCATGGTGTCTCATGGCTGAGCATAGCTATGCTTCACCGGGTCTTCAGCGACTATTTTTGGTGTTTTTTTTTAAAAATAGATCATCAGGCTTTTCTTCCCAGGTGCTTTTGGGAATGGCTGAATAGGTTTGCATCATCAAGGTGGTCCCCAGTATCTGTGGGCTTCTGAACTTTTTCACTTTAGCAATAGATCATCCTCAGTGTATTCTGACTGACTTCTCTGGCGGTTAGAATCCACAAGCAACTCCTAGAGGAGAAAGACAGTCTCTTTCTCTGAAGTTCACAGCTTCTGAAAACCCACTGCAGGGTCAGCTATGAGTCATTTCTGACTTAACAGCAGGAACTGACTTTTGAGTACACAATGCAGCAGAAATCTAC
Organism: Elephantulus edwardii; assembly: GCF_000299155.1. NCBI lineage: Eukaryota > Metazoa > Chordata > Mammalia > Macroscelidea > Macroscelididae > Elephantulus > Elephantulus edwardii. The sequence continues at coordinate 7,946,334 of NW_006399820.1, read as the reverse complement.
GTGTATCCAGAAAATAAGCTAGATTTGTCAGTGCAGGGTACAATTATGCAATAGGTTTCCTTTATGCATCAAGTATTTTAGCCTCTAACACTTGAGCTATGCTTGTGCTGTGCATTCCATCAATTCTGACTCATGCTGACCTCATGTGCTACATACAGAGTAGATCTGTGCTCCACAGGGTTTCCTTGGGCTGTCATCTTTATGGAAGAAGTTTGCCAGGCCATTCTTTCTTGTTACTACTGAGTAAATAGGTCTGAACCACGCACCTTTACAGCAACACTTGTTGTTGTGTACTCTTGAGTCAGAATTTACTCATAACTGACCCTTCTAGCAGTTTTCAGAGGCAGAAAAAATCACACAGGAGATTGCCCATCATTCTCTTGTGGAGCAGCTAGTGTATTTAAACCATCCACCTTTTGGTTGGCAGTGCAGCTCTTTAACACTAGGCCATTGGAGGTCACTTTTAGGCTAATAGTCCTTGGCAATTAGTTTATGCTACCTGAAGGCTTACACATAGTCCAGCTTAATTTTGTGCCCCGACCCTTTCTTTGAAAAGACATATTTCATATCCTTGCAGCATTTCCTAATATTTCAAGGGGCCAGACTACGTTTCCTTTCATTTGCTTGCCTTTCAGTATGTATACCTGCTTTCTCAAGGCCTTTTTATGAGCTCACTCTGCTTTGCTGCCGTGGGCTTTTAGCTTCAGGACTCAGTACTGCTGTTTCTTTGGCCTGACTCTCAGAGGCCTTTGCCTTTGTACTCCATGCTTTTCCTGCTTTGCTCCCTGTGTCTCAGGTACTGGTTGCTCATTTGGCTTGATTGCCTATTAGAGGCAGGAGAGGGGGGGAAATGATAACATCTCTACCTCTGTTTTCTCTTTCTTCCCCTTGGGGGCTGGTATTAAAGGAGGAGAAGAGAGGTGGGCAGAGGGCTGAGAAAGAGAGGGAGAAGAAGCTGAGGAGAACAAAGGTAAGATTGTGCATCGGTTCAGCAGGCTATGAAGGAAAAAAAATCAAAGCAGACTCTCCGCCTTTGGGTTGAGACTCACAGAGACTCTCAATCTAGTTCCTCAGGCTAGAAATCTTTACCTCCAAGGGGTCAGGGGCAGCTGGTAGAGCTTTTTGGTTAGCAGCTCATTACTCAATGAGCTATGCCATCCTTGCTTCTTCTGTGAAGGAAACAAGGAGAGGACAAAAGAAAGCAAGGTCCTAGGTCCCAAGGAAGCCCCTCCCCACTCTTGTACTGACTGAGGATCCTCTTACTCATTTAAAATTAAAGAAAACCAAACTTGTTACTATGGAATAGATTCTAACTATCACTTACTAGGGCGGAGAAGCACTGCCCTATAACACTTCCTAGTCTATGGTAAAATTAATATAATATCTAATACAATTTATAATATTAT
>NW_006399820.1:7895509-7943760 GCF_000299155.1 Elephantulus edwardii | reverse complement strand
TTCACCATCCATCCTGATGCTGCCAATTGGAGACTAGACTAGACTAGACTAGACGCAGGAGCACGCTGCCTTTCCCTTTCCCTGGAAGTAGCTGGATGGTTCAAACCACTGACCTTTGCATTGAAACAAGTGCTTAGCCACTATATTACCAGGGCTTCTTTTGAAATTCAGTTTTATGTACTGTGAGTGTGTCTTACTTTACATGTGAGTGGAATAAAGCATGTTTCTGTAGGATGTTCTAGAAGCCGAATCACTATCATACTGTTCCTATGAGAAGCAGTATTCAATTTCCAAATATAAACATTCCTTAGGCTGACGAGCCATCTGCAGGACTGAGTCAATGTATCCTTTGTTCAAGTCTTTTTTACTTTTGTCTGTATTTCACTTCAGAATTTACAGACAGCACAAATAGTTTTGAAGGCATCAGTATGGCCGAAAGCGTATTCCTGGGGAGCTCTGGTAGCATAGTCTGTAGGGAGCTGTGCTACTGATTCAAAGATAGCACTCTCTGGAGGCTTGAATCCATCAGCAGCCCCTCACAAGGAACAAGGGCAATCTCTTCCCTTGAGATTAATCGCCTTCTGAAAACTTGGTGAAGGGTCAACCAGGAATTAGTTTCTGACTCAATGAATTACAGAAAGAGAGAGGTGGGTGGTGAAATCCTATTTCTTTATTCTCCATCATGCTTGGAAACATCAGAGAAGGAAAGGAAGACCCTCATTGGAATGGATTGACACAGGGACCACAATGATAGATTAAGCACAGGAGATGGTGAGGATGGTACTGGATTAGACAGGGATTCAATAATCTGTTGCCATTTGGTGGCTGTCAATTGAAGTCACTTGATCTCACCTAACAATACTGCCAACATGTGTCTAAGATCTCTTCATTTTCCTTTTGGTGATTGTCTCTTTGGGAATCATGTTTTGATCTTTGGATCATTTTAGCTTCAGAAGACAGCATAGAGTTGCAGGATGATATTTTAAGTATTATAAAGCATCTTCTTATTTTAGAACACATTTTTTCCGCGTTTGGCTGACTGCTAAATACTGTAAACCCCGGAAGAACCCCATGCTTGTAGGTCTGGTATCGATTATCATTAATTCTTCCTTCTATGACTTTGCCACTTAAATACACTTTTAGAAACAAACCAAATAAACATGAAATGGCATAACTAGATTTTTTAATTTTTTTTACTTGGGTGGTCCAGTTAGCTTCAACATGTGCTTAGCTTTGAAAGGTAGTTATAAAAACACCACATTTAACCACTCCATTAAATGATTGCAGTATATTTTTTTAAAAAAGAATTTTAAAATGTATGAATTCAGATGTTTAAGTGAGAAACGTAGGGTTATTTATAAGTTATTGCCTCTAAAATAACTGGAAAAACAAGGGTCAGTTTTCGCATGTAGAGGTCCTTGGTCTTTAGATTTCTGTTTGGTCAGTTACAAACCTGCCTGACCAGTTTGTAACATTGGTGCCGTGAGGTGCTTGCCTGTTGGTTTCACTAGTCATGACCTCATGTAACAGAACAGGACTGCCCATAGAGTTTTCTCGACTGTGATCTTTAAAGAACCATGTTCTAAGGTCTTTCTCCCACAGAGCTGCTGGTTGGGTTTGAACTGTCCATGTTTCCCTTTGCACTTCCAGGTCCGTTTCCCACTGTCTAACTATTTCCATTCACAGTTTACTATGCTATTTTAATCCCTTCCTTTGCGAAAAAGGAAGGTTTCTTATTGGATACTAGGCTCTCTTTCATGTCTCCAAGACTCAGAGATTCTGCGGTTCTATGAACTTAAAAGTAGATACCTAAAAGAATTATATGAAGCCAAAAAGCATGTTATTTTCTTAGCAACAGGAGTAAGTGACCATAAGTTCTAGAATGATCAATAATGGCCTAAAAATAGTGAACAACTTTTTAATAGCGTACACATTTTTTAAAAGGGAGTCTTTATTTGTTGTCCTACTCATTGGGCTGTGCGCATGATTGGGAAAATAAATGAAGTATCTGGAAAATCTATTTAGTTATTTTGTTTAAAAAGGTTTACAGCTAGAGACTATGTCTCAGCACCTTAAAGAAGATGTCAGACAATGTGCAACTATGGTGCTATTAAAAGCACTGCCAAATGCATGATTCAGCCCTATTAAGAATAATTCTGAATTTGGCTCAGTGGTTTGGTGGTTTGCTGGGTGGTGTGTTAGAAATCAGAACATCTAAAGTAATTTTTTTTTAACTCTTACAGGCTGAAAAAATCCTTTTACTTTTTTCCTTTCTGTTTCACATGTTACTGTGATTTTTTTCTTGTTGTTGTTCTTCTATTCTAATGATTCATTTCCCGATACCACAGCAGTATCTTTGAGGTAACTGGTCACCCTAAAGAGCTCTAGAAATATAGCCCACAAAGAGTCGTACTGCTAACCTAAAGAAGATATCTAGGTTGATTTGAATCCACTAGAGGCTCTGGCTAGTGGTAAGGAGCTGCACTACCAACCAGAAGGCATATTGTTCAAATCTACCAGCTGCTCTGTGGGAGAAAGAAGAGCAATCTCCTCCTGTGAAATTATACTGCCTCTGAAAACCAGCTGCAAGATTAGCTATGATTTGGTTCTGACTTGATGGCATGCAACCATAATAGCAACAGAGGCTCTACTGGAGAAAGATAGCCTTGTCCCCTATTAATTACAGCATCAGAAACCCATTGGAGGCCCAGCTATGAGTGAGTGAATGAAAGTACTCTAATGACATAATTTGTAGGGAGTTGTACTACTAACCCAAAGGCTACATTCTCTAACATTGACTCCTTGAAGAACGAGAAAAAATCTTCTACAGTGTGATTAACAGCTTCAGAAACTTGCTGAAGGGTCAGCTGTCTCCATAGCAGTGAATGAGTGAATGGTAGTTCCATTAAAGGTTGATTTTCTTGCCTTAAAAAAATAGGGATGAGATGGCAATTCCTTTAAAATCATGACGGAAGAGGTACTTACAAGGAAAACAAATGTTTTAAATGTTAAAGAAAGTTTCCCCTTTTACTTTCCTGTTTTGAAAATAAGTCATAGGTGCTTGTTTAAATGTGCATCTTGGAGAAGCAGTGCCTAGGGCAAGTTATTCTCATTAGTTACAGAGGTAGCCCTGGGGCTGATGATCATAGTAAGAAGGTAGGGGGACCACTGCATTTCCATAAGGTTCCTTTGAGCACTCTTACCTGGTTTTTAATATAACACCAACATTTTATCATCAACCATAACATTCTTAGGACTCCAGCTCTGGGAACTGTCTTATTCCAAACAATCTGTAACTTGGAATGGAAGATTGGTTGTTTTGTCAGTATCTCATGTAAGAAAGATTTCCTTAGGAGAAAGCATAGCTTAGACTTTTAAGAGCCCCCTTCCCCATTTTTTGTAGGAGGGAGCTATGTTGGTCAAGTGGTAAGGAGCTGTGCTGCCAACCCCAAGGCAGAAACTTCAAATCTACCAGCCCCAAAGGAGAAAGATGGACAATTTCTTCCTGTGTGATTTTACAACTTCTGAAAACACTCTCTGACTCAATGACATACAGCAACAACAACGACAAGGGAGGGCAGGGAGAATGCCTGGTATAGTGCTGGCTTCCTTTTGTTGGTCTTCTGGGTTGGAATTCTAAAGACACTGTACCTACCTTTGCAATCTATAAACCAGGTAAAATAGAATTGTCCAGAGAAGTTAGGGAATAAAATAAACCTGTTCCCTTCTTTTTTTCTGTCCTTACATTTTTTCCTTTAGCTTCAGAAATGAGGGTTATAGTTATATGTTCTTTTCAAAACAATGAACGTGAAAGAATTAGTAAAGTTCATGCTCTAATATTCACATTTGATAGTACAGAGTTGATCAAAAGACCTGTCTTTCTTGTTATTTCTGTGAGGTGCCGCTCACTGGGTTCCTACAACAGAGCAAAACCCTGCCCATTCTCACAGCAGCTTCACCTTCCCTCCTGTGCTTGAGTCCATTGATTGTGTCAGACTGTCTGGTTGAGCATCTTCTTCTTTTTCCTACTTCATCCTGATAATATTCTCAAACTCATTGTCTGTGAATGGGAATTAACTCATGGCTGATCCTCCAGGGGTTTTCTGAGTCTGTAAATCACATTGGAGGAGATTACCCATCTTTCCCCCCTCATAACATCTGGTAGATTTGAACCAGCAGCGACAGGAGGCCTTTGGGATAACCGTACAAGTCCCTGAGGACTCCACCTCCGGAGCTCCATCCTGTTAACAGCATTGCTTTTTTATGTCAGTGACTTTGAACTGACTTTTCAGAGGCTTTAAATCTCATTGTCAGCAACTGACCATCTTTCTCCTGTGGAGCAGCGGGTGGATTCTAACTGCTTGTCTTTGGGTTGAGAATGCAACTCCTTGTCACTAAGATACCAGACCTCCTTCCTGTAACAAGAGGAATTAAAAAGAGAGAGAGAGAGAGAGAGAGAGAGAGAGAGAGAGAGAGAGAAAGAGACAAAATGAAACATGTTGTGTGTACCTTGTCAAGATAATGAGTTACTTTTAAAAAGGGGGAAAAAACCCCCACAAAACACACAGCCCCCCACCCACATCAAAACCAAACCCTCTAACTTAAGGCTATAGAGTAAACTCCAACCATCCATCAGGTTTTCAAGGTGACATGTCTCATGGGTGAAGCCTGGGCATCTTTCTCTTAAGAGAAGCTGATGACCTTGGATTAGCAGTGCGACACGTAATTCATGATGCTATCTGAGCACTTGGAGTTATTTTTAGTGGTAGGGAATTCTGTTTGCCCATTTCTTTTCTGATTTCTTTTTTAGGGATGATTGAGATGTTGAAGATACATGGATCTGTTTTCATCTCCATTTAGGATCTTAGTTGTTTAAGCTTTGTTCTGTAAGTCATACTACCATATTTGCACCATCATTTTATCTCTTTGTGTGTTATTTTTTACTGTCTCAAAAATTTCTCATTCATCCATTAAGGCAATCTGCCTTCTTGCCATTCTACTAGCAGCTTCTGTACTCAAACTAATACGGAAAAGGTCTGCACAGATATTCCTAAGCTTTGGATGAGTAGAATCAGAGGCTCCATTTGTCAATTGGTTGTCTCAACAACAAACAGGCAAAATCACAACAGACCGTTCCTCTTTATTCTTATTTCCCTCTAGCAGAATGAGATGAAGTACAGGCGAATGTTGGGCCCTCTTCATTTTACAAAGGAGAAGCTGTCGTATTGTTCAACATGGGATGCTAAAACAAATTAGGAGCTAAGGCTTAGGGGAAGAAATCAGAGAGCTTTAAATTATGAATTTGCTGTGCGAAGTTGTTTTCTGGCTCTGTTAAATGGACTCTGACTCATAGTGACCCTGGGTACGAGAGAACAAACCTTTACTGATTTTGTAATGTCCTCACTATGCTTACACCCATGATTGCAGTCACCGTGACAATTCATGTCAGAAGAGTCTTCCTCTCTTTAGCTGATCCTTTATTTTCCAGCATGATATCCTTTTGCAGAGATTCGTCCATTCTGACTACAAGCCTGCAAAATGTGCACCAAAGTTGCGTTCTGGCTGTACTTCTTCCAGGAGAAATTTTCTCATTATTTTGACAGTCCATTCTATATTGAATCGTTTTTGCCAATAGTACACAATTCAAAAGCACCATTTCCTCTTCAGTCTTCCTAATCATTGTCCAAGCGTATGAAACAATTGAAAACACCATGGCTTAAATCAGGTATACTTTAAACTTTTAAATGACATCTTTGCTGTTTAGCACTTTAAAGTAGTTATTGACAGCATATTTTTCCAGTGCATCATGTATTTTGATTTTTTGACTGCTGCTTCCGTGGGTATTGATCCAAAGAAAAGAAAAGTTGTTATTATTATGTGCCATCAAGTCAGAATTGTGAAATGACCATTAGTTGCTCTTATGCAAGTTCATATTGAAGCTAAAGAAAAGGAAACCAAGTCCAGGATAAACAAAAGACAGTCTTGTGTACACCCTACCCAAATTTAGAAATAGTTTAAATAGATTTGATGCACTGAACATTAATGACCCAATACCAGACAAGTTGTTGCATGACATCAAGGACGTTATATAAGAAGATAGCAAGGACAGGAAAAAAGGAAAAGACCAAGAGGATGTCAGAAGAGTCTGTATAACTTGCTTTGGAGCATAAAGAAGCTAAAGAGAAAGAAGGGAATGATGAAGTAAGAGAGCTGAACAGAAGAAGTCAAAGAGTCAAAGTATAACAAAATTTGTAAAATGCCTAATAGTAGAAAGAAGCTCTGGTGACCTACTGGTAAGAAGCTGTGCTGCAATCCCAAAAGCATAAGGTTTGAATCCAACAACTGCAAGGATGATCAGTCTCTTGTCGTGAGATTTACTTCCTCAGAAATTCCACGGGAGGGTCAGCTATGGATTGGTCCTTACTCAGTGGAACACAACAACAATGTTATAAAACCAAAAGACAATAACATGCTCAACATTTATCATTTGAAAAGAAGGAAAAAGAATTTGGGCCTTGTGTTACAATATGGAAAGATGCCATGATTAAAATGTTGATTGACGAAGAAAGCATCAAAGGACTCTCTCTACCTAGAGTCCAAGTCAGTGCAGCTCTACCTGATCCTATGCCATTCTCACAACCTCTGCTCTGCTTGATCCCATCGTTGGAGGCACTGTTTCAGTCCATCTTTTTGAAAGCCTCTTTTGCTAACCTGTCACTTTTTTAAAAAATGATGTCTTTCTCCAGGAACTGGCCCCTCCTGAAAACCTGTCCAAATTATGTAAATGGAAATCTCATCACCCTTGCCTCCAAAGAATATTATGGTTGTGTTTTTTTTTTTTTAAAATAACAGGTCAACACTATCTACTTGGTTGTATTTTTCTAAGATAAATTTGTGTATTCTTTTGTTAGTCTATTCAATACTCATTGCTACCATAGCAATTCAACATCAGTTTTTCAGTCTGTGTACAATTGTGGAATTAAGCCTACTAGAATCTTACCATTTTTGGGATTGTAGTGCAGCTTCTTGCCACTAGGCCATCAGAGCTCCCCTAAATCTTACTATTTTTAAGGACAAAATGAACCATCTTAACTGGAAGATGAAGCGGTTGACTTTTTAAGTGAAGTGGAGTGATATCTTTTTCAGTGAACCTTATGTCCCAGAATGACATAGTAAAGGTCTGGTCACGTTTTTAGTGTTCTCATTAATGCGTTCAGTTTGTTTTATGATACCCAAATGTATTGACCAAAGTTCAGAAATGGTCTTCTGTAGAGATGTTTCTTTTTTATGAAGTAGTTTAAAGGGAGTCACCTTATTGCATTTGTGATAGAAGTGGCTTCTTTTTAAACAGTGCAGAGTCACCTTTCAAAGGTGGGGTGGGGGAGCAGAAGGGGAACTGAGAAGGTTCAATTTGTAAGAAACCAGGCTAGCCTGGGGGTTACCTGTAATACCTGAAGCTTAGAACATCTCAAAGCTGTACTTATTTAGTAAGAAGTCATGCAAACTTGCTGTCTGCTTTATACCAACATGATCATGCCAGACCTATGAACCTCTCTACGTGCTTCTCAGCAAGCCCATCATTTAAAAAAGGAATACGATCTAGACTGGAGGAGTTATTAGTTATATTTTAGCCCGCAAATTCCTCACTACTACCCTCTCGTCAGCCCAGTTTTATACTTGGCCTTTTGTTTTGTGTAGAAACTGATACCTAAGCAAGAGTAAGAAGATGAAGTCACTTATCTCAAAATTTCCCTAAACCTTTAATTATTGTAAACAGAAGATCTAGTTTCTTTGGTGCTGATTTTTTTACTCTATCAGATTGAGTCATAGTTTGACTTAGAGATCTAGAATAACATGTAATCTTCAAAGAAATGATTGCAGTTGTTGGTCTGGCCATACGTAAGTATATTAACAAAATGGTGTAAAACCCTTTTTATTTAATTGCCAACTGGAAAGAAATCTATGTGAAGAGGTAGCGTGAGGAACACTGATGGTATAGTAGGTTAAATGTATGTGTGTGAACCAAAAGATCCATAGCATTAATCCATGGGATTTTGTGTGCAATAAGATGAAATAGTCTGCTTATGTGAAGATTGAGAGTCTTGGAAACCCAGTGAAGGGGAGGAATGATATGAGTCAGACTTGCCTTGATGGAAGTTATTCTGTTTTGGTTTTTTAGAGGTAGAATTTTAAGTCAATGGAGCTCTGGTGGTTTAATGGTAAGGATTTGCACTGTCAACCCAAAGTTTAATGGTTTGAATTCACCAGCTGCTCCACAGGAGAAAGATGGACAATTTCCTCCCATATCATTTAGCTCAGACAGATCTTAGTCTTTTGTGGCCTCCTCTGGCACTGAGGTTTTGGCTCAGAATCATGTGATTCTTCCGTTAATGGGAATTGTAGAAGTGCACAGTAAACACAGAGCTCTGTGTGCACAGCAGGGAATTGTGCTACCAACCCAAAGACAGGCAACTCGAATTTACCAGCTGTTCCACAGGAACAAAGATGAACAGCCTCCTTCTATGTGTTTTACAGACTTGGAAAAAACCTTTGGAGGGTCAGCTATGAATCGGTTACTGACTTAATTGCACACAACAACTACATGCACTTAGCACTGATTGCCCCATGTATGTTACAGTAGAACTGTAATGTATAGATTTTTCTAAAATGATAATTTGAATGGAAAGTTACAAAATAAGTTGCTTTTTCATTCTAACATTCATACACATTTTGTTTGATAGCATTAATACACTTTCCCCACTTATTCCCTGTAATTGTGTTTCTGTTATTCCTTGTATCCCACTCCTTCCTGCCTTCTGGGCTTTACTCCTGGGCAGATGCTGCCTTTTAAACTGTTATGGTTGGTTCAAGAGTTAGCTCAGTGTTTGTTGTTGTTATGTGCTGTCAAGTTGCTGTGACTCATAGTGACCCTAAGAACAACAGCTCTGAACACTGCTCTGTCCTGAGCCAACCTTATGGGCCCTGACACACCTACAGCCTCATTGAATCAATCCATCTCACCAAGGGTCTTCCTCTTTTGCCCTGTCCTTCCACCCTCTCAAGCATGCTGTCCCTTTCCAAGTTTTGGTCCCTCCTTGCAACATTTCTAAAGTATGTCAGATGGAGCTTCAGAATCATTGCCACCAAACAGCACCCTAGCTTTACCCTCTCCAGGATGAACTTGTTTGTACTCCTAACAGTCAATGGTACTCTTCTCCAACACCACAGCTCAAAGGCATCAATTCTCCTTCTATCATTCCTAGTCATTGTCCAGCTGTCTGATGCATAGCAATGTTGCTTAAAGGGTTTTATTTGTTCCCCCCCACCACCCCGCATTGTTGTGTACTGTCAAATCCAATCAGACTGGCATAGAAAGAGATTGCTTCTCCTTCTCCAGCGGAGCTTCTGGTGAATTCAAAATGTGCACCTTAGGCATTGCAGTGCAGCTTTTTGTCACTAGGCCACCAGGGCTTAAGGGCTTTTAAATAAGAGTTCTGGTAGCCTAATGGTAAGGACTTGTGCTGCCAATCCAATGGCAGAATGGCAGGCAGTTTGAATGTACCACCTCCTCTGTGGGAGAAAGATAGACAATCTCCTTCCATGCAATTTTTAGGTTCTGAAAACCTGCTTGAGGTCAGTTATGAATCAGCTCCTACTTGACAGCACATAACAAAAACCAACATTAATGGTTTGAGGGTTGTTTTACTTTCTACTTTTTAAAATTTGGTTTTATACAAATAGCTTGTCATTCATGTACATTGCATTTTATACAATAACTCATTTGCATTGCATTTTATTTTTATACACCGTATTTTCTACAATCATTCATGTGTATTGTATTTTTATATATTTACTATTCATCTATACCTATTATCCCCCCTCATCTTCTCAAGTCCCCAGTGACTCTTTCCTATATCTTCACCACCCTCACAAGCATCTGCGATTCTAGTGATTTTTCCCTTTTCCTATACCCCCTCTTCCCATCCCATTTTGGATATGTACACATATTTTGCTTAGTTAACCTCATATACAATGGGGTTTTTAATGGCCCTTTTTTTCTGAAGCTGATACTAAGAGCTATCTTCTCATGTGTCTCTCTATGGACTTGAACTTCTAGCCTTTATATCAGCAGCTGAGTGTGCTAACCATTGTACCACCCTGAAACTCCTGGCACATAGTAGGCATCTGTAAACACTAGGTAGTTGGTTGATAGTGGCACTATTTGATGAATGCTAAGGCAAGTGGTCAACGATGCTAAGTTTTTATTTACAAGTCAATATCCTACAGTCCAGGCTTACACAATCTGATCCTGGTCAGACAGCTGCTGGCATTTGCTGTCCTTTTACTGACTTGGTTAAGCGGACTTTGCAGCTGAGGTTGAATCTTCATTCCCCAGTGTCCCCTGTTTTGAAGGTTCTCACTGTCTGTGCATTGTTGCCCTGCTGGCCTCATCACTGAACTTTGGCCAAGGATCGATGTATAAGTCTCATGTTCTGATGGTCTCATGTAACTTATCTCGTACCAGGACTCAGGGATTACATGGAAACAATCCCTACCCTGAGTGCTTTAAAAATGGCACTCTACTTTTAAATGAAACAGAAAAAAGGGTGAGGGATCAAAACATGCTTGCTTTTCAGCATAGATTGATTAGCTGGCACGGATAGGAAAGCTGGTCTTTGAAATCTATAGGCATCATGTTGCAGCTCTGACCTGCCTGACCCTGGTAGATTAGTAATGGTCTATGCAGCCTGCTCTGTCAGCATGCCTGGCAAGGAAGGCACAGATGGTGCCAGTTTGAGAAATACACGGCGCTCAAGCCTTCTGCCTTGGCCACGCAACCTCTGGAGGAGGAGCCGAGACTGGGCTGTTTCCAGACATGTTTCTGCAGACCGTTGGAAGAGATCCATGAAGATGCCCATCCGGGTTCAGAATCTGTTTGCTGAGTCTTGCTAAAGTAATGCTTCCGTGCCTTTGCGTAGGCCTTCCTGAGCCGCTGGGCACTGGTAGTTTTGACAGCATCTGTGGCCTTGGGGTTATTCTGAAAGGTAATTTGAAACAGTAACTGAATCTTATTCCAAGGAATTGAGCATAATGCATTTCTTGTTTTCCTAGAGTCAGTCAGCCTAAGGAAAATCCGAGCAGGCTGGAATGGGAGAAGAAGAGTCTTGAGAATTAGAGCCATCAATTTAACCCAGGGATAGAAAGAATTTATTATGGAAAACAGCACACATGACCTCTCCCCCCTCCAGCTGCCACCAGCTTCTGGGCTGTTGAGTGACACTCTGAACATTTGTACTCACTAGTCTATGAGAGGGTTAGACTTAGATATGGTGACACTGTTCCTTAAAGATCAGAAGGAAATGAACCTTCTTACCATGTAACCATTGCCTGAAATATTCTCTCCACAAAGCTGAACTATTTTAAAAGAAACTGCTGTTTGGAAAAGGAATCTCTGGATAGTACCAACCAAACAAACACTCTACTACTTGCTGAAAGGTTGGTGGTTTGAACCCACCCAAGGGCACCTCAGAAGGTGAGTCTGCCAATCTGCTTGTGAAAATTTACAGCTTTGAAAACCTCACTGAGCATAAAGTTGTACCCTCATCATGTAGAGCTGCCGTGAGTCAGAATCGGCTCAAAGTGAGCCACCACGACCTCTATTATTAAGAAAGAGTCCTGAACAGTTACACTGAATACCCAGTGTTAAGGAAACATACCCTGCATCTGAACTATTTTTCTAGGAAATTGAAGACAAACTAGCCAAAGATGGGTGTATGGATAATGAAGAGCAAAACATATAACAACAACAAACAAGTCCACTGCTGTCAAATCGATTCTGGACTAATATCACTCCGTAAGTCTGAGGAGAACTACCCCTCAGGGTTTCCCAGGCTCTAAATCTGTGTAGAATCAGACCACCACATCTTCCTCCCATGAAGTGACTAGTTCAAACTGTTGACCCTTCAGTTAGCAACCTAACACTTTAACCACTGTGCCACCAAGGCTCTGGAGAGATCTACAGCTCCACTAACTCAACTCACTGCTGTTAAGTCAGAACAAACTTCGTGACCCCCAGTTGGTTTTCAGAGGCTGTTAAGCACACCGGAGGAGATTGCCTCTCTTTCTTCCCCAGAGTGACTGAATTGAATTGATGGCGAGGCAAAGATGTACAAGTGTACAAAGAACCAGACCCAGGCCATCGGGCTGATTCCGACTCATGGTGCAGCTTGATTGGCTCTTGGAAGCTACATGTCTTCAGGAGGTTAGACTGATTTGTCTTTTTTGAGCACAACAGCTGGTGGACTTGAACTGCTAATGTCATTGCAGGGGGTCACTTGATCAGCCCCTGGCCTGTCACTATTCTCAACTTTGTTTTCTTTTTTGTATTCTTCTGCTGCTCTTCAGCTCTGTAAGTCTCCATCCTGGTTAGTTCTGGCTTTGCAACTTGTTACTGTTTAACTGACTTACTTTGATTTACTTCTGGGTCATTTTGTAAAATATATTGTTCTTTCATCCTTGAGATATTTTCCTCAGAGATGCTGCTGGGTTGAAATGTGAACTTTAAAAAAAAATTCAACTTCAGAAAGGCTTACAGTGACTTCATGAAGTGTATTGTTTCCTTTTCAAAGATAGAAAGAAACAAATCCTGCTCAGTGAAATCTAGTGCTTTTGAAATTGGAATATTGGGGCATGGCCTAGAGGGAGATTGGAAAGAATGAAAAGGGCATTTGTTAAACTTACACTGTGGGCACACATTTAATTACAGCATCACTTACTTGAGTCCGGAAGAGAGAGATACTCAGCGAACACACTCAAATCTCACAGAAGCATACTTTTCCTTGGTTAAGAGAGTGTAACTCTAGTGGGATGGTTGACTATATGTGAGGCTAAAGAGATTGGAGGCAAGAATGACTCCCAAGTGTTCAGGGGGAGGAACTGGTGGATATTAGAATGCAGATATTCATGGGCAAGAGGAAGGCAAAGGGTCCAACTTGAATGAGTCTGTATGTGAAGTACCAGTTAATTCCTTGGACATTTAGCTCTGATCTGGAGCAGAGGATAACATTTTCTAGTTGTTGATACGTGGTAGTGGAGGTGTTAGTTCTTGTCTATGTGGTTCCACATTCATGGACAAAAGACCTCGTCCACAAAGGACCAAAACACTGCCTTGTCTTGTGAGCATGGTAATCATGGGTCATTGTGGTCCACAGAGGTTTCCACTGGCTGATTTTCAGCAGTAGTGCTTTGCTGAGCCTTTCTTCCAAGTCTGCCCTAGTGCGTTGTTATAACCTGCTCAGCAACATTGCCACGTGCAAGCCTTTACTGAGAGATGGGTGGCAGGTGTGCCAGAGCTGCATTGGCTGGGAATTGAATCTGGGTCACCTACATGGAGTCCATGGAACCACTACTGCCCCTATGACTGAAGTATAGCTCTTAAGGAAGCCACTCGAATACAATTCTAGAAGTGAGATTCAGTAGTAAACTAAAAACAGCATGAAGATGCCCTTTCCAGTTCAGTAGCCCAGCCCCAAATCTTCTTGCCTAGTGAAGATAAGGGCGCTCTGGTGGCTTTGTTGTTGTTGTTTGCCGTAGTGTCAGAACTGACCCATAACTGACCCTCCAGTGGGATTTCAGAGGCAGTAAATCACACAGGAGGAGAGTGCTCATCATTCTCCCATAAAGCAGCTGGTGGATTCGAACCAGGTGCTTTTGAGATTACACTGCAGCTTCTTAGCATCGTGGTATCAGAGCTCCCTTATGGTGTGTTAATTGTAAGGAATTGCACTGCCAATCCGAAGGTACATAGTTTGAACCTACCAGCAGCTCCACAGGAGTAAGATGAGCAGTTTCCTTCAGTATGTTTTACTGCTGCTGGAGGGTTAGCTGTGAGTTGGTTCTGACTTGGTGGTACTCAACAACAGTGAAGCTAAGTAACAAATCTGTTAGCTATTCCTTATTTCAGTATCATGAATGTGTATTTGGTGGGAAAATTCATCCTGGTCTTTGAGTTGGAATCAATTCTTGGAAATAGCCAGACTTTTAAGATCTTTCTCATGCATGCTCCACCATTTGAAGCAGATGCCAAAACAAACCAAGAGATAGGTAGTAGCAGGTCTGCTAGTCTATTTAATAGCGGGAGCAGGAAGAATGATGGGAGAAGAGGACAGGAGAAGCCAAGAATAAAACCTGGTCAAGAGGCCACATCAACTCTGCTTGGCAGACAGGCCCAGTGGCTTTGGTAATTATACTGGTGCCTGGTGGATGTGAGCTTTTTCCACTGAGTTTAAAAAAGACTTTCCTCTAACTACTGGGTTGCCCAGAAGTTAGGCCACTTTTGCCCTTGGTGGTTTTGTCCTGTGGAATCCTCTGTGTCTGTGCAGCAAGCTGTTTGCTGACTACACGATAAATCTTCTGACCCCACTGTTTCCTCAGCTTCTGCCTCATCTCCTCTTGCCTGAGCTCACAGGAGGTTTGTGAGGACATGCCCACCTGGACGAGGCCCAGCAAAAAACACATGACTGCATGGCTAGACTGGCACATGGGACTTGACCGAAGTAGTTTTCTCTCTTTCCTTACCCCCCCCCCCCACACACACACTCTTTCTCCTTCCCCTTTCTCTTTTTATCCTCAGTACTTTTGGCATCAATATTATAGGAACAGAGTCTAACTGATAGGAATTTCATGGCAAAGCTTACCAACAAGTGGTGAGGTCCCACTTCACACTTGAACTTCCTTTGACTTAATCCTTTTGTTATAAATAGAACTACTTTACACACCCAAATTTGCTACCAATTCCATTTTTAGTCTTCTAATTCTGGAAATCACATGGGAAGAAAATAGAATTTAAAAACTTGAAGGGAAAGGAATCCTGAAAAGAAAGAATCCTGCACTTCTCCTATGAATACTTCCATCATATATAATCCCCATGTAAAAATCCCAAAGACTTTTTCCTTTTAATTCACTCCTGGGTTTTCCTGGTGTTGCATTCTGAGAGTAGATCGTCATAAATAAAACAAAAAACAAACCATACCTAATGCCCTTGAATCCATTCTAACTCAGTGAGACTGTGCTTCTGATTTCTGAGGTGGTCAGATTTTAAAGGAGATGACTTCCCCATCTTTCTACCTCATCAACAACTCGTGGATTAGAACTACTAATCTACCTGTTTGCAGCTCAATTCATTCCACACTATATCTTTACATCCATAATCACTAGTTAACAATGAGGTCCACCTTCTGTTTACATTATCCTTTAGGAGGCCAGAAAATAAATCGAGACTAAAAGACCAAAAAGAAAGTCAAACCACTGCCATCGTGTTAATTTCTATTCACACAGAACCTGTAGAAAAGAGTAGAACTGTCCTAGAGTGTTCCTAAGGCTGTAATCCTTCTGGAGGTACATTGCTACATCTTTCTCCCAGGGTGGGACCAGTGAGTTCACACTGCCATTAACAGCGTTCCATTAATAGCTGAGCACTTAACCACTTTGCTACCAGGGCTCTTAAATTGAAGCCACGGTTATAGGCATATTTGCAGTGAAAATAGGTTGCCATTTGTTGAAAGTTTTGGTGTAGTAGTTTTGAAATGTCATTAAACTTTAAAAGGAATGAATATTTGCAAAATATTGTGCTTTTACAGAATAAAAAATATTCTTCTAGAGTATTTTATTTCTATAAATAATAGACAATATTTGTCAAGTTCTTCTGGGACATCAAGATGAGTACCAAATGGGATTGGGCCTCTAAGATTTAAGAGTTTATGGTAAAGGTAGTGGTACAGATAGATGCGTTCACTGCAAGGGCCTTAGTACATAGTGGTAATGCACTTGGGTACTAACTGAAAGGTTGGTAGTTCAAATCTATCAGCAGCTTCTTGGAAGAATGGGAGACAGTCCCCTCCAGTAGAGATTTAGAGCCTAGAAACCCAATGGAAAGTTCCTATGCATCAGAACCAACTCATTGACAGTGGTGTTTACAGTGTGGTACAGTGGTGTTTACAGTGTGGTAAGCGCTTTTGAAAGAAAATGAAGCTATCCTGGATACAGCTTGAATCAGGGGTCAATTTAGAGAAATTACTCACATTGAATATTCAAGAATGAAGTGAAGTTGGACTGAACTGGGGTGAGTGATGTGATTTCTAGTCACAAGAGTGATTTGAGGTTTCAGCATCCTGGGGTGGACAAATCACAGAAATTGTCATCAGGTAAATGATGGAGTGCTGAGAGATAAGGCACATGTATCTAGTTGGTAAATTATGTATTCCTCTAGCAGTGTAGAGAATGGATTGAAATAGAAAATGAGAATAGATTTCAGGTAGGGAAACCTGGTAGGTCATTGTTACAAAACAGCATGAAGGTTTGAATTGAGGCAGGGACAAGGGAGATAGTAATCAATGGATGTGAGAGACATTAGAGATGAAACCTGTGGGATTTTGTCATAGCTGTAATGTGATTATAATGTCTTGGCATGTGTATGGGAGGTGATGGGAGCATATTTTCTGGAGTGATTGTCTTCTGTTGGGATTAGGGACAAGGGAGGGAAATGAAGAGGTAGAGCTACCAATTGTGAGTTTGTGGTGTTACAATTAAAAAAAAAAAGTCATCTGGTTGACTTCTACTTTCGGCCACCTCTTTTGCTTCATTGGGAAAGACCGCCAGAAAGACAAACAAATATGTCTTGTAAAAGGTGCAGCCAGGTTGTTCCTTGGAGCCTGAGATAGTGAAACATCATCTGGCATACTTTGGGCACGTTGTTAAGGAGTGATCTTTGGAAAAGGACATAATGCTTGAAAAGATGGAGTGTCAGTGAAGAGATGAACAAAGGGAATGCACACAGTTATTGTGATGGTGGGCTTGACTATGTAAGAGACGACGAGGATGGCACAGTTCAGAACAGAGTTCAAATCTCTTGTTGTTAGGGTCATTATGAGTCATATTTGACTCTATAGACACTTAACAACCTCAACAACATGGGAGGATGGAGGTAATGGGAAGCCTGAGCCATCAAATCAGAGTTGGGTGGGGGCAGGGCTGGGAGATACAGGAGGGGTAAGCAGAGGGAATTGAGTTGGATGCTTCCAGGGCAGAGTGAGGGAATATATCACAACACAACAGAATGACATTATACAATTGTAAGCATTGTTATAAAATTAGACATATATGTGTGACTGAATGAAACCAACAAAAAATTTTAAATTGTACATGACAGTTAAGGTATGCAGTAAATTATTATCATGGAAGAAGTATTGTTATACTCCTTCAAGACTGAAAAAACCCAAAACCCCAAACAATACACAAAATAAGAAATCTTATTGCTATTGAGTCAGAACCAACTCATAACTGTCTTTCTCTTGAATTTCTTTGCCTATAAATCATGAGTGGAGATAGCCCATTTTTCTTCCACAGAACTGCTGGTGGAGTTGAACCACCAGAGAGACATGGCCATTGGGTTAGCATTACAGCTACCTATGGACTAAATCACCAGAGCTCAGTTTGCAAAGGTAAATTCACTGGCTATTGTTAGGTGCAACAAATCTGAATCTTGCCCTGTCCCGTGCTTTTCTCTTGTTGAGAATCTTACTCTGAGGACTGACTCCTGCTGGCATGTTGCCCAATGTGTGTGAGATGGATTTTCACCATCCTTGTCTCTTAAGAGAGAATTTAAAATGTAATTTAGTTTATAAAATTACTTTGCATATATTCCTGTCTTTAGGACATCTGCACTAAAAATTTGTAAATCTACTTCACCTTCTATAGGAGCAGTGGCAATTCAAGGGTAAAATTATCTCCCTCAGTGTGGGAGACCCTGATGACATTTCTGAGTAGGATACCTTATGCATGCTGCTATGATACTAAATAGATTTTAGCAGTTTCTAGATTGAGATGAATTAAGAAGGAAGATTTGGTGATCCCCTTCCAAAAACCATCCAAAGAAAACCTTGTGGATCCCATCAATCCATTCCCCAACTGATTACGGGCTATCATTTTCATTCTGTCTTGCACAGAATTATCTTGAGTTGGTGGTTTGCCTGACTGCAAATAGCAACATTCTACCTTTTCAGGGCATACTAGTATGCCATTGATATATATTGTTTTAGTAGAGAGCTTCAATTTAAATACACATTCATCTGAAGGCCAAATCCATTTTCGTTCAAATACTGACTTTGTCTGTGTCACTGCCTTTGGCTGTGATGTGAGTGCTTCAGTTCATAGTACTATTGAAGAAAGCATTATTTTACTCTCCCAAGAGAAAAGCAAACCCCAGATCACCAGAACTCAACCTCCCCAGCCCTTTCAACCGTATATATTCTCTGAGCATCTTTTAGGAGAATAAGATATACGGTAGTATAGCCTATTCATGAATTTTATGGCTTTTGGTGTTATTTTTAGAACTGGGATCTGTGTATTCTTTGTTCAGAATTATTCATTCACTGTCTACAGCTTATTACATTAAATCCCAAACCAAACCCATTGATGTTAAGTTGATTCCAACTCATAGCAAACTTCTAGGAGAGAATACAGATGTCCTATAGAGATTCAGGCAGCAACTTTCAGGGAGGCAGAATTGCACATCTTTCTCCTGTGGAATAGATGGCAGCTTCAAATGTGCAATCACTTAGTAGCCAAATGCTAAATCCCTGCAACACTAGGGTTCCTTCATCCATTAAATGTTTCTGTTAAAAAAAGATGAACTTACACTACTCAAAGATTGTTTGTCGTTTAACTAAAGATGAAGTTAATGTGAAAAAAATGTACTAATTAATGCATTTCCTAAAGATCTTGGAGCTAACTGTACATGACTTTTTTTAAATTGGGTTAGGTTTTTTGTTGGATGATCTGTGCTGTCCCTTTAAATGCTAATATTCTTTGATTCTCTCTTTCTCCAGTCAGGAGGTTTGAATCATAAATGGTTTTCTGGTTAACCTTTAGTGATTCAGAAATTAAGTTCATCAAAACATCTTGCTCAATGATTCTTTAATTTCCTAGAACATTAGCTGATGCCTCTCTACTATAAGTAAACTGCATAGTTCCTCAGGCCCCAAGAGTAGTTAAAGGGTTTGCTACTTGACAAGCTTCTGTGTGTGTGTGTGTGTGTGTGTGTGCGCGCGCGCGCGCACACACACGTGTGCATGTTTGTGTAAAACACTGTAAAGGGAGGATTGCTCTGGGAGGTTTTATCTACATTCATCTTTTTATTTTGTCCTATGCATTTCTTTGGCAAGAGACATCTATTTCCAATGAGACATACTTCCAAGAAGACCAATGCCATTCTCAACATTTCACAGTCACCCATAATTTTTTTGTTCACACTTTCCCACCTCAGCCACTAATTATTAAAATCTCATGATCTGCCAGACAAATACAACTCTGTAGTGGTATTTGAGCAACAAATCAATGAGCAAATATTGATGCAACACATGCCACATGAGCGTGACACCATCTGGGGTTTTGTACATGATTTATATGGGAAGCCGGGGACTGTCTCTGTCTTTGAGAGGCTCACAATCTAATTATTAGTGAGACTATAAAGAAAATGCAGACAATTCTAACGTAAGCTCTGAAAGCAATTTTTCCAGTTATTAAGGTATTTGGATCATCATTGACTCATTCATCAAGTATTTGCTGAGACTCTAGTGTGAGTCAAGAAGTGTGCTGAGGAATGGGGTACTTAGAAAATGAACCATTTGCCAGTGACAGAGAATTAATGACCAAAGAGTTAATGAGATGAAATGATTATCAGAAAGAATCCAGAAATGAGTGAGATAATTACACAGACTACGTCAGGATCAAGAGAGCTCTGATTGTCTCTTGGATAAGAAAGACAGATCAAGTCCATCAGCTGCTCTGTGGGAGAAAGATGGGCCATCTCCTCCCGTGAAATTTACAGCCTCTTAAAATCCACTGGTGAGTCGGCTGTGATTCAGGTCTGACTCAATGGCAATGAGTTAAATTAGGTTCATTTCAGGATAAATTATTAAATAACTACTCTATAGGCAGTGCTCTTGTCACTAGTAACAGGTGAATGGATTTGTCTATGGATCTAGACAGTGTCTCTACAGTGATTCATAACTGAATGGTTGAATTTAGCCTGTGGTTCTGTGGAAGAAAGGCATGGCAAACTCCTATTGTAAAGAATATAATTAATAAAATTCTGTGGAGACATTTTACTCTGAAACAGATAGGGTCACAATAATTTGACTCTATGACAATTTATTTAGTATTGATTTAGGTACGTGTGTGCATGCCTGTCTGTGTCCAGGGGTTAGTCAGCTGGAGCTTAGTGGCACCATCCATAGCATACTGATTAACTAACCAAAGGGCTGTGAGTCTCTGGAGGCTCGAATTCATGAGATATTCCTTTGGAAAAAAGATGGCTCTTCTCTTCCTGTTACAATTAAGAACCTCAGAAACAGGATGGAGGATCCTTTGAGTTAGAATTGACTCAATTGCAGTGAGCTTTCATTTTTTTTTATTTTCTGTTTTTTTTAAATTCCATTTTCCTCCTGTATCTTTTCTTGTAGACTGTGTGATGTAGTTAGCTGTGGGTGTTGGAAGTGCAAAGCTCTGGGTTTCACCTTTGACTTTTTGTTTTACCAAATGTGTGAAATTACATGAATAATGTGACCTCTTTGAGCCTTTATTTACATCTGTGTTGAAAAGGTAGAGATAGGGCCTGTACTTCCCATTACATGGGCTACATGACAATTCAAGTAAGAAAATGTATATAAAATGAAAGGATTTGAGAAATTATCAATGCACGATAAATTTTAATTATCATTTAGCAATTCTTATTAACTTGTGGTGGAGATTGGTTTTCATTGAAAACCTCTTTCCCTATACATGTGCTACACAATTTGGAAGACAATAAATATGACATTAAGAGGTATGTTAGAGTTTGTGTGCTCAACATTGCTGTTTGGTGTTCTAACGTGGATTTTGACTGAGTGACCCCATGTGACAGAGATTCTTAGCTTTGATCGTTCTATAAGCAGATCATCAAATCTTTTTCCTGAAGACCCACTGAATGAGATCTGTACAGTTGTACTTCCAGTTACAAATGTAACATTTAACCATTATTTCACCTGGGCCATTTCTCCTGCCTTTTGAAATTGATAATTGACAGTCAAGTTAATGAGTTAGCTACTACATTTTACTTAGAAATCACCCTTGAACTTTCCACAATGTTATATATATATATATATCTCCAATGTATAAGTGGGCCACTGTACAGGACACAATTCCAAAGTAAGAGTGTGATCAAAATTCTCCCTTTACCAAGTGCTCCTTTACACCTCCCTCCCTGTGTGGGTCTCTGCCTTCTCAGCATGAGGTTGGCCCCTTTGAGATACTGCAGCTCCAGAGACAATGGTTTCCCTGGAAGTAGACTCTCTGGGTTTGATAATGATAATTTTACACATGTGCACTGTCAAAAAGTTACTGAAAAAACCTTAACTCTGAACGTATATAATCCAAGGGGAAGAAAGGAAAATGTTTTCTATAATTCTCAGAAGTTTACAAAAAGTTTTTGCTTCTCATTCTTTTTTTTATTTAGGATTATTTTTTTCTATAATTATATTTTATTAATTTTCATAAACATTTACAGAGATTTTGGGTTTCCATTCATTCATTGTTGCACTATTCTCTCTACCCTCCTCCCAGTTTGTTCTTGTCCAAATGCCACAGTGCTTGTCAAAGCCAGTTCTGATTAATCTTCTTTGTCAGTGTGTCCTTTGCCATTCCCTATCACTCCTCCTTGAGAGAGACTTCACCCTGAGTCATAAGGAAAAGGGGATGGCGTATTCTCTTAGCTACTTCCTGCTGAAAAGGGACGCTGTGGGTTTCAGGGTGAAGATCTTCTCTCACTACTCTAAAGGGCCCCTTTGGCAGTAGGAAACACATAGACTATTATGGAGATTGATTTTGGAATTTAGATGCACTCTTATTGATTGTGCTTGGCCGTACATGTTCATATCCTTGAAGATGTATCATGGGGGTGTTGCAACCTAGAAGACACAAATTTGACTAACCAGTTATAAGTACATGAGTCAAAAATTATGGAAAAGTAAAAGAAAAGATTCTTTCATTGTTTTACAAACCCTCCCCCAGGTTCTCTCCACCATGTAGCCCTCGCTCTAGTCTCCTGTGATGACAGAAATACCTAGTTATATATCTCTTTTAAACAGTTTTCTCCCTCCTCTGTTTCAGTGCAGTATACATTATTGAACCCATCTTACTCAGTCTCTCCCCAACCCCAAGGACAGTCCCATTCTACAACAGTGGCATCATGTAATATTTGTCCTTTTGTGACTGGGATATTTCACTCAGCATAATGTTCTCCAGAGTCAACCATTTTGAATAATATTGCATAAATTCCTTGTTTTTTAATGCAGCATAGTATTCCATTGTGCGAATATACCACAGCTTCTCTAGCCATTCGTTTGTTGATGGGCACTTAGGTTGTTTCCAACTCCTTGCTATTGTGAACAAAGCTCTGCCTGGTCTTAAAAATGGATACATTCTTGGGTATTGCTGTTATCTTCTACCCTTATATATAATTTAGGGCCTTTCTATTTGCTTATTAATCAAAGGATGAATTAATTTGTTGATAAATAAATTATCACCAAAATACTTTGCATTTTGTGGAAAAATAAATTTTTACCAAAATTTGCTTTAAATTCCACCATTTTCTTTTCAATGTCCCATTTTGTGTTTCAGTGAAATGTGGTCTTAGCCCCTCCAAGGAATTGAAAATTAAAAATTAATAAAAATCAAACACTCTGGTATGTCAGTCAACTGGCCTCAATATCATGATTTTTGTTGTATTTTTTACCTTGTAAATATTTCAACCTATTTTGGATTTTGTCTGATTAACCAGCTAGCAAGGAATGTGGTGATAAATTAGTCTCAATGATGTAAAACAAACCTATACAAAATCAGCTTAAGGAAGTTCTAAAATAGAATTTTGATACTTTAGGCAATTGTTGCCTAATGTCTTCATAATTCTCTGAGGAAGGGAAGACTCTTATTTAAATAAGATAGCTTATTTACCAAGGATGACCTACACTATTGAATTTGTAGAGTAAATCATCACTGTCTATTAACATTTCATTATGCTCAGCTTTGAAATAATAGGAGAATATCAGTGAGGTCAGAAATCAGAAGTAAAATTTAGACTATCCCATTCACAAAAGCAGATGAAATGCCTTTAGAAAGCTAGAAGAAGAATTGCAACACTTTTAGAAGAAACATCAAACTACAGACTTCAATATAGATTACATTTTGACATCAAGAAAACAAAAACGCTCACTAGACCGTGACAAATGGAGAAAAGATTAATGCTATCAAGGAGTTAATTTTAGTTAGATCAATAATCAATGCCCCTGGTAGCAGCAGTCAGGAAATCAAAAGACATGTGACAATGGGCAGATCTACTGGCATGGGTCTCTTTAAAGTGCTAAAAGCAAAGATAGCAATTTAAAGACTAAAGTATGCGCAACCCAAACTGTGATATTTTCAGTTGTCTTGTTTCCATATGAAAGAACAAGAAAGACCAAAGGATCCATGGTGTTGGTGATGAGTATTAAAAAATACCATGGTCTGCCAAAAGAACAAACAAGTCTGTTTTGGAAGACGTGCAACCAGGGTGCTCTTTGGGCAAGGGTGGTGAAACTTCATTTCATTTTCTTTGGGCATGTTATCAGGACGGGTCTGTCCTCAAAAAGAGGCATTATGCTTGGGAAAGTGGAAGAAAGGAAGACTCTCAAAGAAGTGGATTGACACAGTGACTGCAACAAAGGTCTTGAGCATAATAAAGACCAGGAAGGTATCAAAGTTTGTATCTGTTGTTTTTAGGGTTTCTGTAAGTAATAGTCTACTTAGTAGCACTTAAGAACAACAATCTCTGATTACTTTTGTATTTTGAGCGAGAATTTCTGAGAGCAGAAATGCCACTTGAAATATAGCAACTCTGCTATATGTGGGCATCGCATTGCTTTTCTTGAAAAACGGTAAAGGATTACTATGAGACTACATTTAGGGCTTAGAGAGATATACAAGCATTTTTCTAATGCTTTTATTATTGTCTAGAGACTATGTAAAATTCTTAACTGGGTAGAGGTGATAACTGAATTGTTTAGGAACTTTTTTCCTTTCAGTAACATTGGATTTGAATGTCAACTTTTAGCTATATTAGATAACTATTGTTGTTATGTGCTGTCGAGTCACCTCTGACTGATAGTGATAATAACTCTGAAACCTGCCATATCCCGAGCCAGTCTCACTGACTCTGACACACCTACCCCCATTGCTTTAGTTACTGTATCAATCAACCAATCAATCTCATCTGGGATCTTCCTCTCCTGCACTGTCCCTTTACCCTTCCACGCATGATGTCCTTGTCCAAAGACTGATCTCTCCAGGCCACATGACCAAAGTATGTGAGATGGAGCTTCCAAATCCTAGCCTGCAAGGAGAAACTTGGTTTCATCCTCTCCAAGACAGACCTATTTGTTTTCTTGGCAGTTTATAGTATTTTCTAGACTCTTCTCCAGCACTACAACTCAAAGGCATCAATTCTTCTATCATCATTATCCATCTCTCTGATGCAAAGCAAGTAATGGTGAAGACCATGGACTGGATTAGGCACAACTTAGTTTCTAGACTGACATCGTTGCTTCTCAGTTCTCTGAAAAGGTCTCTGATGGTACATTTACCTAATGCAATTCATCTTTTGATTTCCTGAATGCCGGTGCCAAAAGTGTTGATTGTTGAGCCAAGCAAGCTGTTAACTGTTAATAACTTGAATCTCTTCTCCATCCTTCATGGTGCTGCCAGTTGACCGAGTGGTAAGAATCTTTGTCTTCTTGATTTTGAGCTTCAATGCATGCTGAAGATTACAGTCCTGGACTGCTGCAGCAAGCACTTCAGGTCCTCCTCAGTTTCAGTCAGCAAGATTTTATCATCTACATAATGTAGGTTGTTGATGAATCTTCCTCCAATCCTGATACCAGCATTCCTCTTCATAAAGCCCAGCCTCCAGAATGAACTATTCTGCATATAGATTGAAAAGCTATAGAGACAGGATATATCCCTGACGAACTCCCTTCCTGATTTTGAACCATGCAGTGTTTCCCTGCTCTGTTCTAAGGACTGCTTCCTGGTCCAAATATAGGTTTCACATAAGCACAATTATGTGTTCTGGGATTCACATTCTCTTCAAGGTTAACCACAATTTGTTCTGATCCACACAATCCAATGCCTTTGCATAGTCAACAAAACACAGATAGATATCCCTCTGGTATTCTTTGCTTTCTGCCAAGATCCATCAGATATTGGCAATAACATTTCTAGTGCATTTCTGGCAGTTCTCTGTAAAGATACTGTTCCAGTTGTTTCTAGATAATGATCAGCAGGATTTTGCTTGTGTGTGATGAGTGATATTGTACAATAATTTCCATACTCTGTCTGGTCACCTTTTATTTTTTGAAAGGGAATAAATGAAATATGGATCTCTTCCAGTCAGCTGGCCAAGTAATTGTCCTTCAGATTTCTTGGCACAACCTGGTGAGCATGTCCAGGACTAATACATTTAGCTGTTTCTTTTTAAGACTTACTAAACCCTGGAGCTATTATTAGTAAGGTGTTTTGCTGTCAATCCAAAGTAAAGCGGTTAGAATCTACCAGCTTCCCTGATGGAGAAAGATGGGTAGGTTGCACTCAGAGTTTTAGCCTCTGAAAACTCCTCGAAGGGTCAGATATGGGATCTAACTCAACAGGACATAACAACAACAAGCTGAATTTTGTGCTAGGCATTGTAACAATTAAGGTAGGTAAATAGAATTGCCTTCATGTAGTAACTGTTAGGACATGGATCCTGAAGAATTTGGAGCCTGTTATAAACCTAGTTCATAGAGAGTTGCACTGTTTAACCCATATGCACCTGATTTGAATCCACCAGCAGCTTCACATTCCACAAAAGAAAAACAAGCGATCTCCTTCTGTGTGATTTACGGCCTCGGGAGGGCCAGATGTGAGTCAACAACATTGTGTATGTGTATATGTGTGTGTATTATAAACCTCAAGCAACCCTATGACAGGCAAATATTACTTAACTACTCATTTGATTTAACATTGCTTGGTGAAAATCGTGAAAGGAAAACCTTTTTTCTTATAAACATGTTAAAGAAATATTGATCAGATAAATAGGAACATTACTTGGGGGAAAAGGTGTTGTAGAAATAGAAAGAAGAAATGATTTTCAGCAGAAGATTGTTCGAAACAGTCACATGTCACAGCGAAACTGCGCGAGATAAGGTCACTGAAGCCAGTAGCATTGCTCAGAGGTGATGGGTGACTGTTACGGGTTTCCCAGGTGATCCATCAGTTATGCTCCTATTACCTGAATGAGCTAAAAAATATACTTTCACACAGACACTTGCCAATTTTTAGATAAATTTTATTCTCAGCTTCCTCAAATTGAAAGTTATCAAAATGTCTTTCTCTAGATGAATGGATAAACTATGGCATATTAATACATGGAGTATTCTTCATCAGTAAAAAGGCATGAGCTTTCAAACTACAAAAAAGGCAGGTTATAATGGTAATAATCTCTAAAGAGAATAAGACCCCTGGAGAGAGAGATCAACATAGTGACTACAACAATGGGCTCATGTATGTAAGAGATGTAAGATATAATGGAGATGGCACAGAATAGGGCCAGGTTCAGATTCACTCTTCATGTGGCATCTAGGACTTGTAGTCAACACAATGGCACTACCACCAACATTTTACCAGGAAACTCTGATGGTCTCATGTATGGAAAGTTGCTCTGCCAACCCAAAGGCAAGTATTGAATTGAATCCACCTGTTGTTTTGCACGAGAAAGATGGGCTGTCTTTTGTGATTTGCAGCCTCTGAAAATCCACTGGAAGGTCAGCTATGAGTCGGTTCCATCTCAAAAACAATGAGATATAAGGAAAACAGAGAATGAAACTGGTAATTGCTTCTTAAGAGAAACAACTGAGTTAACCGCATTATGCTAAGTAGATTCTTACCAGATCAATGCCCAAAGAGATGGGAATAGTGCAATGGTAATTTAGAAGACAGAGCTGGTAATTGCCTATTTATCAGCCACATATATCTTTTCTTCACTACACACACACACACACACACACACATTACGTTCACGCTTTGCATATTATGTGTTATCCCTGTTTGTTCCATGGCTGGGCAGAGGAATGGGTGATCCAGGGAACGTAGTGCGACTATACTGAGAAGAGATTCAGAGGCTTCTTGTTGGAGAGAAGCAGAGCTCAGAGTATTGAAATGCACTTTTACTGTGAGAATTTAACATCTAATTCAGAGGAGTCCTGTGTATAGTTTATCACATTATTGTCTACTGCAGAAGGGAAAGCTTGTCTTCAGTTTCTTTTTAAACTTCGATGGTTAAAGAATTTCAAGTTTGCCTTCCTTTGTGTTGGGCTGTAAACATGATTTCTTTATAATTTTGCCCCCTCTTCCCTTATATCACAAAGAGATAGTAAGAGGTAGAGAAGCATCCAGGTGAGTGAAGATATAGCACTGGAGTCCTGCTGTGGGTTAACCGCAAAACCTGTGTTCATCCACCAACTGGGAATGGGTGGCCGGCCCCTGCTGTGCTCACTCATTTTCTGATGTCTCTAACTTTTGTATTACTTGATTTTACCTATTTTCACCCATAAGAAATGACATAATAAAAAGAGCAAAAGTCAGAACTGCACCAGACTTTCTTTAGTAATCTTTTTAAAAAGTGAGACTATTTTTAAACCTGAAGAGGAGAAAACTATGAGTAGATTCTCCTTGTAATTGTGTAAAGAAGCAGCTCTGATTGTGTAGTGTGTTAGGTATTGGTCTCCTAACTGAAATGCTGGGTTTGAGTTAGGTTCAGGGTTAGGGTTAGGACTAACCAGCTGCCCCATGAGAGAAGGATGGACCACCTACCCCTGAAAAGATTTACAGCTTCGGAAATGTAATGGAAGTGTTGCCTTCTGTTGAAATTAACTGGAAGGCAATAGGTTTGGTTTCTTGAGTTTCATTTATAAGGAAAATTCCTTTTCTGATCAAAGCTAGAACCTGCTGGCTAGATTGATCGCACGTTCCAGAAGCCTATTCAGAAGGGAGCAGAGTTCTGCTGCCAGAGCATGGTGATATTGGCACCCTTTGCTTTTCAACCTTCTCAAGGGGTTACAAGCAAAGTATCATAGTTTTCTCTTAAGTTATTTTATTTTTCTAAGAACACTATTATGGTAAAATATGTACATTACAAAATTTGCCATTTTAATGACATTATTTACCTTCCTGATACTGTGTTACCATCATCATTATTCCTGAAAAGATCATCATTACCCTAAACAGAAACCTAGTGCTATTTAAGCATCCCCTTCTTTTTTTCCCCTCCTTCATAAATCTCCTAGACCCCACTAATTTGCTTTAAGTCTCTATGTACTTATTCTAGATATTTCATACAAATGGAATCATACCGTATTTGCCATTTTGTGAGTTGCTAATTTCAGTCAACAAAATGTTTTCTAAAACAACTATGAGATATCATTTCACCCCAGTTAGAATAGCAAAATTTAACAGAACAGCAAGCAACAAATGCTGGCGAGGTTGTGGAGAAACTGGAACCCTTATTCACTGTTGGTGGGAGTGTAAAATGGTGCAACCCCTGTGGAAAGCAGAATAGCGCGTTCTCAAAAAGTTGCAAATAGAGATACCATTTGACTCAGCAATTCCACTACTGGAAATATACCCCAAAGAGACCATAACTGACATCCAAGCAGATATATGCACACCCATGTTTATTGCAGCTTTGTCTACAATAGGAGTTGAAAACAACCTAAGTGCCCATTAACAAATGGATGGATAGAGAAGCTGTGGTATATTGACACAATGGAATACTATGCTGCATTGAAAAACAAGGAACTCATGCAATATTATTCAAAATGGGTGACCCTGGAGGACCATATGCTGAGTGAAGTATCTCAGTCACAAAAGGACAAATACTGCATGGTGCCACTGTTGTAAAACAGGACTGTCATTGGGGTTGGGGGGAGACTGAGAAAGATGGGTTCAATAATATATACTGCATTGAAACAGTTGAGGGAGAAAACTGTTTTAAAGGGATATGTGATTAGGTATTTTTGTCATGACAGGTGTCTAAAGCGAAGGCTACATGGTGGAGTGGACCTGGGGGAGGGTTTGTAAAATAATGAAAGAATTTTCCTTTTACTTTTCCAAGAGGGTAGTGTACTAGGGGGGAGGGTTGGGAGGGGGGAAAGTGCAACAATGAATGAATGGAAATCCAAAGCCTCTGTACATTTTTTCTGAAATTAATAATAAATTTAAAAAAGAAACATGTTTCAGACTACATCTATATAGTAGCATGTTTTAGAACTTCGTTTCATTACTGAGAATTAGTATCTGGATAGTCATCACTGGCTTCTTGGGAGAAAGGTGGGTTTTCACATCCTGTGTGATTTACAGCCTTGGAAACCCAAAGGAGGTCAGTATGAGTAAATTCAGGCTTGACTTGATTCAAGCAGTGGTTTATAATTGGTTTCTTTTTAATTTTTCTGGGTTCAGTGCTTGGCCTACACTACTTTCTAGTATTGGAGAGTCATAGGTTTAACCTAATTCAGAACTACAAGCACAGTATAATGGAACTGTCATTTCTGGATACAAAGGAAAAGCAAAGGGGAGGCAGAAGTAGAAAATAATTTCATTTCAAACCAGTAATTCTATATAATATATATTTGACTCCATAGGGTGTTTGTTTCCCATCCAGATGCTAGTTTTATAGTCAGCCCCACTATTTACATTTTTGAAGTCTCTTGTTTCCAGTCCTCTCCTGTGTCCACCCCAGTTTCTGATCAGATGATGAAGTGCCCTTCTTGAGATCCTTCTTCTTGGTTATCTTTTGCCCTGTTTATCCCACCTCCTTGGAACTTATGTTTTACTGCAGTCCTTCAGGTTTAACATTAGATGCACAGCAAGTGGCAAGAACAAAACTAAACCACTGTTGTTGAGTTAGTTTTGACTCTTGATGATCCCCTCTATTAGGAGTAGAACTGCTTCAGAGGGATTCTTAGTTAATGTCTTTATGGAATGAGTTTGCCACTCATGGTGCTACTGAGTAGATTTGACCTACTAACCTTTATGTTGGGGATGCTGTAATGTTATATGTCATCCAGTTCGAGCTGACTCATAGCTGACCCTCCAGCAGATTTTCTGAGGCTGTCAATGTCAAGAAAAAAGGATTACCCATCTTTCTCCCTTGGAGCAACTGATGAATTAGAGCTGCTTGCCTTTACATTGATAGTGGGCCAACCAGAGTTTACTTTTAGGTAAGTTGTTAAGTGCCATCGTGTGTGATGCATAGTGATCTTATGAACAATAGATCAGAACCCTGTCCTATCCTGTACCATACTCACCATTTTCACATACTTGAGCCTAGCGCAGCAGTCATTGTGTCATCCATCTGGTTGAGGGTCTTTCTCTGACTCTCCGCCTCATAAAGCATGATGCGCCTCTCCAAAGACTAGCTTCTCATAACAACATGTCCAAAGTATGTGAGACCAAGCTTTGACATTTTTGCCTCCAAGGAGTACTCTTGCTCTACCTTCTTTGAGACATATCCGTTTATTCTTTTGGTGGCCCATGGAATATTTAACACTCTTCTGGAATACCACAATTCAAAGGTGTTATTTTTTCTTCTATTATTCTTATTCATTGTCCAGCTCTCAGATGCATAAGAAGTGATTGAAAGGGAGCTTTGATGGCTTGCTAGCAAGAAGCTGCACTGCAATCGAGAAGGCTCACAATTCGAACCCACCAGATGCTTCCCTGGAGGAGGAACAATCTCCTCCTATGCCAGTCAGATCAGATTCAGTGACATACAACAAGACAAAAAAAAAAGAAAAGAAAACAAAAAAGAAGTGATTGAAAAGACTGTGGCGTAAATTAGGTGCATCTTAGTGCTCAAACTGATATCATTGCTCCTCAGTAAGAAGTCCCTGACTTCAGACTTTCCCAGTGCAGTGCATCTCCTGATCTCCTGACTGTCGATACCGAATGTGTTGATTATGGATCTAAGCAAGATGAATTCCTTGACGGTAATTGAGCACAAATCATTTTGCCTTTCAAGGCCCTATAACAATTGACAATTGGACTAATTTTATACAGATTGATGACACTTCTGCACATAGTTACTCTACCACTTGACCCCATGCAGTCTTTTTTCACATTAGGTAAGGGAATATAGGGCTCCCAGGCTGGATATCACAGTCTTCCTGTGAGAACTGGAAACTTGAGTTTAGATAGCCTGCTTGCTTACCGAACAGAGAAGCATAAGCATTACATAGATTTCTCATTTGAAATTGGGCAGGATTCTACTGACCTATTGCACATGCTCTTGTCGTTTTAATATTAAAAAGTTCAATGCTATTTGGGCATGTTCTTAGAAGTTGATCTTGTGTGCATTTATGCTGAACCTAATTTTCTAGTTCTGCCTGGATGTTGTCTCACCAGTGTTTTGGTGGGCTTTAAAATGTTGATCTGGAATAGAAGTGGAAGTGACTTTTTCAGAGTAACCACTTGTGAGGAACAGCTGGTCCTGGTGGATATAGCTTAGATGTAGAGTCAACAGACTCAGATTTTGTTCTTTGCTCAAATGTCTCTGCGCTTGCTGAAGTAAACAGATCAACACTTTCCCTAAATGTAAACATTTCTGGTGGATGGGGATTTTAAAAGATTGCGCTGGCCTTTACTGAAGACACAAGATTTTAATTCTTGTTTCTGAAATTTTGTGAAAGAATAGGAAAAGAGAAAAGGATATAACCGAGGGAAGAGGAAGACAATTTTAGTGATTGGAGGCAGAGAAAGTGGTGAGCAAGTGTTCAGGGTAGAGAGAGAGATACAGACCGACAGGCAGACGAAGATGGAGACAAACAGAGAGAGGAGAGAGACAGAGACAGGGTGATAAAGAACTCCAAGCAAGCTTTTGCTCCTTTCTATCCTGTGAATGGTGGTGGTTTTTCTTGCCTGACAGTGTGTTTTATTAGAAAATTAAGCTTGAGAAGCTCCCTGTTTCTTGAGAAGCTAGGTTTTAGCATTTTAAACTTTAAAATAGATAAAATAGATTTAAATTCTTCCTATTCAGGTAAACCTTTCCTGGGCTTATTTTTCCAGTCTTGATGGCCTGAAGTCGCCACTGGTGGTGGGCATCTCTTTCTAAATAGCATTTTACTCCCCAAAGATAATTTGAACTTTTCTTCTTGCTCTTTATCTCAGTTTATATGTATAGATAGATATATAGAGAGATATGTGTGTGTGTGTGTGTGTGTGTGTGTGTGTCTGTTTTATATATATATAAGCTTCACCAAACACTGTCCACCATGGGTAACCATTCTCGCATTTGACTCGTCAGTGTCACAGTGTTTGGCTTCACAGCAACCACGAGTTACCTCTGTAGAGCAAGTGGACATATCAGGGTTACACGACCTAGAAGAATGTTTCACCAAAAACAATTAAAGGCAGGCCTGAGTGCCATGGAGTAGAGTCACCCACCTTTAGCTTGGGAGAATGGCTCTCTGTCTGCTAGGCCAGAGGCAAGCTATTGTGGAAGTGGATGGAACTCCTACTTTCAAGCTTGTTCTTGCCTCTGGAAACCCTATGAACCTGGAGAAAGGACTAAAGTTATGCAGGAGGTGTCCAGGACTTTCGTTCATAGGGTCACCATGAGTCGCCTGCGACTCGATGGTACTTAACAACAACAACAATATAATTTTACACACACACACACACACACACACACACACACACACACACACACTATCTTATCTGTCCAACAGATTTTTTTTTTCTTTTGGTTCCTGCCTGCATGATTGCCACATGGAACAGATTCATATTAAGAAGCTAACATGGGCTGTTAATTGCTGATTGTGGTTTGAATCCACCAGCAGCTCTGTGGGAGAAAGATGAGGCTGTCTCTTCCCATAAAGGTTTACAGCCTCAGAAACCCAACAGAGAGGATTGTCAAGATCAGCGTTGACTAGATGGCAGGGAATTAATTTGGTTTTTGTTTGTCATTGCTGTTACGTGCTGTCAAGTTACCTGCAACACATTGAAAACCTATGCACAATATAGCTCTGAATCCTGCTTTATCCCGAGTCAGTTTCACTGTGACACACCTACCCCATTTTCCCCAATCACAGAGTCAGTCCATCTCATTTTGGTTCTTCCTTTCCTTCCCTGTCCTTCCACCCTTCCAAGCATGATATGCCTCTTCAAGTATTGTTCTCTCCTGGCACCATGCCTAAATTATATGAGACAGAATTTCAAAATCCTTGCCTCCAAGGAATAACTTCGTTTCACCTTCTCCAGGACAGACATGTTTATTCTCTTGACAGTACATGAAATGTACAATATTTTTCTCCAGTACCACACGTCAAAGGCATCGATCCTTCTTCTGTCATTCTTGTTCATTCATTATTCATCTGTCTGATGCACAGGGAGAAATTGCAAAGACCATGGCCTGGATCAAATACACCTTACCTCAGTCTCTAGACTGACATCCTTGCCTTTAGCACTCTGGAGAGGTTTCCAACAGCAGATTTTCCCAGTGCAATTTGTCTTTTAGTTTCCTGACTGCTAGTACCGAGAGTGTTGATTGTGGAAGTAAAGAAGCTGAATTTGTTAAGAATCTCAATCTCCTTGCCATCATGGTGCTGCCAATTGGCCTGGTGGTGAAAAATCTCTGTTTTGTTTTCATTCTTTTTTTAAAAAAAAGAATTTTAATGAAGGTTTATAGAGACTTAGGGTTTCCATTCACTCATTGTTGCACTTTTCTCCCTTTCCCCCACCCCATTTGCTCATCTCTTTGAAAAGTAAAAGAAAAATTCTTTCATTGTTATACAATCCTACCCCCCAAGTCCAGTCCACTGTACAGCCTTCATTCTGGACTCCTGTCATGACAAAAATACGTAATTATATATCCCTTTGTTTTCTTGATGTTGAGTTTTAGTCCATATTGAAGACTGTGGTCCTTGACCTTCTGTGGCAAATACCTCAGAATTCCCTTGGTTTAGGCAAGTAAGGTTATGTTATCTGCATACATTGTATATAATAGTAATATTTTTTTAAAGGCATAGTTTCTTTTTACTTAACTTTAGATCGCTAAACATAAGAAACCTTGGTAGCACAATGGTTAAATACTCAGCTGCTAACCAAAAGGTTGATGATTTGAACTCAACCAGCAGCTCTGAGCAAGAAAAGACCTGGTGATCAACTTCTGTTAAGATTACAGCCCAGTAAACTCTATAAAGCAGCTTTACCCTCTTCTGTAGGGTTGCTATGCATAGGAATTGACTTGATGTCACACAAAGTAAAGCATTAGATCTGCAGAGATCTAATGGGCCAGCACAGGACTCTCTCTAATTGGCACGTGTATGATTTGTTGCTGTAATCAAGGGTGAGAGGAAGATAAAAAACACCTGAGGCTGTGGACTGAATGTCTTAGTTCTCACTAAAAAGAAATAAAGGTTTGGCCTTGTGACTTGCTAGAATGTAGGAGAGCCAGACTTTTTCACTCGGTCATTAATTGAGAACTGCCACCAATTTGCTAGATTGACAGTGTGTTTGTCCTTGTGGGTTGTTTATTTAGCTGGTGTTTATTTTAAGCTGCTGGTGCCTGTGTTATTTCTGAAAGTGCATATACAAGACATTAGTTTAATAGGCAACTCTGGTGGGTGAGTCCATAGGGAATTGCACTGCTAACCCAAAGTCCAATTCTCTCTGGCAGTGGCTTAAAGGGAAAAAGATGAGCAATCTCATCTCATGTGATTTACAAAGAACTTGCTGGAGGGTCAGTCTTGAGTTAGTTCCAATTTGATAACAATGAGTTTTTTGTTTAATTAATCTATCTTCTAAAAGAGTGAAAGAGAAATAAAGGCTATCTTCTAAGGAAGCATTATTTCCTTTTCCAATTTTCCCCAGATAAAGATCAAGGCAAGTTTTAGGTTGTTCTTCAAAAGAACTTTTTTTCTCCTCCAAACTGGTCAAGTCATTTTCCTGTGATATTTTAGGCCCTGAGTTTATGGGAGATATGTTGGAGATCCAACATTCTATAGCCACATTAATAGAAATGATGTAAGGAGCGAGCTCTGGTGGCTGAGTTGCAAGAAGCTGCACTGCAATCTCGAAGGCAAGTGGTTTAAAGCCACTAACTGCTCCACAGAAGGATGGACAGTCTCCTCCTGTGAGATTAACTGCCTCTGAAAACCTGCCAGAGGGTCAGCCATGGGTCAGTTTTTAGTTGATAGTGCACAAACATAATGTAAGAAATTGGTGACAACGTAGTCCATAAGTGCGTTGCGCTGCTAACCCAAAAACCACCCCTCTTCAAATGTTTGACTCTACCTTCTGCTCAGAGGTAGAAAGCTGGCCAGTCTCTTCCCTTTAGAATTAACAGCCTCAGAAGCCCACTGGAGCATTGCTGTGAGTCAAAACCAAGTTGATGGCAGCATGTGTGTGTATATACAATAAAATTTTCAGACGTTATTGTCTTTGCTATATGAGATAAGAGCAAAATAATTTTTAGAAGGAGATACCCATTTCTGAAATATAATTCTGTTTTGACAGAACATACTGTTGTATCTCTGAGGATATAAAGATGTCAATAAGACATTCATTTACATCACACTTGTTGAAATAAGTGGAATATGTAATCTTTATTTGCCTATTGGTAATTAAATGGCAGCAATTTGAGATAATTTTAATTGGAACCATTTAGACTTTCCTATCCCCATATGATACAGGCCATGGTTTTTGCAATCACTTGTTATGCATCAGAGAGTTGGACAATGACTAGGGACGATAGAAAGAGAATTGACGCCTTTGAGCTGTGGTGCTGGAGAAGAGTACTGAATGTACCATGGACTGCCAAGAAAACAAATAGATTCATCCTAGAGAGGGTTAAACCAGGCTGCTCCTTGGAGGCAAGGATTCTGGGGCTTCGTCTGACATACTTTGGGCATGTTGTAAGGAGAGACAGGTCTTTGGAGAGGGACATCATGCTTGGCAGGGTGGAGGGACAGCGCAGGAGGGGAAGACCCTCTATGAGGTGGATTGATTCAGTGACTGGGGTAATCGGGATGGATGTGTCAGAGGCAGTGAGATTGGCACAGGATAGAGCAGGGTTTAGGGCTGTTGTACATAGGGTCGCTATGAGTCGCAAGCGACTTGATGGCACATAACAACAACAACAATCCCCATATGACAAGAACCAGGTTGAGAGATGGTTTTTTCCAGTAAATATATGAATTAGTATTTTATTTAGTTACTATTCATGAAGAGATACCAAAACGAATTTCTGGTAAAGGTCGTGTCTAGCAGAAACT
This sequence comes from Elephantulus edwardii, assembly GCF_000299155.1. Classification (NCBI taxonomy): domain Eukaryota; kingdom Metazoa; phylum Chordata; class Mammalia; order Macroscelidea; family Macroscelididae; genus Elephantulus; species Elephantulus edwardii. The sequence continues at coordinate 7,907,329 of NW_006399820.1, read as the reverse complement.
TTCTTTTTTTCCCCCTTTCAGAGATGACTTTATAATCTTGAAGCATTTCAGCACATAATAAAATATGCGTACAAGAAAATAACTCAATTAAATTTGAGACTCAATATTGGCTTTTTAATCCACAAGAAATCATATTTGTTTCTATAGAGTAGTTGTTGACTCACACAGCCCTGCATGACAGAGTGGAACTCTTCCAAGGGTTTCCAAATCTGTAATGTTTATGGAAGTAGATGGGCACATATATTTTTTTTTCATGGAGTGACCTGTGGGTTCAAACTGTTGACCTTTCAGTTTGCAGCTGTTTGTTTAACTACTGTGATACCGGAGTACTGAGAGACCCTTTATCTAACCTATTTTTCCTAAAAAGCCTGATGTTTGGTTTTGAAAAGTGCTTGTGACTATTAACTGAAACACAGTAGGAATAAATCTAACTTCTTTAAGAGTGAAAGATAAATTAAAGGGTTCTCTTCTAAGCGCACATTAGTTTCTTTTTTGCTTTTCCAGATAAAAATCAAGGCAAGTTTTAGCTTCCTCTCCTTCAAAAGGACTTACAATCTCCTTGAAGCTGGTCAGGTCCTCTTTTCCTGGCATTTAGGCCTTCTGTTTGTGCGTCAACAAATGCACAACAGCAAATGTTTGGCCACCTTATTGGTGTCAAACCTAGCACCTTGGCAAACCATAGGACTGCAGCAAATGCATAAACAAGTTTGTATGAGGCCCTGCATTCTGAATAAGGCCAGCAACAGCTGCTTATATCCTCAGGAATAGAAATTTCTGTCCTGGTTTTCTAATCTGTGACAGCCCCAGGTTGGGAAATTACAGCTGTAAGATTTAAAGACTCCAGGCTCTGGGATAACAAGTTTCTTCTTTGAACATTTCAGCTCCAAGAGCTTCTTATCAGCTGCCAGAGATATTGAAACATATTTATGCTTCCTTATCCACTAACAGGGAGCTAGGGTGGCATAGTACGTAGGGAGTTGGCTGTTCACCATCTGCCTCTCTGGTATTTTGAATCCACCAGCAGTTTCACGGGAGAAATAGGGGCAATGTCTTCTGATTTACAGCCTCAAAACCTCAGTAGTCAAATATAAGTAGGTTCCAACTTGATGGCAATGAGTGAGTGATTATTAATAATTGAAATGTAGAATGTACAGAGTATGACTCTAGCATTCACTGACACAATAACTGCAGCAACAGACTCAGAAACAGCAGAGATTGTGATGATGGTACAGAATTGGGGAAGATTTGTTGGTTGTCGAGGGTCAATATAAGTTGAACATGATGACCCCTAGCATGAAACCAGAGTACTTTCTACAATAATGCAAAGTTCTCAGCAACAGATCATGATAATTTTCAGAGAAGGTTCTCTATAACTAATAAAATGTATTCCTCTTGGTCTCTGGAACACAAAATCTGTAGCCCTGCATTTGTCTTAGAGTCAGAGATCAATTTAACATGAGAAATACCTTCAGGGCAATGAAGAGTATCCAGGATTTTCCTTGGTCCTTCCTAACACCAGTTCTTCTATGATTGTGTCTTCTCTCTCCTATTTAATTTTTTTTTTCATTTTGGAGACAATAAATATGGTTTTGAAATTTGGTTTTGGGTTTTTTTTGTAATTGGATTTCAATAGCTATTGTTGATTATTCCATCTGGAATGTTCAATCTGGAATACAAAACTTTATCTCACATAGATTGTGCATGTTGCTAGGAGAAGCTATATTCCTTAGAAAGCCATATCATACTTATAAAGGTGGACCGTCAAAGAAAAGAAGCAGAACATCCACAAGGTGAACTGACATGATGACTGCAACAATAGGCTCAAGCATCCCAGACGATGTCAAAGATGATGAGCATAGCACATGATAGGACAGGGTTCATATCTGTTACTCATAGAGTCACTATGAGTCCTCTATTTGATGATGCCTAACAACAATGACAACATCAAACATGATTTGGGAAACCTTTATTGGTAAATCAATACAACCAGCTTCATAGCTGAATAGAACTATTGAAGGAAAGCTGGTGGAGAACTGGGATAAGCGTTAGGCTATAACCAAAATGTTAGTAGTTTGAACTCACCAGTCACTTAGTGGGAGATTGATGAGTCCATTTTCTCCTGTAATGACAATGTTGTTATGTATCATCGAGTCAGAACCAACCCATAGCTGACCCTCCGATGGATTCTCAGAGGAGATTGCTCCTCTTTCTCCCACTGTAATAATATACAAGGCTGGAAACCCAATGGGATAATTCCACTCTGTTCTTTAGGGTCACTGTGAGCTAGTATTGACATGGCTGTAGTTGGTTTTTGTTTGTTTATAAATATTCATATAGCGGGTAGAAAGGACTTTTTGTCTGACTTTCTCCAAATATTTTGATGAAAGGAAATAAAGTGGTTTACCTACAAAACGACCACTACCCTTTCTGGCATTTTATGTGTCAAGAGAACATTTCCATCAATATTTTCTTTATGAAGAAAAAAAAGAAAATCTAAAGGAAAGCAGCTTAAGTCTCGGTTCACCATTTATAAAACCCACAAGCTACTACTGGGCTGTCATTTTGGTCACCGGCTAGAAGCTCCTTTTTTGGTTAGATTCCGTGCAGTAAGTAAGTGTATATCCAGTGGGGGTGCCTTTTAAAGGCAAGACAGATTTAAGGACATGATTTAGTGGTGTTCTGCTGACTGTACTTCCATTCTAGATGGCTCTTCATATATTTTACAATTTAACACTATTCAATCAATCTCTAAGTCTTCTTGAAGGTAGGTGCCACAATTTTGTGATTCCTTGATACATAGTAATGGGTCAATAAATGAGTTTGATTATGACATGAGCCAGTTTTCTGCTAACTTTAGTTCTATTTTTGACAATGTGTATGAATCATTGGATATTTTGCAAGTAAAAGGACTGGTATTAAATGAGTCGCTTGTTCATATTGTGGCTTATGCTCTGCCCCAATTTAAAATTTTTAAATTGAAATTCTAGCATTTAACTACTACTTTAAACTCTCCTCCTTTTAATTTCAGAGACCAAATACGGGAGAGTTCTTCAGGTTGCCAAGTAGACTTTTCTTGACCTTGAATGTGGTTGACTGTTATTACATTTAAAGACAAAAAGAAAGAAAAGGGAAAAAAAGGATGTTTGTATTTGCTACTTCAGGATACCATGTGCCCTTGGGGTTTCCCAAGAATCATTTATAAATTCTGACATGCAGTTGCCTGACATAGAGACTTTTCTTGCTAAAACCCGCCTTCCTTGAATGTACATTGAAGTAACCCTGGGATGCAATGCAGGGATAGGTCGTGGCAGGTTAAGGTCTGGATACTTCATATCTGACAGGCACCCACATCTGTGATTTATATTGTGTTACTCTTTAAGTCTAGAAATAACAGTCTTCCAAACCTGGTGATAGCCAGGGAAATATTTACAAAGATTCGTTTGCTTCTATTTGCTTAGATTTAAAGCTAGAGCTAAAACAAAAACATGTGTGATTAGAGAAAAAAAAATTGTTACTTGGAAAGTATTTCATGTCACTGAAAAGGCTACAGTAGCCCTGCGATCTCACGTGTGATGGTGGAGACATGTCGAGGTGCTGTCCTTCTGTTTGCTCATGCTTATTGCCATTGAGTGTGAACCAACTCATAATTGGCCCTCTTGCAGATTTTTAGCAGTTTTAAATTGTATAAGAAGAGATCGCCTGTCTTTCTCCCAAAAAGCAGGTGGTGGATTCTAACTGCCCATCTTTGGAATGGCAGCTCAACTCCCTACCTAGCAGGCCACCAGAGATCCCATTCCTTTTGTTTAGTAACCTTAAATTTGTGTGCTTTAATCTGGATACCAGATATTAGTTACAATAGATATTTGGAGGGAAAAGTATATTTTTATATACATATACATTCATATCAAGGCATTTTTATTTAACGTGTTTTTACAACACAACCAAAAATTTAAAAAGACTGGTTTTGTTTTAATATAGTCTTAATGGAGTCTGGCTAATAGGTTTTCTTGTAGAACATTAAGTACACAATAACTCATTTAAATGCAGTCCGAGAGCTTTTGCCCTCCCACTCTAGGACCTATAATCTTATTAGAAAGCCTTTAAAAATCAATAATAAAGAAAAGAACTTTTAAAGTGTAGTAACATTGAGTTCATTGTTTTGAAAAATCTATTCTTCATTAAATTACTCTTACTTAAATGTTCCACAGTCTTATTTAAAAGTTACCTGGCTCCTACGTATTAAGTGAAGCTGTCAAAATAGATGTCATTCCTTGGTTTACAAATGCTTATTCTCAGCCATTTAAGAACCCAACCCTTGAGGTGATCATTTCTCTACTAAATAGTTAGATAGTTTGATCATAATCTTGCTTGACTATCATTAAGCTCTGCTTTACCAAATTTGAGCTAGCTTTCTAAATTGTAGTATGCAGTAAAATTAAAGTCCAAGAATCAAATGAGAAACAGTAAATTTGTGATCACACACATCAGTCTCTCAAATCTGTTATCATACACATGTTGTTTTGTTATGTGCCGTTAAGCCAGCCAACTCTTAGATGACCCACCAGTGGGTTTTCAGAGACTCTATATTGCAGAAGAGACTGTCTATCTTTCTTTTGTGGAGCACTTGGTGGATTCGAACTGCATGCCTTTGGGTTGACAGTGCAGCTCTTTACTGCTGTACCACAAGAACTCCCTAGTATACAGGTATCAAATTAGGTGAAATATGCTGGCCAATATGAAAATCAACTAATCATAATGGTGTTGGTTCAGCAAAAAAAGCTTAGTAAAATATGAAGAGATATTTTCTATCACTTGGCTTTGTTCTGTAGACTTGAAAAGAGGTAGGCATTGTTCTTCTCTCCCTTGAGTAGAAAGATTTTAATGTTCTAGAAAACCTTAAGCATACTCCTCTGTTCTTCCTTCCCTCTCCATCTGAATAAGATGAATCAAAGTTATGTCCTCGTGGAACACGTAGGAAAATTCACCTTCACTAACTCACTGACAGTAGAGATATTATTGCTGATGTTGGTGAACTTTGTTTGAAAGTAGACAATATCAGAAAAATGTCTATTTGCCTATTTGTGTTTTATTGACTATGCAAAGGGATTTGACTGTGTGGATCCTAACAAAGTATATCTAACATTGAGAAGATTAGGAATTCCAAAACACTAAATTATGCATATACAAAATCTAGAACTAGATCAAGAAACTGTTGTCTGAACAGAGCAAGGGGACACTGCATGGTTTAAAATCAGGAAAGGTGTGCATCAGGGCTATATCCTAGATTCATTTCTTTTCAATTGTATGCTGAGCAAATCATTAGAGAAATGAACTTTATGAAGAAGAGTGTGGTATCAGGATTGGAGGAAGTCTCATCAACAATCTGCATTATGAGATGATACAACTTAGCTTGCTAAAAGCGAAGAATACCTGAAACTCTTGCTTCAGAGGTTCAAGAACTGAAACCTTTAATATGAATTATGTCTCAACATCAAGAAAACAAAAATCCTCACAACTGGACCAATAGACCCCATGATAGATGGGGGAAAGATTGATGTTGTTAAACAATTTTCACTTGCTTGTGTCACAGACAATACCCTTAGTACCTGCATTCAAGATATCATTGGGAAAGTCTGTTATAAGGGACCAGTCCAAAATCTGGAAAAGCAATGTCAGTTTAAAAACTAAGGTGTGCCTGATTCAAGCTACAGTCTGTCCAACTACTTGCTTTGCATTTGAGAACTAGACAATGAGTAAGGATGACAAGAGAAGGATTGATGCTTTGAACTGTGGTGATGAAGAAGATCGCTGAGTTTCCTATGAATTGCCAAAAGAACAGATAGGTCTTAGAGAGAATGGAACCAGATTGTACTTTGTAGGCAAAGCTGGTGAAGCTTAATCTCACAATTTTTTTGACAGGTTGTTAAAAGAAGCTATTTCTTGGAAAGGGATATCATCTTGAAAAGGTGAAGGGTCAGAGAAGAAGAGGAAGATCCTTAATGAGATGGATTAATATAGTGTCTGTAGCAGTTGTCTCAAATGTGTTGAGAATGGTAAAGATGGACAGAAAAGGACGACAGAGACATAGAACAGATCAGTTGTTCATAGAATCACTATGAGTCATACTCAATTCGAGTGCTGATTGCATTTTTTTTAAAGAATAAATTTAAAAGAAATTTCTCGTGGTGTAGTCAATGGTATGCAGTCTTAGAGGATAAAGGAGCATCAGATTTTTCTATTGGAATTGATAGGGGGGGTGTGTTTGCATATATCCAATGACCTACTATCCTGGAATTGATTCAGTTGCTTGGTGACTCACCGTCTCTTTTCCAAGGCTGTACATCTTTATGGGACTTATGGCTGTCTTATCTTTCACATGCTGAGATGTTGGTGAATTCAAACTGATGTTTGGTTATTAGCTCAATACATAATATACTATTCCACCAAGGTAGGCTGTTTTTTTCATTCAGTGCCACCCAGATTCAACTCTTGTTGTTGTGTGTCTTCAAATCAGTGCTGACCCATAGCTGACCCTCCAGCAGATTTTCAGAAGCAGTTAATCACATGGGAGGAGATTACCCATCCTTCTTCTGTGGAACAATTGGTGGATTTGGACTGTGTGTCTTTGGGATTGCAGCAATTTCTTACCCTGGGCTACTAGAGCCCGAACTCTAATATAGTACAGAGTAAAACTGTCCTTTAAGATTAAAAGACTGTAATCTTTAAGAGAGCAGACTGCCAGGGGGCTCTGACAGCCAGGTGATTAAGAGTTGTGCTACTGAATCCACCAGCTGCTCTATAGGAGAATGAGAGGCAACTTCCCCCTGCAGGTCAACTATGAGTTGGTTTAGTCTGGATGGTGCAGGATTGAAAAGAAACGATAACCTAAAAAATTTTCCTTTGTGGGTTGATGGTGTTTATGGGCTTGTACAAACATACACACATACGTATACATATGCACATACATACATACACACTTATATACATGTTATTGTTGTTGTTTTTTGTGCTATCAAGCTGACTCTTGAGTGGGTTTTTAAAGGCAATTACATTGCACGAGAAGAGATTGCCCATCTGTCTCCCAAGGAGCAGCTGGTGCAATTGAACTTGATACCTTTGGGTTGGCAGGGCAACTCCTTACCACTAAACCACTAGAGCACCCTCTTAAAGGCATACGTATGAGTGTATTTATATATATTTTGAAATGGATTTAAAAGGTCATTGATAATTAGTATGTTTTCCTTAAGGCTTAATGTTTAAAGTTTTATTGTGGTAAAATATATGTTATTGTTCTTATGTGCTGTTTAATCACCTGTATCTCACAACAACCCTATGTATAGCAACTCCGAATCTTTCCCTGTCCTGAGCCAGTCTCACTAATTCTGTCACACTAATCTCCACTGCCCCAGTTACTGTATCAATCCATCTCATCTAGGGTCTTCCTCTTCTGCACTGTCCTTCTACCCTTCTGAGCATGATGTACTTCTCCAAGGATTGGTCTCTCCTGGCCACATGCCTAAAGCATGTGAGATGGAACTTCAAAATCCTAGCCTCCAAGGAGAGACATGATTTCACTCTCTCAAAGATAGATCTATTTGTTTTCTTGGCAGTTAATGGTATATTAAAGACTCTTCTGTTGCACCACAACTCAAAGGCATCAGTTCTTCTTCTGTCATCCTTAGTCATCCTCTAACTCTCTGAAACATAGCAAGTAATTGCGAAGACTACAATCTGGATTAGGCAGGCTTTAGTCTCTAGACCGTTATCATTGCTTTTCAGTACTCTGGAAAGGTTCTTGACAGCAGATTTTCCCAATGAAATGCGTCTTTTGATTTCCTGACTGCTGGTGTTAAGAGTGTTGATTGTGGAGCCAAGCAAGCTGTAATTGCTAATAACCTCAATCTCTTCATCTATCATGGTACTGCCAACTGGCCCAATGGTGAGAAATATATATAGATAAAACATTTTACAGTTGAATTTTCTTTCATATGTACAATTTTATAATGATTATTTATATTGATTCTTCACTCCTTCTGTGTAAAATTACCTACTGCTGTCAAGTCTGTTCTGACTTACAGTGATCTTCCATGAGTTTCCAGGGCTGTAAATCGTAATGGCAGGAGGCTGCCCATCTCTCTGTCAAGGAGGTGCTCGTGAATTAACACCCTATGAGATGCATAGCTTTTTGATTAAAAGTTCAGAATCCTGAAGACTACTCCACTTGGGTGCCTCATGTAAAGTCAGATTAGCTCTTTAATATAATGTTGTATCTTCAAACATGTGGTTGGCCATGCTTCTGCCCTATACGGTTTGTGAGAGGAAAATTAGCCTAACAGTAGGACCTAGTCCACTAATTAAATCCATGCCCTAGTGGCTTAAATATTATATAGGTGTTTGTTTGTTTTTTAATAATGATTAGAAAGAGTACTGAGTCTTGAAATGTTCTGTTTGAATAGCTTTGCTCTATAAAATTTGCCTTTCACATGGCTGATTACTCTTAATTAGAACAATATACTTTCCTGGGATGCCAATCTGAGAAGATGCAGCCTTGGTGTTTGGTTGCTATTGTTGTGTTGTTAGGTGCCGTGTTTAAGCAGTAGTGTTTTGAGTGTATTAAGATGGAAGATACTTCTGTTTAGGCATGAAATTTCTGAGTGCCTGCCTTGTCTTCTCTTTTTCAGGTGTGAATCATGGTGATGCAGAGGAAGACAGTGATTTATTGGTTTGGAGGACATGCATGTGTATGATTACAGGATATAAGTGCAGGACTCCAAGATTTACTTCCTTCCTGTTCCAGCAGAAATACCTGAAGGGAGTGAGTAATGGGATAATTTATAATACCTTAGGCCCTTCAGACCAGGAGCCAAAATACGAAGATAAAAATCGGAAGGTTTCTGCTTGAAGAATGTAAATTTTTATAATCTTGGATGTTCCTCTTAATTACAAGGACTAGACTCTTCAGAAATTCCTGACCTTATGTTTTCCGAGGAGAGCCCCGTTAAAAAGGTGAGTTTGTCAGTACTGAGTAAATCTACTGGGTATGTGGATAGAGCACAGCTGGCCTTTGAGAGGGTGTTATCCATGTATTTTTTTAATGATTTTTTAAATAATGCAAGCAAATCTGAAAGGATTTAAGCAGAACATCCAGTAATATTCCCATGGTTTGTTTTCTAACTAGTAGCTCTTCCAACTTTGTAGCACAATAGCTAAGTGCTTAGCTGCTAACTGAAAAGTTGGAGGTTTGAAGCCACAGACTGCTCTATGCAAGAAAGATGTAGCAGTCTTTATTAGCAAACATCACCACCTAAGAAACCTATGGAGCAGCGCTATATTCTATAGGGTCATTATGAGTTGGAATTGACTCAGAGGCTCAGATGCTTAATGGCAACAAACAACAGCTCTTCACGCAGGCTTCTTTTTGTGCCTTGTGACTTTACATGCCCTTTGAAGCAAAAAGTGTCCTAAAACTAAGGACAACAGTGAGATGTCACTTCACCCTAGCAAAAATAGCAATGCTCATTCAGACATTAAACAAGTGCTTACTAAGGTATGGAAAGATTGCACTCTCAAACACTGCTGGTGGGAATGTAAAATATTGCCACCACTGTAGAAAGCCATCCACTCAAATGCAACAACAACAAGAATATATATTAAATGTCTTACTGAATATGTAGTGCAGTTTATTACCCTCAAAAACCTGCTAGAGGCTCAGCTTTGACTTGTTTCTGATGATAGTGTGTGTATGTAAGTAAATTTACACATGTACTTTCTTATACAGTACACTTATGTAATATTTTAATTTCTATCGTTTAGGTATAAGTTGAAGGGATGGAGAGGAAGTTTCTTAAAGAAAAATAAAGATATACTGCCATTTAGAATGACTTACTGTTATTTCCTTTCCAAGCAACTAATAGAATGTGGTCCCCTGGCTTTTAATCCTAGATGTTGTTGTTGAGTATCATAGAGTAGGAACTGGACCATAGTGAACCCTCCAGTGAGTTTTCAGAGACAGTTAATTGCATGGGAGGAGATTGCCTATCCTTCTCCTGGATCCTGGATAGAATCAAATTAATAAACACTAGGACTATATGTGATACTTTTATCTCAAAAATATTAATTTTACCTTCGTTTTGGAATGTTTTAGGGTTGGCAGCAGGCTACTTATGTTAGAGGTCATTAAGCTATAATTGGAATGGCTCCAAGCTCTTCCTTCTCTGCCATGTGCCTCAGGTGACTGAAATGTCCCCATAAAAAGCTAGTCTCCTTTGGAACTGAACTTTAGGTTCAGAGGATGTAAATATTGATGGTCTTGGCATTTTGTGCACAGTTCAAGAGACACAGTATCTCCACATAACTAAAAGTAGGTGGACATGTGGATGGGCAGCCGGGAGCTCTCTCTGATGGCCATAGTCTTGCCAGATTTCTGATTTTAAACTTTATGCAGTGGGAAATGCATCCGAAGCACAGTAGTCTACAAATTGAAGTCCATTCCTGAAGCCATATATCCTTGGGTCAGTTGATGCTAGTTGTCCTAATAATAAATTGCTTTCTACCACAAATACATAGGCAATCAGTCTATTCTTCATTATTTGTGGATCCCATACTTGCCAGTAAAATTTGCAGGAAAACCACTTGAGATGTTTTCTTGCTCCTTCACAGATGTGCACATGTGCAGAGCAGTGAAAAATTCCCCACTGGATTCAAACAAGGATTGCTGGCCTTTGCTAAATCAGTGTTCACCAGGGCTTTGTAGCTACTGTGACTTTTTGCCAGAAGCTCTGGTGACGTAATCTGTAGGGAAGTTGGCTCCTAACCCAAAGGTGGCACCGTTCGGGTAGTTCGAATCCACCAGCAATTCTATGGGAGAAAGGAGGACAAATATCTCAAATGCCTCCTCTGACGTGGTTTACAACCTCTGAAAACCTAGCAGGGTGGATAGTAGCTAAATGTTTAGATTCTAGAGAAGACTTCCCAGGTTCAAATCTTGGTCACTCCACTTACTAATTATTGGTGTCAGGTGTACTATTTTTCTTTCAGCCTCATTTTTCTATTATAGCATGGGGATGATGACACGTGGAGTCCCTGGGGGTGTAACATGCTTAGTGGTAACTTAACACTTGGTGGTTAGAATGAATACCTCAAAAGTGCTTGGGGAAAAAAAATCTGGTGGTCTACTTCTCAAAAAACAGCCACTGGCAGCCCCATGGAACACATTTCTGCTCTGAAACACCTGAGTTGGAATGAATTCGGCGGCAGCTGATATTGGTAATGATAGTAATAATATTTACTTTTAAAGTTTTCCCCCTCAGCATGAAAGCAGAGCTATCCAACTAAGAATGCCCTGGTAGTATAGTCCTTAAAGTGGTCAGCTGCTAATTGAAAGATCAACGGTTCGAAGCCAGCAGCCCCTTTTCTAATTAATTATTTTTATTTGATATTGAATTGCACACTAAATTAGGATACATCGTGTTTTAATTATATACTTGAGGTTTCTCACATCCCTCTACTCACATTGTATTCCATATGATCATAAACATATATTGTGTTTTATACAATTAATCACCATTGATCCATTACCCCACCTTTTCGTGTCTCCATGGGATCTTTCCTGATTCCTTCACTCCCTCCCTCTGCAACCTTGTGATTTTTCCCTCTTTCCATACTCAGCACTCCTCATTGCTTCCTTTTACCCCTTTGAACTTGTGTATAGATCTTAATAGTAATTCTTTTATTTTCTCAATAACAATCTTAAGCAGTATTCATTTTTATGAGGCTGAGTTAGTTCATACAACATAATGCTCCCCAGCCTCCCCCATGTAT